>NC_135500.1:117894886-118243636 GCF_052857255.1 Amblyomma americanum | reverse complement strand
CTAATATTTTTGACACAATTTTAATCAGTGATCCAAATATTTTTTCAGACGTCATTCATCATAATGGACTTTCTAATCATCACATTATCACTGGCACCTAAATCATTTTTTCAGGGAAAGAAAAACTTGAACTAAAAAGGTAACATGTTATAACAGGGCTAACTGCCAAAATTAACTCTGAATTAACACCCTTCTTTGTGCAGTACCTTACCTATTAGTGCTCTTGTGTTGTTGAGAAAAACTGGATCTTGTTGAAAACTACACACTCAAAACTCATCAATCAGTTCATTCCCTTTATATCGGTAAAGAGCAACAAAATTACGGCCTGGTTTGATTACAGACTTCGTAGAGCCAACATTAGGAAAAAAAACTCTTGCGCAGACAGGCCAAAGTGAATATGACCTCCCATTCGTTCGACAGGTACAAAGTGATGAAGAGTACCAAATGTTTCTGAGAAAAACCGGAAGGTGATTCTTCAGTAATGTCTTGCCAACAATCATCACAAATAACCCACCTGGTGCGTTATCAATGCCCGCGGTTCAAATGACATTATAGTTAATAATTCGAATCATATCGCAATTACTGCATCAGAATGTGCACAGATGTTTCCTTACGCATTCTCAAGTGTATTTTACTCATGAAGACATCATTTTAACTTCGAGGCTAGATCTAGATCTTGATATTTCTATGCACCAAATGGTTAATAATGATGAGGTAATAAAATCACACCTGAATAACGTTAAACTGACTTCAAGTTCTGGTCACCCGGGATTTAACAACAAGATGCTTAAAACATCTCTGAGAGAGAGAGAGAGAGAGAGAGAGAGAGAGAGAGAGAGAGATAGAGAGAGAGAGAGAGAGAGAGAGATAACATTTATTAGCACCCGTCAAAAAGTTGACGGGGATCCGAGGGACAGCTGGGTCCCAGCCATGTCTTCCCCCTCAGCCGTCGACGCGACTTCCTGGATCACAGCAGCGGCCAGGGCGAGACGGGTGACTTTACGTTGTCCCTATTCTTCCTGTTCGAGAAGCAGTGCCTCCCAGGACTCATTTGTTCTGTCAGGTTCTCCAAAGCTAAGACACGCCCACATCATATGGATCATGTCCGGCCCTCGCAACGCTTCCACCTGGGGCTTAAAATCTCCGGATGCTACTTGCTATAAAGCTAGGGGTTTGTAAATAATCAGGTTTGTAGCTCATGCCACACAACCTCTTCGCTTTTGGGGAGCTGCTTACACGCTTTTGGGAGTACCGCTCTGCCTAATTTGTAATAATAATAATAATAATTGGTTTTTGGGGAAAGGAAATGGCGCAGTATCTGTCTCATATATCGTTGGACACCTGAACCGCGCCGTAAGTGAAGGGACAAGGGAGGGAGTGAAAGAAGAAGGGAAGAAGGAGGTGCCGTAGTGGAGGGCTCCGGAATAATTTCGACCACCTGGGGATCTTTAGACCGCGGCGGCTGCATTTTTATGGAGGAAAAACGCTAAGGCGCCCGTGTGCTGTGCGATGTCAGTGCACGTTAAAGATCCCCAGGTGGTCGAAATTATTCCGGAGCCCTCCACTACGGCACCTCTCTCTTCCTTTCTTCTTTCACTCCCTCCTTTATCCCTTCCCTTACGGCGCGGTTCAGGTGTCCAACGATATATGAGACAGATACTGCGCCATTTCCTTTCCCCCCCAAAAACCAATTAAAAAAAAAATCTTTAGCGTGCGCTGACATCGCACAGCACACGGGCGCCTTAGCGTTTTTCCTCCATAAAAAAGCAGCCGCCGCGGTCGGGTTCGAACCCGGGAACTCCGGATCAGTAGTCGAGCGCCCTAACCACTGAGCCACCGCGGCGGGTTGCCTAATTTGTAATGATTTAGGATTTCCTCATACGTACTAAGATCGTCATCGAAGTGTAGGGGCTCCTCATCGCGCGAGGGGGACGGGCTTGAGTATGAGACGCCACTAGGATCCCGGAAGGTAGCTAATCCTTGGGCCAGTATGTGAGCTTTCTTGTTTCCCCTCAACCGTTGATGCGCTGGCGTCCATATGAGCGCTACCTGTTGTGACAGTGGTGGGCCACCAACCAACACTCGTGCTGCTACGACCGAAATGCGGCCCACGTCAGAGTTTCGAATCGCTGACTTTGAGTCACTCATAATAATTTTGACCTGTTGTTGAGTTAGAGCCAGCGCAATGACCAACTCTTCCGCCTCCGTTGCTGTCGAATGTCGAGTGCTGCAGCACGCTGTCGGACCCCCGTTTCCTCTTCTTGTTACCGAAACGAGCCCCATACCATCCGCGCATTCCGCGGCATCTGTACACAAGACGTCCTGTCTGCCTGCAAAACGGGCTTGCAACGCTGCAGCTCTATCCCTCCTCCGGCTTTCATGGTAGATGGGATGCATGTATAAAGTATAGCATCGATTAAGTTTTGTCACCACTTTTTCCGCAATCATTAACTATCTGAATCAATTCCTACCGATTGGCGCATAGCTAACGCAATGCCCGCATTCAAAACTGGTGACTACTCTAATCGTCTCAACTATTGTCCAATATCTTTAGCAAGATCCGTACCTAAAGTAATGGAACATGCTCTTTACATTAACATAAACTATTTTGAGGATTATGGGGTCACATTCAAATATCAGCATGGATTTCGAAAGGGATACTCATGTGACATATAAGTTTCCGGATTCGTTCACGACCTCTTTTCTATCAGTGGACTCAAGCATTAAAGTCGACGCGCTGTTTTTAAAATTTTCTAAAGCATTAGACCGGGTCCACACTCACAGACCTGAACATTCACCCTGCAGTTATTACTTGGGATGAGGCTTATATTATATTTCAATCCCAGTTCACTTCTGTCAGTAATCGTGTTTCTTCATGCTCACCTGTTTCTTCCGGCGTTCCGCCGGGAAGGGTTCCGAAACTTCTGCTTTTCCTAATCTTCATCGATGACTTACCCGCTTGCGTATCATCCATGATCACATCATTCGCAGATTATTCTGTTATATACACTAGCATCACTAATGACACTGACCTTCAAACTTTACATGCTGATCTTGATTCCATTAAAAGCTGGTGTTCAAACTGGCTAATGACTCTTAATGCCTCTAAAACGAAGCTAGTCTCTTTTACTCTTAAGCCATACGGCATCCCGACATGTTGCACGCTCCTTAATAGCCGATTTGAACATTCTATTGTCCACAAATATCTGGGAGTTCATATTCAGTCGAATTTAACCTGAAATTACCACATTAACCAAATATGGCATCTCCGAACCACTCTTTTGGTCTATTAAAGCCTGAAGAAGGATGTTCTTGCGGGCTAGTTGGTTCATAATGAAGCGAATGAGCACTAACTGCGCGAACAATACGGCACGTAAGGCACACGAAAGGACAGACAAAACGCAGTGTGCCTTAGGTCCCGTCTTGTTTGCGCAGTTTGTTCTCATTCGCATTTAAAGCCCCCTGTCACCTCCAAAAACTAGCATGCATTACCATAATATGGTTTAAATTCGAGTACGCATCAGCCATCTGGGACCCGGATGAAGCATACATTATTCATGAGTTAGAAGCTTTGCATGATATTGCCGTCGGACTCATCTTTTCGAATTATTCTCGTCATACCAGCGTCACCGCACTAAAGGCGCACGCTGAACTTGATAACTTATCCCATCGTCAGAAGCTAGCATGCCTGGAACTCTTCCATAAACTTTATCATCGTGTTTTGGTCCCTGACAATTTCTTCTATTCACCAGAAACATTTTTTTTCCACGCCGCGATCACCCGTTCAAAGTTAAACGCATTTCACGTCAAAGTTCTTTTGCGAATTAACTCATACCTCGTTCTATAGTTGACTGGAATAATCTGCCATCACACACCGCAATTGAAAGTAACCTTTGGTTTCAGGACCTTCTAACTAAAACATCTGTCTAGATGTATTGCACCTTTGTGCCTACCTTGTGTACCTATGCTCCCTTCAATGTAATAACTTCGATTTAAAAGCATTTAGGGGAATATTGAATAAATAAAATAAATCTAACGAAGGCATGTTCCGATGGCCGTAGGTGAATGTAAATCTCCTTTTTCCCGATGTATTCGATCTATGTGCCTTATGTTCAGACCAAGAACGGAAATTTACTGCATTAAGCCTGTGTTTCTGAGAAGAGACGACTGTTACCAGATAAACAGAATCACTGGGTCAGGCTCTATTCCAAACTAATGCAGTTCAGCTGTAATGTGGCTATGGAATTCAAATGGAAGGTGCTACAATGAGTTCATTTCAACGAAGACCCGTGTTCTATATATGGGCGAACAAGAAGCCGGCGTTAAAATACACAGAACGCACACGAGAATGCATGTGATAATGAAAGTAAATAAATTATGATAAGGAAACCCTTGTTTAGGAAATATTTTGTTGGAGTAAAGTAGTGTATCATTTACACCCGGACTTTGAATACATGTTATCCTGTATACCGCAACCTTTACGAGTGTTTATTCTTTCATTTTTTTTAATCGATAGGAGCAACCGTAAAAACCGAATTGTGCAGCGGTGCCAAGAAAGACTCGATATGTACCCGACATTCGCATTTGATAAATAGTGCGCAAATGTGGCCTTTCAGATTTGGGAAAAAAACAAAAAAAATCGAATGAAAAGGACGGCATTCGTATTTATAAACGTGCTCTGAATTACGCAATAATATTACGTATTACAATGCCACTACATTTTTCTACGCCTTCAACACGTGCTTGACCTTCTACAATAAATTACTTGCCTATATAATTGTTGCTTCCATAAGGGAAGCGGAAATTTCTTAACCAATCCTCGAATGCATTATTCGCATAGATGCCGCAAATAACATGTGAAAATATTCATTTCTCTTAGATGTACCGGTGTAGACCGCCGCAAAGATATGTTTTATGTTTTATTTGCTCCCCTTGGAAGACCAGCATTCATTTTTATTTCAGCACTAACCATGTCAAAAAGGCCTCAGAATTTTGGTTGCAGTGAAAAAGACAAGCCCTCAGGTTTTACTCGGAGGGGTTTTTCGTTAAAAGCCTCGTTCCGGAACTGAACAGGCGAGACTCAGGGGAATGCATGGCAGCGCGATTATTTAGGCTCAAATTATTCTCCTCGTGGCCAGGCGACCGCGTATTAACCAGCCAGCTGCGAAAATCCAGCGCGGAAATGCGCCCCAATTTTTATTTAATCACGCAAATCCACCAGAAAAAGAGCTCAGGTTTTCCGAAGGAGCCAGCCCGACCCTGGCTTGCCACACAACTTCCCTTCTTAATTTCGAAAGCATCCGAGGGCTGTCTAAATTAGTGCGAAAAGTTTTACTTCAGTCCGCTTGAGCACACAACTTTAACACACAAGACACCACACAAAAATTTTCGCAGTTTAAAAGCGCTTAAAGATGCTTCTCAGCTGTTTCTATTCCTGACGCCTTTTTAAGAGGCGTGGAGTTCGCGCAAAGTTAGCATGAAAACAAGTTGAGGGTATGCATAATGAGCGAAGTTTTTCCTTGTAAAGGTTGGACGGATGCGTTCAACAGTGAATGTGCAGAAAGAAAACCAGCGCAAAAGACGGAAACAAAGAACAGGAACACAGGACGACGCTGGACTATCGACTGCATTTATTTCAGAAACGATGACATTTATACCCATTCAGTATCAAACCATGCTCTCCATTCTACTGAATGTGCAGAAATATCGCGCAGAAAAACACATGAAAAAGGGTGCACAAGGAAGCGAGGTATCGCAATGCTGGACAACAATATACCGTATTGGTGATTTTTATCGAGATCAATACCACGATGCGACGGCGCTGAGATCTAGTCAAAGAATGATCGCACGCGTTCTTGACCAAGTTTTGGCTCCATTCATGAGCTGTCCGGCGGCACAATAAAACGTTATTGTGAGAGTTTTGTTCCAAAAATTCATATATCTCAGCAGAGCTGTTACTGCAAATGTAGAAGAGGTGGTGCCATGCGGGAATTTTCTTATGCCAGAAACAGAACGAACATAGCAACAGGAATTTTACAAGCTGTAGTGGAACACCTGCAGGAACATGAGAGCGCAGTTCTCATCAGGAACTGAACCTGTATTTCTAAAAAATATGGTTGCCTCAACTAGAAGTACCCGCATAAACTTAAGGCGCTGGTTCTAAACAAACATCGTTGAGTATACACTTCCCTAACGGGGATATGGAAAACACGAATGCCTCGGTAATGGCAAGCCTTATAAAAATATCCGCGCATGGTACACTGGTACTTTGTCATCCACGGAGAGAAGAGTGACTTAATGATTCAATTGGAATTCTAGTTCATTTTCACAATGTTTTTGTTCTTTTCGCTATTATACCATGCTCTCTGTTTTAGCGTCATGAGTGTGAAGGGCGGAGGGCAAAAAATCAGAGAAATTAGGATAACGAGAAGGGCACTAGAGCAATCATGCATTCATCATGCACGTTTCATCTAATGCTTATGAACTAACAGCACGAAGCACGATTAATTTCTTCCATCAAATAGTGCGCGAAGGACGGGACGTAGTTCTGCTCGACTTCTGACTTTACGTATGCAGAAATCTATGCTTGTATTGAAAAGTAGCGCGTGATCAAGAATATTAACGAGCACGAGCGAAAGCTAAAATTGGGCGCTTTATCAGTTAAAATGCACGCGACAGTGACCAGTTAGTTTCCATATCACGTTTTGCTTACCGAGAGCGCTAAATGCAAAAATTGTGCTGCTAGCTTTGTCATTCACACGCTTCGCAAGGGTCTTTCTAAAGAAAAGCGCGCACCGACCATGTACCGCCCCGGCGCTTTCGCGCTGACCATTTTGAAACACCAAACAGGGGTGTTTTCCTTGTCGATCGTTCTGTCCCTTACACCCCCAAGAAATAAAATTCTGGCTCACACGAGGTGACCACTATAGAAAAACACACGCGAGTTAGTTATGATCTTAAAACAAGTGTGATTCTGCATAGGCGGGCTTCAGAAGGCGCCTTTTAGTATTGCCGGTAGATATGATGAATAGAGGCGCCCTCTATAAGTCATGAAAATCGCCAGTAGACTTGTCTAAGGGCCACACTTTTGTTATCGGTATTTTGCCTATGTCAGGATCTTACGAAAACAATATTTGTCAGTTCAGGTTTTCAAATGTTTTCTTGGGAAACTTATTGTATATCTAGCGGCTACTTGCAGATACCTTCACGGTTTTTCCTTGCATTTGCTGTCCCCGCTGCTGGGACCCTGCAGCAGGCGTAGTCAGGCTGATGATGATGAAACAGAGTAGGTCATTGTGGGTCCCCTCCCCCCCAACTAGAATTATCTGCTCCAAAGTTGGGAGAAACCGCCCATAAAGGAGAGCGACCCTTAGTCGATAGTGTGTACGTTATTTTTCAATGTGTGCAGTCAAATTCTGCCATTTTGTTTAACCTTATTTGGAAACAAAACTTCATAAAAAATTAACCCACTCGTTTATTCACTATTAGCTTCCGGGCACGGGCGCATTTGCATGTCACCTTAAAAAAATTGCGTCTGCCGCAGCACGGTTCGATTCGCGACCTTTAGTTCAGCTGTGCGATAGCGCTCGTGTCGTCTCGTGTTTCTTGCTCTTGTCCTGTGTTTCGCACTGCTTAAAGATGAATACATTCCAACTCGCCCAGCTTTCTGTTCTCGTTAATGCTTTATCTAGTTTTTGTTAATAAAGGTTTCAGAGGGGTTTGTTCTTTTCTTTTGGCTTTGCTAAGCGGTGTGGTAGAATGTTTTACAGCGCTGGCTGCTCTTAGCTTCTCAGTTTTGAGCCAGTGGCGTGCCGTCCGCAAACCCAACGCCAGACACCGACCGGTAGAAATGCGCCTCCCCCTTACGAGCCCAGACCCTCCCGTACCCCCAAGTGCCTCCTTCTTAGGAGGTGGACGATCTAACCACTAGGCCGCTCTACGGTGACCTAATGTGGCGCCTCCGCTTACTTAAGCCAAACGCCGCCATTTCAGACGTTGTATTACTATGTCAAGATTTGCTGCCTGAATAAGTCTTGCCTCATGCTTCTAGTGTGTGTGTTTTTAGTAATGAGGCAACCAATGGCTATTTCATCAAAGACCTTCAACAGACGCTAATGTTATATTGTAACGGATTTCAAAGCAGTCACTGCATCCAGAAAAGAACTTGTGTCGACCACGTCATTCAAAACAGTGATCTAATTAAGCTATGCAACAGATAACAGTGCATTTCAGTGATCGCTAACATAAAGTAAGCGACACCAACTCAAAAATGTCATCCACATCGCAAACGCTTAACCATCCGGTGACCTTTTAATCTTAACGAAGGCACACACATAATGAAAACGTACGACACCATATAGAGCGCATGTGTGCATCTGTGTGTGCGTGCGTGCGTGTGTGTGTGTGTGTGTGTGTGTGTGTGTGTGTGTGTGCGTGCGTGCGTGCGTGCGTGCGTGTGTGTGTGTGTGTGTGTGTGTGCGTGCGTGCGTGCGTGCGTGTGTGTGTGTGTGTGTGTGTGTGTGTGTGTGTGTGTGTGTGTGTGTGTGTGTGTGTGTGTGTGTGTGTGTGTGTGTGTGTGTGTGTGTGTGTGTGTGTGTGTGTGTGTGTGTAAAAAGAAGCATCGCATAGCATGGGGGAAGAGGCAAGGAGTGAACGGGTTAGCGGATCTTTGCGTTTTAAAGGAGAACTGCTGACTGAACTCTGCTACAGTGGCGGGTGTCCCTGAATAAGTTTGCCCCCCCCCCCCCCCTTTTCCTCCCCAAGTTTTTCTTTTTCTTTTAGCGCGCATTGAAGTCCAAGTCCACTGGTGATTGTTTTTTTGTGGGGATGGAGTAGGAATGAGATAGGCAGACGCCAAAAGAGCACCTGTAAGGCAGATTACCATCAAATATGCCATCCAGAGAAACCCGTTTAACGAGTGCAGGTAAGGGGGCGTAGACACTGCGGTGTGGGTGGGTTATATGTAGACGTGTCATCGTCTTTAGTGTCGTAACACATGAAGGGGCTGGAAACAGTGGACGATTTTTCGACAGAATGAAAATAGTTATATGCATTGTACGACGCACCCGCACTGGAATTTCGAAATAAAAAATAGAAGTGACGGAGGTTGCTCTATGATGCCACGAACATAAATGCCAACCGTCGCACGCAATTAAACTAAACAGTTACGGTACAAGGTTTGAGTGGCATTCATGAGGCCTTTGGCCCTGCAATTTGTGATATGGAGCCGAAACGGTGCTAGGTATCAATCCTCTCAAATTATGTGCTTGCTGGGAAGAACTAGCAGTTTAGTAACATTTCGAGTGAATGCCCCAAACACAGCCACATAAACATAGCTAATTACACACACTAGAAGTTGAATGACATTTAGGAAATTTCAATGACATTTGGATGACTTTTGGGAAATTCGTGTCTATCTATTACGCACCTAGGCAATTAAGTTTGGTTATGGGTGTCTGAATATTGCTGCAAATGTGGTTTAGTGTCTATAGACTGCGTATTATTTATGGGCAGAATAGGGAGCAGTCAGATGTTAAAACATCTTCAAAATGCTTGTAAGAGGTTTCAGCTAAACATATAAGCCAGAACAAAGTAGAATGAAAACAACAAGAAGATATAAAATTAAGTATAAGGCGCAGACATCCCGACTATTTACTAAGTGACTGCAGTTTTGCTCAGGTTGCCAAGGAAATGAGTTAGTCTTTTACTGTTTGTCACTTTTGATATGTTGACGGTGGCGTCTTTGCGTTCAAGCACAGGCCTCTGCGTCTTAATACATGTCGTACGGAGGAATTCTATTGACTGATCGACTTGTTTAAAATATTTGTGAAATTGGCTAATAACATTATCCCGCTCTTGACGTTGTATTTGTGAAAAAGAGCGCTGTGTACGGAAAGGAAGCGCTCGCATCTTCTTTGGAGCAACCTAGCACAAGGTGGTTTAACAGTTAAGCAGTGGGTTAAACGGGACACACTGAAGTTATATATTCATCTCTTCCATAGCATTATTATTTTTGCGTAACTTCTGTTTTCAGCCTCAGATATTAGAAACAATGGACGAAGAGAATGACGTATTAAATTATCCCTGCTTTAATTGTGTGAGTGAGGGCGCAGTAATATGTTACTACTACGTAATGTCAAGAGTATGATATGACAAACAAGCCCCTGAATTTGCAATATGAAACTTATCACTTCAGCAGTGAGTGACGCAACCTCGCGTCGTTATTTTGTGCTTAGATTTCGGGATCGCAGGGTTAAATCTATATATCCACACACCATAGGTAATCATCATGTCTTCTCGAGAGAAGTGACTTCAGCATACACTGATAAGCAGATTTTGGCTTCTTGTGTCACTTGCGCAGAACGCGCTCATGATATCATTTCCAATACAGAGATCACTTGAAATTTGCCCTTCTGTGCACAGCCACCTTGGCACTGGGCTGTGGCAGCTCTGTTCTTATTGGCGGATATCACACGGGCAGCTTACTGCCCATAAGTGGCAAATGAAAATGCATTCGTGCTCTATCGATTTGTAAGCAGCGAAAATCTCCGCAGGTTTTTGAAGCATCGAACTAGAAGTGCCTTTCTGGGGAGAAAAAATTAGTTCGAATCTAAAAGTATGATACCGCAGTTCGAAATAGCTGAAGCGTTCGCCAGTGGCACTTTTTAAGGAACAGTAGAAAGTAGCCATGAAGAAGAGAGAGCGAGACGATTGCAAAAGAAAGCTGCTGAAGAATGCGAAATGCTTCCGAGTTCACACAGAAGAGAATGCGAATGCAAAATAAATTCGAGAAATATTCACGAAGATGTGTAATAAGTTGATCTGAAGGTAATCGGTGCTTCAATACCCGTGGGAACTGTGGAAATCACGTGATAAACCTTCCAGCGAAAGAAATCTGTTGCGTGCTTGCCGGAAACTCTGGCAAACACTTGTTTTCGGTAACATCAGAACTCGGAAACGATTCGATTTTCCTTTCTTTCATTCCTTGTTACTGTGTTCATCCTGCCTGTAAAACACTTGGAGCACGTAAAACGCGCTTCGTCTATATCGGCGCAATGCTGTTTTTGAGCGGCACTCTTCGCAAACAGACTCAAACATCGAATAGGCCTTTGCGTCCCACACAGTTTAGTGCACAAAGAATGGGATGGCCGAACATTGTAATGTTTTCGCGAAGGAAAATTTTTGTCTCGCTACTTTGTCGTGCTACATTGGCGGGAAAGTTGATTTCTTTGCTCAAGAACTACTGCTCCAGTTGGTTTGGCACGCTTCACTTCTCCATACAGCGCAAAAAAGAAACGAGTACGGAGAGACTGAAAGAGACCGCAACCATGCTGTTGCGGCGCCTTTTTTGTTGTTTGTACTCGTTTTTGTGAGCTCTGGTGAAGTCAAGAAGCTTATAACCATGCGCTCCCTTCTGCTGCTTCCTATTGAGCCCTGTAAAAATAGCAGAATACGTGTTATGTGCTGACAGAGACATAAAGGGAGAAGCGCCTTTAATGGCCCCGTTTGCAGCTGCAGATACGGTCGAGGTCGAGAGAAAAATAATGAGACACAAGCTAGAGGCGCAACCACAGGGGGCTTGCAATCCGCAGAAAGTTTATATGTCAATGCTGGGAATTCGGGTCAAAATACGCTTTTTGATAAAACCGGAGATAATGTAACGTGAAGATGTGCACACCAAAAGGGAAAAATATATTTACAGGGAAACAGCTTATAGCCACGCAGCCGAACAACCGGGCACGCGAAGCCCAGCAGCAGAAACGCACTTCGTCCTCTTCGCGTTCCAAGCGCGAGCGCACCAAGCACGAGCGTTCCAAGCACAAGCACAACCGTAGCATAACTCCCGGCGGCAAAAGCACCGTCCCGGTGCTAAGTGGATGATGTAGCAGGCGTGTGGTACGGTTTGAGACGGACTACATGAACGACGTCAGTCAAAGGGCTAGTGGACGACGTCGGAGCATGAAGAGGTGTAATCTCGTAGGTCACGTCGGTCACCTGACGGAGAACTCGATAAGGGCCACTGTACTGACGTAGAAGTTTCTCAGAGAGACCGACATGGCGAGAAGGAGACCAAAGGAGGACGAGTGTGCCCGGCGGATAGTGTACTGGGCGATGCCGGCGGTCGTAAACTGACTTCTGGTAGGTCTGAGATGCGGTGAGCCGGTCTCGGGCGATTTCACGGGCCATAGTTGCTCGGGAGATGGCGTCACGTGCATACTCTGTGGTCGAGGCAGTAGAACTCGGTAGTAATGTATCCAATGGCAGCGCAGGATGCCGACCAAACAGAAGGTAGAAAGGAGAATAGCCGGTGGTATCATGCCGCGACGAATTATAAGCAAATGTTACATAAGGCAAGGCAACGTCCCAATCGCGGTGGTCGGGCGAGACATACATGGATAGCATATCGGTCAGAGTCCTGTTGAGGCGCTCGGTAAGCCCGTTCGTCTGGGGATGGTAAGCTGTAGTGAGCTTATGCTGCGTGCCACAGGACCGGAGGATATCGTCAACTACTCGGGACAAAAAGTAGCGGCCGCGGTCCGTCAGCAATTGGTGTGGAGCGCCGTGGTGAAGGATTACGTTCTGCAATAGGAAGTCGGCGACATCGGTTGCGCAACTTGTTATGCTACGGTTGTGCTTGTGCTCACGCGCTCGTACATTGCGAGCCAGTCCTCCACGTCGACGCCGTCCGTTCCGTTGAAGGTCCCAGGATCTCTCGGATGGGCAATGATGAACGCCGGGTTGGCGGACGCCGACGGAGCGGCCCCTTCGCTGGTCATGGTTGAAGAGCCGGCGAGCTGACGACCGCTGCGAAGTTCCGTGCTTGCTGTGGCTGTACCCCGCACCTCCACCAATAATGTAACGTGAAGATGTGCACACCAAAAGGGAAAAATATATTTACAGGGAAACAGCTTACAGCCACGCAGCCGAACAACCGGGCACGCGAAGCCCAGCAGCAGAAACGCACTTCGTCCTCTTCGCGTTCCAAGCGCGAGCGCACCAAGCACGAGCGTTCCAAGCACAAGCACAACCGTAGCAATATTATGCGAGAAGGAGAAGATAGAGATGGCAACGAATATGGCATCTTGCCTGCATTAGCTTGGACTGGGGAGAAGATCGGAGCGGACGAGAGGCATAGAACAAGGTTTGACGCGCATGACTCGTCGCACCAAGTCTTCTCAGGGTGGTACTCGCGAGCTTATTGTGGCGTAATAACATATATAATAAGGTAATAACTATAAGAATTACAGTCTAAGAAATTATAACGCTTATGTGCAATTTCCTGTTCAGTCGAAATAAAGAAAATGTTATGCTGTCTATCAATTACGCCATTATTAGGTCGTGTATGAGGTTATTAGCCCCCGAAACGAAAACGAAAGCATTACGTTAATCTGTTTCCTTACTGCCCATGTCGATCCGCTCCATCTCTTTAATATATAAGGAGCGCACGTTACTGCGCTATTTCTTTGCTATGCCGTAAAGATTATAATAATCGCGTCACCAATCAAGTTACTGCGCACAAAATGTGAACCCAGCTCGCTTAGTCGCAGTACGAGAATAAGTACGGAAGAACTCGTAAAAGTGTCGCTTACATGGTTTTCCCGTAAGTTGCACAAGAGTTACAGTTCATGCGGTTCATTAGTGACGTTTATGCTTGTTATGTGGTTGGCCATAGTGTAATCTTTTGGATATTGTAATTTGTCATGCTTGCAAGGTATACCAGCGTAATGAAAAACTGGCAGGATTTTATTTATCTAATAGAAGGTAAGTATGTTTTATATTTTCAAAAATATAACATTGCGACCGATTTCATCATCTCTTTGTATCTGCGAGAAAAGGTGAAAACATAATAATTTTTATGGAATATATTATTGTTTAAAGCACTGGCATCATGTTGTTCAGTCCGCGAATTCACATTCCAGTGTTAAGGCAATTAATGTTGCGGTTTGAGACCTTCGGCTTTTTTGCTTTATATCAGGGATTTAGAATCGCTGTTAACTTACGCCTAAGCTGTACCACATATAAACGATACTACTCCAGTGTTAGCACTTCGCGATGAAAGCGCCTTAATTCATTAGGTAAACATAGACTCGAAAAATACACATAAATATTGCTTGGGGAACGCAATTACGTTAAACATAGTACAAGTGTTTTTACTCTGTCCTAGTCTGAAAAACTAGGTTCTCTATTCGGATGCAATTTACAATAACAGAAAAATTGATCATGTCACAATAAAAAAATTCTCAGTTATTGTCATTGATAACTATCTGAAGATCACATGAGATAATGTTGTTTGGCACAGATTAGAGTAGTTCAACAAATTTTTACATTGGTTCCTTCAGAAATGTATTAACGGATATTATTTAGGTCTTAAAGTTTCTGATCACGAATTTAAAAACCGTGCAGTGACCAAGAATACGCACATATGTGATCTGAAATCTTGTAATTCATCGCTAATATTATTTAGCTAGTAAGTATTAACTAAATATGAGCTCAGTTCACCGAGGGGAGCTCTTTCATAGTAACAGGCAAGCGCCATCGTTACAGCGTTTACCAGCTCCTTAATTGATGGGTTTGCTCTACTTCCTTACTTAGATACATCTATAAACCATCTACGAAAACTAACGCCAGCTGAGTGCATCTCACAAACTGCTCCCTAAAGCTTCATGAACTGACAAAGGAAAGGGAAATGACGGCTGGTTATGACCTACATATCGAAGGAGCCAACAGCCACCAAAAATCAACGAGCACAAGGGAATGTTTCTTGTTTAAATTTCTGGTGTTGATCAATAAGAGATTAACAGCGTATTTATTTTATCGCTGACCGATAACATATTAAAAAACAGAAGAAAAAATTAGGGATTTGCTTAGCTCTGGTTAAGCCGGGACATACAAGCGAAAAGCTTCAGTTATGCTTCGTAGCTTAGCTGGTATTGTATACATTGTTTATCTATTGGCGTAGACATGGTTCAGGCGTTTCGACTGCACGTTTAGCGTTGGCTTTATCATTTTTTCGCTGTTGTGCAGCCAACTCCCAAGCGAGTACTTCTGGATCGGACGAATTTAGTTTCTCAGCTTTTCTGCGTAGTCTAGCAGCAGCCGCACTCTCCTTCCCTTCCATGTCGAGTGCGCATGCCTATTCTCTGGCAAGCGTATTATATAGCCTCCTTGCGCATGCACATGACGCACATGGGCAGTAGCGTGCGGCTCCGCCGAAAGATCAGGCGACGGAGTCGGCGGTGTCTGCGGCAGCGGCGGGGAGCGACCACCTGCGCGGCGCATAACTCACCAGTTTGGCTCACGCGAAGCTCGACTCTGACCCGCGTAGTGAAGCTTTTCGCTTCAAAACAACCACATACCGCCGGTGGGATGATTCATGTTTTGCAGCAGGAAATTCGAAATCTCGAAGTAAGCGACGCTTTCCCGGCCTCGTGTTGGCGCTTCAAAATAACTCATGTCAAGTTAACAAACATGAAAAACTGCTGGATTGGAGCGCTTGCATAAGTATGCTATTATTTAATTTTTGCTTCAATAGTTTTTATGTAAAGTTGTCGTTAAAGTCTAAAAAATTCTACGGAGAGGAATTAAAAGAAACCTATATTAGTTTTTTACAAGTATCTTCAATTTTATTCAGCAAGCCTGACATTACAGTTGTTAATGTTAATTATTCAGCCACAGTCTGAAGAAAACAAAGGCCTCTTATTACCTTTTTACTTTTTTTAGTGCCAGTGTTATGCAGCCCCAAATCCCCGCCTTCTGCGGCTTTTGTATAAAAGAACGAAGTTACTTTCCACCGAGTAGACAAGGAAGTTTTCATTAGCGCACAAGAAGCTGCCGTGTTCCTGTTAAGTGAGCTCGAAAATTTCAGTATGATTTGCGGTTTTCCTGGAAGCAAACAAAAAAAAATACTAACAGAAGGATAAAAAACACTAATATCTTGATGCGCTTTGCCCCCATGTGTGCACATGGCGTGTCAAGCGCCACTTAGAAAGTCGATCTCCGCAAAATGCATGAAATTATGCTGGGTATTGAAACGCAATAAGAATAGCAGTATCACATTTTTAATTAAACCTTTTGAGAAGCAAATTCGGATAATGCAAATGTACTGCACGCTCGGATTAATCGAAGACGCTCTTATCCAGTCAGAGAAGGCACAGTTATTAGCATATTTTTTTTTTATCTCGCAGGCTGTTTCATCGGCCGCTTTGTTAGTCCTCACAAAGAACGACCTTGTAAGTTTCCGTAATAAGAAAGAGCTTATTATGCTGTCACTGCATCCAAAATTGATTTGCATGAAATTTCCAATTCAGGCATCAACAATCTTCTTCCGAGCGTTCCAGTACTGCCCGTTAAAATCCTGTGGCGATAATATTTGCCGTCAGCTGGTTTCACGAAACCTGCGGTCCCACGTGCAGTGAAAAATCCCAAGAAGCTATTTAAGAGCCGTTGTTCATACGCGTTCCCTGCATCGAAAAGTTTATGATGAGGGCTTCCTCGTAATCAGGTGCCTAGCATTACAGCTGAGGAATAGTGACACTAACCAATAATTTGTTTTCAGCCCAACGTTGAGGCCGTTAACATAGGCCGAGGTCCTTGGTCACGTGATAGGAAAGGGAAAGCGAAGCCTGCTCCCTACTGGTGCTCGTTCGCCTCTCAGTCACCCCTGAAGAAAGGACCGAGTTGGTCTCAAAACGTTCGCCTAAAAAGACATTATTGGTTGGGGGTGAGTGTTTATAAACTTCTATTTCAAACCCAACTAGAACGACTTTCGTGGAAGATGTTCTCGTTAAAATCATGATGTGCTTAGCATGTTCCTTCCTCATTTACTTACCTACATGCCAAGACTTGCTGCCAATAATAATAATAATAATAATAATAATAATAATAATAATAATAATAATAATAATAATAATAATAATAATAATAATAATAATAATAATAATAATAATAATAATAATAATAATAATAATAATAATAATAATAATAATAATAATAATAATAATAATAATAATCAATCAATCTTTATTTTTCGGTGCCCAGGAACAACCCAAAGGTCTTGGTGCTGGTACACCATTCACACGCACAAAATGTAAATTTATTTCACTACAAAGGAAGACACTCAGGGGAGGTAATGCAGCAGTCAAGGCGATAGAAAAAAAAAAGACATATAAACTAGGCGTGACAGCAAGCATGAAGCAAAAAAGCGAAAACAAGAAAACAGCGAGAACAGCGGTAAATGAAAACAGCTAGAACAGGCAACAGACATATAAATAACTAATGAAACAATAAACAAAGAGAATGAACGACCGATAACAGCCAAGTACAGCATATAGCAAAATACAAACAAGAATAAAGCCAATACTAATATGAACGAATATGAAACCTCTGAAATACAAGCTAGAAATACAATCATACACAATAAGAAACGTAATTAGTGAACGCGTTACAGACAATCAGGCGTGAGTATACAGTATTAAAGAAATAATATTAATGAAAACAAGTACACGTGATGAACAATTAAGGAGAGAAAAAACAATATAATACCGGTGCAAACGCACAAGTGTAGTAAAGACAAAATGCATGAAAGGGGAAGTTATGTATGAGAAAAAGAGTGCTCAAAGTGGAACGTCACGGACATCCAATATAAAGGAAGGGAGAGAATTTTCGAATATATCTAGGTGAGGACAAAGAGAATTAAACAACTTCTGTATTCTGTCCAGAGGGGAGAGGGAGTGCAGGAGCGCAGAAACTTGGAATGGTCTGAATTCCCTTATGCTCTTTCGCGGTACACGCAAAAGGATACGCGCTAGGAGCTGAGGGCATAGAATGTGACCATGAAGAAAATACAAGAAAATATACAAGAAAATTATATCTGCCCTCACGCGACGGCAGCTAAGAGAAGGAAGCTGCAGTGAGTTACTCCGTCTGGGACGAGAGCTGGAAGTTTTGCAAGAAAACCGATGTTGAAATACGCGTAAAAACTTTAGCTGAACTCTGTCGATTTTTTCACAGTTCGACTGGCAAGTGCCGTTCCAAACAACAGACGCATATTCCAAAAGCGGCAAGCATATGGAGAGGTAGAGCTTTAAGAAAGGAAGTGGGGCTCGAAACTCTCCCGAAAGCCTGCAGATGAAGCCGAGTGTACGCATAGCCCGTAGAGCAATGCGTTTTGTATGAGAGGAGAAGCTGAGGCTACGGTCGAAAAGTACGCCGAGGTCATTAATTTCATCAACCCTGGGCAGCGGCCTACCATTCACAGAATAAGAGTAAAGAAGACTGTGCGTTTTACGCGTAAATGAAACAACCTTGGTTTTAGATGAATTGAGAGTGAGCCCATTCTTCAAGCACCAATCAGAGAAGGCGGATATGTCAGATTGCAATGACAAGCAATCGTGAAGAGTATGTATTGCCTTGAACATTTTTATATCGTCCGCATAAAGGAGAAATGAGGAGTTTTTGACCACGGAGGAAACGTCATTGATAAAAACAGAGAACAGAAGCGGGCCTAATACCGAGCCCTGAGGAACTCCGCTGGTTGGAGTGTAAACAAATGAGGTCTGTCCTTTTACACTGACCAAGCAGGACCGATCAAGAAGATAGTTGCGTAGGAGGGCTACAATTGAAACGTCGATCTCAAACAGCAGAAGCTTTTGAAGAAGTAATGAGTGAGTAACAACGTCGAAAGCTTTGCTCAAATCACAGTACACAGCGTCTACCTGACTCCTCTGAAGGACTTCAGCTGATGTATACGTCATAAAAGTCACAAGGTTAGTTGTAGTAGAACGACCTTTTATGAAACCATGCTGATTATGAATGATTACATTTTTGAGGTGGAAGGAAACTACTTTGTGCAAAGCTAATTCAAAAAGCTTAGAGGTTGCACAAAGAAGAGAAATGGGGCGGTAGTTCGAAACATCAGATTTGTTTCCTGATTTGAAGACAGGGAAAACACGCGCCGTTTTCCACACGCGGGGAAAGGCAGAATTTTTCAAACAGTTATTAAATATCGTGGTTAAAACAGGGACGAAGGTACTATTGAAGGCTTTTATTATGGCGGCTGGAATGCCATCAGGTCCAGGGGATAAAGATGGTTTCAAACACTTAAGACTCTCACTTACTAACTTCTCGTCGAGAAGAACGGAATTATGTGCGCCAGCTGGAAGGCACACGGAGTCGAAAAGTGGAGATTTGTACACGGAGGAAAAGTGTTGAGCAAAGCCGTCAGTGACATTCCGAATTTCATTCCCATGAGAGTCAACTAAGTGAATATGACTATCAGATTTATTCGAACGCTTGCGAACGTATCGCCAGAATTCAGTAGGACGATTAGAGGCACTATTCTCTAAATAATCAAGATAGGACTCATGATCCCGCTTGTACAGGCGTTTGCAAAGGGAACGCAAGCGGCGAAATTCATCTGCCCATGTATCCAGCCCAGTGCGTTTCGCTTTATGGTGGGCCCGCTCCTTAAGTTTCAGCGCTGTTCTAAGTTCAATAATAATAATAATAATAATAATAATAATAATAATAATAATAATAATAATAATAATAATAATAATAATAATAATAATAATAATAATAATAATAATAATAATAATAATAATAATAATAATAATAATAATAATAATAATAATAATAATAATAATAATAATAATAATAATAATATTTTTATTGCACAAAAAAATTCAAAGTACAAGAAACAGGCCTGTCAAAGCCACCAATGGCTTGAAGGACTTGGCCCGGCAAAATCAGCGGACGAGTGTGCAATAATAATAATAATAATAATAATAATAATAATAATAATAATAATAATAATAATAATAATAATAATAATAATAATAATAACAACAACAACTGGTTTTGGGGGAAAGGAAATGGCGCAATATCTGTCTCATATATCGTTGGAGACCTGAACCGCGCCGTAAGGGAAGGGAGAAAGGAGGGAGTGAAAGAAGAACGAAGAAATGTGCCGTAGTGGAGGGCTCCGGAATAATTTCGACCACCTGGGGATCTTTAACGTGCACTGACAACGCACAGCCAAGAGTTGGCCAATTACTATTTGAACTACTGCGGTGCCCGTGTTTTAGCAGAACTATGTTCGTGATTTCTATGTTTAGAATAAGGATAGTGCAAGAACGCACGCATCTGAAAAAGAACGTCGAATGATGTGAGTTGCTGAAACATATTTCATCTCTTACTTTTCTTTTTTCATATCAACAGGAACATGCGTCTATGCGCTGGAAAGAAACGAGTAACGGTACAACGCAATACCCTCCAAAGGTGCGCCAGAAAAACTTCTAGCGCCTGCACAAGCCTTCACGTCACACTGCATTCGTGTTTCGTTTTGTCAAAGCGATCAGAACTTGCTGTAAATTGCTTGCTGGCTGCTGTTGTACGTAGTGTTACCTTGTTGAGCCGTGACTCATATTTTCCCGTTCTTGTTACCTTGCGGCTCCTTTGTTGTTACTGCTGCTGTGATTTGCTCTGGAGTTCCACCTGAGCCGTTACTCCGTCGTGTTTTTTCTTGTCTCCTTTCTATCATGCCAATGTTGCTCAATGCCATTCAGTCCCGAAACAAACGCCAAACTTTTCGTGGGCGTTTCCAACTCCTGTGGATTAGGCGAAGGAACAAACTGTCTGCCCTCTTCCTCTCCATGCAAGTGGAAAGAGTGCCCAGGACAGAAATAACAGCAGAGACATATGCGTCTCTATAAAGCGCATGTATGAATACTTGGCGTTTTCCATCTCAACGAAGTTCGTTTATCTCGCTTCAGACCTTCTATGGTACGCACCCTGCTTTAGATGTTTTATTCGTCGCAGATTTGTTTTTCTTGTCTCTTGCGTTGGGGAACATGTTTGTACGGGATGAACAGTGAAATTGCCATATGTGCTTTCACTCCCTACGCCTTTTCAAAATCGTTGGCAGGGAGGTATCATAGAATGTTTCACGTGACCCCACCTCATCCTGATTGCTTTTCTGTGTCACTTGTAAACTGCTTATTTACATGCCACACGAATATGAACTCGGCATGCGACTATATCTTCCCTGTTTAGTTCATCTGTGTGCGACAGTTTTCAGTGTAAAATGCTTCCTGCTGTGCGTCGTGGCCATGTGTTGGTAGGACGCGTCGAGCGTTCAAAGGACGCTATTGCTTCGCACTCCGATCAAGTTATGAACACTATATATTCCCTTTCTCTAGGAATGCATAATTTTCGTGGTCGTAAAGCCTACACTTTTTGTAGCTCTTCGCAGTGAGTGGTATTCGCTCTTGTGCTACGTTCAAGCATCTTTGATCTCGTGTCTTTGGGGACAATCGCGAGTGTTCGATATTTTCGCCATTATTTGTTTTAGTCGGTTGTCAGTGCCACTCTGAAAACAGAAAAAAATAATTTATTGTTCAAACTTTTGCTGCAGTTTAAGCTCAGCCGTTTTTGGCCCCGTAGCTTAATAGCAGACCGATTTTGCCCCCTTTTTTTGCTGCTTCGTACAGGAAGAGGCAGACAGATAATTTTCTTTACAAAGATTCGGGTGCTCAATAACATAGTACGCATCTAAGAGGTTCCCTATTTTCTAGTTCTTAAGAAGCGGCGGTAAGCACACATACTTTGGCCGGCGTGTTAGCTCCATTATATTGCGCACACTCCGCCAAGATGAGATCACCAAGTGGCAATGCACAATAGCTGCCGCCAGAGACGCAGCCAGGAATTTTTTTCGGGAAGGATCCTGGGTAGTCTCTTTTGGGTGGCGGAGAGGGGAGATGGGTGTTGGCAGCTGGCTCAGGACTGCCGAGACAACAGCGTGGAGAAAATGGGGGACTATTGAACTGGGTTTCGTGGGGGAGGGGGAGAGGTGCCAGGGCTCTTTCGGGCCCTTCCTTGGATACGTGCCTGGCTGCCGCTTTCACCACGGTGCAAGATACTTGGGTCCAATACTTGTAGTTGCCATGAACCATGAAACGTACACATGTAATTGCGTACAGGCTACATCATCTAATTTACCTTTGCGTTTTGTGAGATGTTTCCGTGTGTAGAACGGATGTCGCAGCGCTGTGTCATGGTTTCGTGGCATAAGCGGTTATATTTGCGATCACAAAAGACGTGCCCGTTAAAAGAACATAATGAATTTTTTACGATAAAGGCATTTTTTACGACATAGGAATAGACGAAACTGACCTTAAAGTCCTCACACAAACACTACTCGCCCTGCACGTTGGTCGGTTCCCTGATACAATTCACCACTCTGTGACTACAAAGTGTGAGAGTGCTGCATCGACGTGAGTAAGTGGCAGCGAAGAGCCAGATTTTGTTTTCTTCCAGCGCTGGAGAAGATTTCCCCAGAGCCGACGCTTCAAAGCACAACACACTGTTACCGACACACTGACGCCACAATGGCCCCCTTCATAGCACCCACTGAGACGGCAGGATGCCGTCAATAATGAATGACTCTCCGCAGGCTGTTGGGAGACGCCACTGCGTAGTATGGGCTACACTCTGATGCGCCTGAGTTGTGACGCCTCCCATTACCCCGTTACACGTGCGGTTGATGTTTCGCACTTTGTGTTTTTTTCTGTGGCTTCTGCTAAGCTGTGCAGTTTGAAGGACACAGAGGCTATTTTAAGAAAGTGAAGGAGGCGAGGCTTGCCGTGATATCTTGAACTTGGTCAAGCACACTGGTAAGAGGCTATTGAAGTAGATTTCTGTTATCACCTGCACTTAGCTGATCAGTCGTTGAAGAAAAAGAGAGAAAAAAAAACACTTTGTGGCAATAGCGAGAAAGTCGAACTTCATTTGCCTTTCTGTAAATGCGAACTCGCGCATTACAGTTCGTGATATACTCAGTGTTGTAGGCGTTACCGAAAAAAGTAACTAAATACGTTACTCGTTACGCTAAGAAAAAAAGAACGCGTTATCGTCCTACGTTGCGTACAAAAAAAAAGTAACGCGCTACTGTTACCGTTACCTAAAAAAAGTACCGCACGTTACTTCGCTTTTACTTCATGGTCATTAATTTTAGTTAGTCTTCGAATTAAGAGATTACGAAAACAGTTTTATAAAGCTCACATTTCACATAAAACTTCTAGCCCAAACAAGATTTTACGCGAAATCTTGATTTAACGAGATAACTTTGAACAAGTATGCAGGAGCTTAGCAATGTTAAAGCGCCATCTTTAAACGGCGCCCAGAAAACACGAAACAGATGTTGTAGTGGCCTAAAGGTCTCTGTATAGATACATGTTGTGGCTTCTAACTCTGTGGCACATGGTAAGTAAGTGTTTTTTATTAAAACAACAATAAAAACGAAGGCAAAGATTTTCGCTAGCCCCGGCGTCTGCCATCGATACTGAAGCACCTGAGCTGGGGCAGCGGAAATAAAGGATAGCAGGCATAATGGAGAAATGAAATGAAAGAGGTGAGGGGACAGAAAGAAAGGATAGGGGGAGAGGTAATATACACAAACTACTTACACAATAAGAAATGTGTCCAGGTTGGGCGCGTGATTAGTTCATGGTGGAGTAATAAGAACACACGCGCACAATACTATGTTGATTGCAACTGGAGTGGGGCGTCCAGTTATTAATTGTTCAAGGTAGAACTCGCGGAGCGTTCGGTCACTGCGTGCAACTAGCTGGAGGAGAACAGACGGGACGTCAAGCCCGTCTGTTTGAGGAATGCACAGAGGCTCACCAAGGTTGGCTCATGGGTGCGCGCACTGCCCTGCGGCCACAATAGCGTCTTGAGGGAGTCTGGTAGTATGCCCAGCGCCCTTTAGGCCGCGAGCATATCGCGACGAGCATCGGCTTACGTGGCACAGTGAAGGAGCAGGTGCTGTAGTGTTTTCACCACACTATGGCACATGGTGAAGCCATTTTATGAATGTACATTATAAACACAAAATGCCATTTCATCATGGATTCTAACTTCACAAAGAAGACATCGCTGAACTCTATACAAATTTTAGGATGTGATGTTCCAAAATGCTTCGTATGCTTCCACTCTTCAGAGAGTTGTGTGTATGAGTGGTTTGGAAACGGGAGGTATATGAAGGCAAGTGTGTGAATGCGTGTTCGTGCACGCGTTTCATGCTTTATATGTGTTCTGTCTTTTTCTTTTAGTTGGGTGCGTCGTTAAGGGCAGGTGTTTTCGTCGTCGAGAGCACCTGTACATTTTGTTATTTTACAACATCAATTTAGGCGCTACAATTGGCACAAAAAGTAACTAGTAACGTGACACCTCACGTTAGCGAAAAATGTTAACGTAAGTACGTTACTCGTTACAGTTCCGAGATGGTAACGAGCACGTTACAAAAGTACCGAAAAAAGTAACGCGTTACCGCCAACACTGGATATACCGCTGTTTGCAGCAGAGCTCTACTGGACGTATCGATCGTGCGTTATTTCATCGTGTATTCTCTACCTTTACGCCGAAGTACAGTTTCGCGCTTTATTGATAGGTAAATTTCTCAGTACGAAATATCATATGTTAAAGCAGCCTTCTATACAGGCTCTCTGCTTGATCGATATATTATGCATCTTTCCCGTGCTTGCCATGCGCCGCGTCAGGGGCCCTAAAATTGGTGTGAGGTAAGAACAAAGCAAAAAAAAATGGACCGGATGGTGCAAAATACCTTATTCTTATCGTTAAAGCGATCGCTGTGCCGGCAGCCGGCAGTTTGCGAAGGCAGCGGCAGGAAAGGCAATTTGTTTCCTCGATACAGTTCAGAAATTTGCATCTCCGAAAGCTAGTGAACGTCGTTTGATAATCCATTTGCTAGATCTCTTTCCTACGTCACTCTCCTCTCCGCACCGGTTGAATGAGAGCCTGGGGAAAAGCAGTTCAGAAGGCTCATAAATTGTTTGTTATTCACTTAGAAAATTAGAACTATGCGCAAAGCTTTCAAATATACTGTACCGCCTTTGCTGCTTATGAACTGGACTCGTGTGTAGTGCTAACATTGATATCTTTCAAATGACTGTTAAACCTTCTGATAAATAACTTTAATCCAACATGCTTCTACATTTTTGCCACAGAAGTGCCCCCATTTGACTCTGTGGCTGAAATTAAGTTTTAGCAATATTCTATACGACTATGTGAATAAAAGCGCGATGACAGATCATTGCGAAATGGGCAATGGCACTCAGTTTTTCCTGAATTGTAATAAGAAACCTGTGTCTTAACCCGTCGCGGTGGCTCAGTGGTTAAGGTGCGGTGGCCGCGCTTCCATGTAGGCGAAACGCAAAAGGCGCGCATGTGCTGCGTGATGTCAGTGCACGTTAAAAATCCCCAGGTGGTCGAAATGATTCTGGAGACTTCCACTACTGCACCTCTTCTTTCCTTTATTCTTTCACTCCCTCCTTTGTCCCTTTCCTCACGACGTGGTTCGGGTGTCCATCGAGATATTTGAGACAGTTACTGTGTCATTTCTTTTCCTCAAAACAAATTTTATTTATATTTGAACCTGTTTCTTGACATTGTAAAGCTGAGACAGAGAATTCGATTTCGAAGGTTGTATTCAGTATGCATGTTTTTTTGAGAGTTTGTAGTTTTTACAGTGATATCAGTGTGATGGAGCCGCCGTTGCTGTGATGACGACAGGCTTAACCCGATGTCCAGACTTGGCGTTACTAGCCCGGTTTGGCTCCGGCGCCCAGTCTCCACCACTCTTAAATCCCTTCATACCCTACCGTCATTTTCTTATTCAGCGAATTGTTTTATATATCGTACCTTGAGTCGTTGTACACGCACTTCCATGTCCTCCGATCTGCACTGTAAACAGAAATGAGTAAAAAGGAAGTACGCTGTCCTTTTGCTTTTATAAAAGAATGTGCTCTAGAAGACAGCTTACTCTCTTTTTACTCTCACATAGGCGTATTATGTTTATAGTGTACATTACGCGACTAAAAGCTGGAGTAATGAATTGCACTACAGAAGGAATGAAAAACTTTGAGGCCTTGATACCGAAAAATGAAGCTGCTCTGACAAATGATTTTTTACGGGGAAGCGCTAGAGGATATACACCCAGGAAATGTCTTGAATACCAGTATGTAATATCTCCGAATTAGTAGGGCAGTGCAATAAATTTAATGACATTGAAGAATAAAGCGCCATGACATTTGCTCTGGAAACAGCTGCTGCAGAGAGCAGTTCACCTCTGATTTTCTCCATCACTGATCGCAAGGTAACCTGCACTGCCTTATAGTTCAGAACACAGCCACGGCAGTCTACCTCGCGAGAGGTATTGAAGTCATCTAAACGACGAGCGCAGCCTGCCAATCAAAGTTTTTAGGGACCGTGAAAGAAACAGAGTTTGGGGAAGCATCTTAGCTGCCCTGCAACTCTCTGGGCATGTACCTCAGAGAGACGTTTGATGTTAAGTATTTTGAAGGGTTACTCTTTAAAAGTCTGACCACCTACGAGTCGAGGCACACCGCTTGCGTTAGCAATACTGCTCGCCATAAGAGAGAGCGGGGTTGACGGGGGGTGCGGGGTTCGGTCCACTGTGCCGCCGGGTACCCACCGGTGAAACAATGGGGTGCAAGCTTTCCCCTGGTCTGGTGCTCGGCTTATTCAGGGTGAAATGCTTGGGAAATGGGTCTTTGACCCCACCTTGACAGGTCGAAAATACCTTGTGTCATGGCGCTCTTTGCCCAAAATTGCCCTGGCCCCATAAAAATTCATAATCATCATCACCAGTCATATGCCTTGCTGGCACGCACACAGAACAATCTGTTCGTCTAAAACAGTAACAGTGAGATAATATTCGGGGGTGATAGGAAAGGTAGTTTTTTAAATGAATGGATACGGTGTGGTTAGTGCCCCGTGAGTGAAGTAATTGTCTACGGTGCTGTGACTGTCCAGTCATGCTGACAGTTGATTACCATTGAACAGCACTCAATTTAATTGGCTGGTGAACAGAGTGGTTGACTTCGGTGCCTCGGCTTGGACGTAGTGGTTGGGCTATTGAACACTGACTGACTGCGAAGTCAATCACTGCTGCGCATTTAACCACTAGAGAAAGTCATTTTGCTCACGGCGCCTGTTGTCTCCCTGCTATTCAGTTATTGGCTTTCGCTTGGCCTGCTTTCTGTTGGCGAGGACAGTGGCACTCAGGTAGAGACAGGTATTGCTCACAACGTAGAGCACCTATACATATGTAATACACTACGATTTGTGCAGTGCTTCTATGACGCTTTTAGATATTGGATATACCTTTTCAGGAGGACACAGGGGCGCAACAAAAACACACGGACATAGAAGTAGACAGGGACGAGCGCTTACTATCAACAGGCTTTATTTGACGTAGACCGTTAATATACTTTCTCCTACCCAAGCGCCACTGTGCGAATCACAAGCACGTGGGTAACAGAAAACACCAAAAGAAATCGAAAAGTAGGCGATTACAGAAATCTATCTAAGAAAACCGTTTCAGATCGGCGAAGCATTACAGACGAATCACTGATGCAGTTATCTCCTTTTTTTCTGATGTAATAGGCTTCCACCAGTTCCCGTTCAATCTGATCGCGGCTTCTCAACAATACTCTACAGTCCGATAATCGGGGAAAACAGGCGACCTTAGTCTTCTTAGTGCATTCTTGGCAATGGTCCGGGAGATGGGAGCCTGTCTTCTTTAAAGAATTTTTGTGCTCCAGAAGGCGCTGGTTGAGGCAGCGTCCAGTTTGCCCAACGTAAACCTTCCCGCAAGTGAGCGGGAACTCATACACAACTCCTTTTTTGCAGGTTACGTGGGGCTTACGGTGTTTTACGCCACACTCTTGCCGTTTTTCTTTTCTTCTTATGCGTGCGCACAGACCGGACAACTTTCGCGGAGCAGAAAAAACAACTTCTACTCCGTACTTCTTGGCCACCTTCTTGATGTTGTGGGAAGTTCTGTGTACGTATGGTACCACCTCCGGCCTTGAACACTTCGTTGGGTCTTTCGCGTTGCTCTGCTTGCTAAGTGGGCGGATGAAATTAGGATGTTTGCTTGCATAGGGTGGGCGCAGCTGGCAAAGGACAGGGTTAAAGGGAGAGACATCAAAGAGGCCTTTATCTGCAGTGGGTGTAGTAAGGCTGATGATGATGGTGAGACATCTATCTCTGAAAAAGATCTAATTGCGGATGGTAAGTTCAGGAATTCGCTTTCTGGCTTACGTTGTTTTTTGGTATTGTTCTCATTTTTATGCAGTTTTGTTCATAAAATGTCCTTTTTTGCGTGTTTTAGTAGGCTGTTTTAAACAGTACAGTACTTTTTGTAGCTCGAAGATGTAGCAGAATAAAAACTTGTCTCTTGGCTTGTTGGCATAAATTTTCTTTTCGGCGCATGCTGCTTAGTAAACTGTGTCAGCAATGTTTATGGGAAAATTTGTATTTATTTCATTTTACTAATGTTGTAATCTCAGGTACGCAAGTAGACAAAAGGGCACAAGCGTTTCGTTGCTTGCTCGGGATCGCTCAGAGAGAAGGACGGAGAACAGTGCGTATTTTTTAACAGCATTGATAAATTCTTGTTTGTTAAATTTAGACCTGTAAAATGAGCAAAAAAGAGGAGGAGCTGCACTACGCGCGTTAAAAATAGGAAAATGAACCATAACGTTCGATTATCGGACCTCTGTTCATAGTGAGGATGAGACACTGGTTGGGGCACGGTCGATTAATGCAGTTCCATTATAAGAGCGTCTAGTTCGACTATTAATGATAAATTCGTAGCCAAATCCGCAGAAACAATCGGTGCAAGAAATATTCGTAGCATTATCTATATTTAGTAGGCATAGGTCGAGACGATTAAGACGTTCTTGTTTTTGAAAGAAAGCTTGTTTAATGTGTAACGAAGATAGGGAGCGGTAGACACAGCCGAGCACAAACTTCAGTTCAGTTCAGAATAACTTTTGATGTTTGAACCGGCCCCCCTACCAACCTTCCCCGGCACGGCACACAGGCCTCTGGAAGAGGAGTAGGGGGTTAATTCACTACAAGACTAGCACTTAAATTTAAGTGATGCTTTTGAGAGTCAATGTCGAAGAAAGAATGATTAGCAACGCCCCATACTGATTCGCAGTGGGCTGAAATTATCGAGAGATCAAATCTATGCTGATATAAGACTTCAGAGGAAATGAAGATAGCAGCGCCCCCGCGGCTATTACATTAAGGACGGCAGTATTTTGACGGATAAGCTGAGAAACCAAATAAGTTGTTATCAGTATTTGAAAGCCAAGCTTCAGAAACGCAAATGAAGTCAAATGAGACGGGAAATGAAGGAGCAATATTTCTTTTATTTTCTTCTATCGTACCAGAGAGTGAATCAATGTTTTGTAGTGCAAGTTTTCCTTTAAGCCAGTCCAGACACTGCAGAAACAGTTTTATGTTAGCCTCTTCTTTTTATTTCTTGACCTTTGAGGTCCATGTGGGCATTCCATACGAGAAACATAACACAAGCAAAACAATGAACAAAATACAATAGTATTACAACGGAATTTAAAGAACAAGCTGGAATATATCATGACAAAAAGTTTCAGCAATTAACAATGACACCATTCTAAATACAATATCCAAGCATTGAAATATGCTAGGAAATACATCATATTCAAGGGCTCAAGGAGAAAACTAAGAACATACAATGAATGCCAAACGATCCAAACTAAAATAAATCTTGCGCACCCACTCTTGTTACCTTTTTAGTACTGATATAAATTAGGCAGGAAAAGTTTCAAAGGAATTGGGAAGACTTTGACAGACAGACGCAGCATCTCTCGGGCTGCAGTGGCGTTTTATTCTCTGCCGCCGGGACCGGGAAGTTTCGCAGCGACGTTGCTCATTTTTTAGTGCACTGGGCTTACTCGCTCCTTCTCTCATCGTAGGTCTCGCGAAACGACGGCTATCACAGCGAATGCGGGTTTTCAGTGGTGCTTTACGACCGGAATTTTGGTCACGCTTCGAGGAGCGACGTGAAGGCACCCAGATTATCGGTAAGATGTTAAAAGTGAACAACGCGCTCAGTCAGCTACTGCAGGTGAGCGCTGTGCCTTTCACGCTGGTGTGCACTTGCTGTTTGTAGGATTGTTGAGGTAGCTGTTTAAAGCTGAGTTTCTTATTTCCACCCACTCACAAATCTCCGACAACGGTCTGTCTGCTACGCCTCTGAGCGCAAAGTCCCGCGAACCTCAAAGATATGAGTTGCACAAAGGAACCTTCAACTTTTCTGCTGCTATTCTCTGCCCTCGAGTAAGCATGCACTGGGTAAAGGCAATGGAACAAAGCACATTTATTCCTCAAATTATAGCCGCCACGGTGGCTCAGTGGTAATGGTGCTCGGCTTCTGACCCGAAAGACGCGGGTTGGATCCCGGCCGCAGCGGTCGGATTTCGATGGAGGCGAAATGCTAGAGGCCCCTGAACTGCGCGATGTCAGTGCACGTTAAAGAACCTCAGGTAGTCGAGAATATCCGTAGCTCTTCACTGCGGCGTCTGTCACAGCCTGAGTTGCTTTGGGACGTTATACCCCATACCCCACATTCTTCACAGTAATAGTACGTCTTGGTATCCACGAGCGTACGTACAAGGGTGGTTGTCGAGAGAGAGAAGAGCGTCAAGATGGAGTCAAGATGCCGCGTCCCTTACAGTAGCTTTGAGCGGCAACTGGTTCTTCCGGCCACCTCCGGACGTCTTGGGTCAAGGAGGACATGGGGAGGAAGGAACGCGTGTTTCAGATGTTCGCCGATTTGGGTCTGCACAACAATAATCTGCTCTTGTCCGCCCTTATTTGTTCCTATTTATGTGAGGCATAGACAACAGAAGTTATATAAAAGCAGTAGTGACATCAAATTTTCGCATCGTGTGTTCGTTTTCTAATGACGTGCAAGCCATTACTATAAAGATCAGCGCGTAAGAGACTCCTGCGCTCAGCAAACAGTTTATAATTGAATTTATTCTCCTGTGCGGCTTCATTCGTGGTTTCATTAGCCGAATCTTGGCTGCGACTTCAAAAATAGATACGAGACCGCATGATGCCGACATATACATACTACATTATAATCAGTGCTTCGTGATTTGATTTCGTTCGAAATCTTTCACGAACGTGCGCAACAGCCGACTGGATAGTGAGTAAACGAGAAGTTATTTCACTGCAGTTTTGCAGGCCTCTCGGGATATGATATTTAATTACTTTGACGTAACAACCGTCGATAGGCTGCTGAAACCGAGAGCGAAACTGCGGAAGAGAAGAAATTCAGTTACGTTTGGTTTATGGTTTAAAGGGGTTTAACGTCCCAAAGCAACTCAGGCTAGGAGGGACGCCGTAGTGGAGGGCTCCGGGAATCTTGACCACCTCGGGTTCTTTAACGCGTCTCTAGAATTCCGCCTCCATCGAAATTTGACCGCCACGGCCGGGGTCGAACCCCCGTCTTTCGGGTCAGCAGCCGAGCGCCATAACCACTGAGCCCCCGCGGCTGCCTGGAAATTCAGTTAGAAATATTTATTAAGCGCAGGGAAATTTCAGGTGGCAATTGATGTTTGCTAATCTTTTGCGTATCATTTTAAAGTAAAGATGAATAACGAAAGATTTGGTGCCTTCGTCACTTCAACGAAAAGCGTTGTATTCTCTTTAAGCCCGCGCGCGCTCACTATGCTAGAACTGGCGTGAATGCAAAGAAACTTGAAACACTGGTTCTGATAGAGGGTCTTTGAGCTGTACCGGTGAACATAAAACATTGTTCTAGACCAGCTTGGTGCAGCATAAAGCAAAACATAAACAAGCATAAACAAAACGAAACAAAAGCGCCCCTTCGGGCTCTTTAGCATGAACAAAGGGCCCCTTTTAGCATAAACAACGCTTAAACAAAAAGGCCCCGGAGGGGAGCTTTTGTTTAAGCGTTGTTTATGCTATAGGGGCCCTTTGTTCATGCTAAATGGGCTCTTTGCAGAGAACGTGCACTTGGCGTACGATCAATGGAAACAGCTTGTGTAGAAAGACTGGTTTTTCGTCCAGTCGCAAACTGAAACTGAATTTAAGTGTCTAACTCCAGTCGTTATGCATAGCGCCCGTGGTAAGGCTATTTGTGAAAAGGGAACTGCAGAATGAATAAAAATTGCGGCAAAAAATCTATCACATCTAGGCGGCTGTAGCTTAGTGGCTGTTGAGCCGACGTCACGTGCCTGTTTATACGAAAAAAGAAATTATCCCTAGCTGTTACCTCACTAACTGCATTACTAGCAGCCGTCGCTTCAGCAGAAATGTTTTTAAGCAATGCACCTAGGATAAGGCCCCCGGGGGCACCGGCGGCCTCATGACCATTGCATAACATCCGTCTTACCACGCAGTTTGGTAGGTCATCGGTGAATCATCGCAGCTTTCGACCTAGCCCATAAGCTCACCGTATCCATTCAAATTACACTCTACATGGGTTCTTTTGCCTTTTTTTTTTCTACCTCCCAAACTACAAAATACGTAGAAAATGATCTGCCACACAGTGGGAGTAGGCGATCTGAGGTGCTTACTCCATGCGCGTGGAACGAACGCGTTCAGAGCTGAAATCGTTTTTTTTTTGTGGAAAGGAAATGGTGCGGTAACTGTCTCACATCCCTGCGCACACCTGAACCGCACCGTAAGGGAAGGGAGAAAGGTCGGAGTGAAAGAAGAAAGAGAGAAAGAGGCGCCGTAATAGTAGGCTCCGCGTGCAGTGAGTTTCTTCCTGAACATGAAGAAAAATAGGTCGATGAGAGAAAGTTAAAGACAGAAGAAGGCAAGATTCAGAGCCGCCCTTTTCTGTGCTAGAGGAAGCTCTCTATATATTTTGATTCCATGCAGCCCCGTGAGTTAGGAAGAGCAAAAAAAAGTACTTTTTAGCGCAACTCCCAATCTCGCAGGTATATTAGCGGCGCGTAGAAAGCGGCTGAATTATGTCCCCTGAGTGCCATGGCCTTTCTGAAAACGCGGGATAAAACGACTGCGCGCGTTATTTAAGGGAACATGAAAATATTAACATGAAAAAATACTTGTTGCAAAACAAGCGCCGTCTTGGTTCTCCTTTAACCTATACATATCTGCGCGTTGAAATCATTAATTTCCTACGTGAAAAGGCTTAAAGTACTGAGCCGTGCGTGGTGCTGTTCACAAACGTAGTTGACACGTGCTTCCTTCAAAGGAATGGGGCACCAGCAGCACATTTTAATTGATAAGAGGCATGGTGTGTGTTGCTTAGTGTTCAGGCAGCGGTACATTTTTGTTCTCCTTGAATCTCCCAACATTTTTTTGCTGCCTGAATGTGTTCCCACTGAATAGCCGGCAGTCCAGCAGGAATCAAAACCGCACGTATGTCGTCTCATTTCCAGCATTCTTGAACTAAAATTTCGAATGTTCGAATATTTTAAGGTACTGTTATGAGAATATTGAAGGTCATTGTGCATTCTACTGATGCGTAGAAATATCTTTCTTTTATTAAAGTTTATCCATTGCTCGCATTGAGTAGTTAATACTGCAATAGAGTACCAATGGGGAACGTTTTCGATGATAGCAAAGAATACAAGCCTGCCGACGGGAGTTCTGCAAATATATCGATTGCTATAGTAAAATCTTGCAATATATGAAAAACTGAGTTCATAAATTCTTTCCCGTTGAAAAATGCTTTTGTGCAGAATTGCTAGGTATGTGCGGCTGTTCACACCTATTCACGCGTAAGCCGAACATGGCAGTGCCGTTAAACATATATTTTCTTTTTCTTGAGCATATAATGATGGTCACAACGGGACATTGAGGGCAACTTATCACGCATGTCTGACAAGAAGCAGAGGTGGCAGCATGCAGGAAAAAGCTCGCACATGCCAAGCTTCAATCAGCGCTACCTCAAACTGCTTTTGATCTTGATTTTATCGAATGAGAACTCGAAAAACTATGAACAAAAGGCTTGCTTTTGATCATGACGTGGCAGCACCATACAAACTGCGTTAGAATGTACCGTGTGCATGTCTGCCGGAGCGGACAGGCAACGAAAAAAGTGGGTTAAATTTGACCCCTCGCACCACAAAGGGTTGGTAGTGCCTTTAGAAAACTGCCAACAAGGAAAGATGATACAATATTGAGAATTAGATATTTCCTACTTGTTGCATCGGTGCAGCGTGCTAAAGCGTGCTGCCGTAGATGCACCGGTGTGCCATGCGTACCTGATGTACGCGGTCACTGCTCACGTGTACTATTGTATCAGTAGCCAATGGCATGCCTCGCTTGTACGCACATTTCCTTTATAACGCAAGGCCGCTGTATAGTGTGCGCAGTTATGTTCGTTTTGCGGTTCGAATAAATACTTCACTTCATGCCGTTTATGCATAATAAGGTGTCGAAGACGGGATCGTCAGGTCAGCGGCGATGACCGATCCTACTGGAACACCTACGCCAGGCCAAGCGATGCTGCTAAAGCGATGCTGCAAACATTACAGTAAAAAAAAAATGTATCCGGAGGAAAACTGCGAAAAAGTGGGAAAGTGGCGGACATTTTTACTAATAAATATGAAAATTTTTGACTCCTTATAAAGCCCACCTAATGCGTGCGACGCAGATATTTAGAAGCAAGACGAAGCATACTATATACGAGATCTTAGCGCTGTTTGGTTATTAGTATGTTTGCTTTGTTTGTTGCGTGCTGCTCTGCCCTTGAAGGGCCGAGGTCCACCTCAAGGTGAACTTTGCGGCGTTTTGTTTGGGGCCCTGTACGTGCAAACATGAGGATGTAAACTGAACTCTAACAGAAATAAACAACAACATGGACATCGGAGCTTAAGGCCGAACATATGTACAATACCGCGGACGGAAAACGCGCATGCCTAGTGGCGTGCTGATTAGCCTGCAGCAGCATTCGATTGCGCACGGCGGACCACGATACCTAAAGACGCAGGGGATGGACAGGGAAAATTCTCACAACCACTGTCCTCCTCACACCGCCCTAAGAGCTTCTTTCGAGGAGCGAGACAGGTAGTTCCCTGTAGACAAAAAAGTATAAAAAAGTGAGAACTGCTCTGAGATTCAATGTTCGCGGGAGCTCAGTTGCTGCAGGCCTGCTGACTATGTGTGAAAAAAAAAGAGCGAATATAGAGAGGAATTAGATCCAACAATTATGCTGTTCTAATTGGTTTAAGCATTTTCTCACTGATTTCTTATAGATTCTATACATAATCACAGCACCAGCAATAAAGTAGCCATCAGCTTCAAGACCTCGTTGTCCATTGCGCAAAAAAAAAATTCTACGCAAGCCGTCACGTTATCTGTTGTGCGGGTATTGAGCAAATACAGAGAGAAGCTTCGCATTAGAGTTCCCGCCAAATTCAGCTTTGCTTAGACAGCAGTGGATCCCACTGCTCCGGCAAATACACAGCAAGGCGGTGTTATACGAAAAAAACATGCAAAGTCAACGTTCTCGCTGCAGGCGCATGCATACAAAGCGGCTCGAGCCAGTAGGCTGCGGAGTGGGGGCGCTGTCAAGACCAAACGGCTGGACGTATTGAAGTGCTAATTGGCTGTAGGCCGTGCAACGTCAGGGTTCTAAAGCATCCCCGTTTTTACCAATTCTTTTTATTTCCTTGGCTTCTAGGTGCCATTACTACTGCTGATTGAATGCCGTGCTTGTTAATGCAGACGGCACGAATAAATAAAGAGCGCGGTGACAGCTCGTGAATTGAGAAGTAATGCGCGAGAGAATATGCTATGAAATCTTTATACGGGCTCAATGATTGAGTCAGTAGGTGTGGGACTCGTTTTAAATGCAATTATTAAGAGGACTGAGACGCTCCAACGGCACGGCAAGCCTTGGTGCTGAGAATAGGCTTGATAAACCAGAAGTTATGAAGGCAGCCTCTTAAAGGATGTTGTATTTTGCTGATAAGCGGATTAGCAGTACGCAGTCATTTATTTTGTTAGTTTAATCGCACAAGGTATGCATACATGGCTCGAAAATGTAGGCTCTGTCAGTGAATATAAAATGCTCTGGAATGGCGCAGTTTAGTATGTTACAATAACAATACATGAGGCTAACCATCTTTAAGCTGCACGTGGGCTATAATCATGGAGGAAGGAGAAATTAGAGGAGTGGCAGTGACGTCACTGTTTGTAAAGCCGCTTTGCACATGGAAGATGCGGTCGCGCCATCTGCATGGTCTCAAGTGTCTCTCCGCTGCCCACGGTGGTAACGGCCCATGCGCACCTGCGCACGTTGCCTTTTTGCAGCCATGGCGCCGTTGCTATTAGTCCCATAAATTAGGCGACACGTGACTTCCGGCACACCTTTTTAAAGCATGTGGGGTACATGGGGCCTTTTCTGTCTTTTGATTCCTCCATGGCAGAAGCGCGACTTTGTAGTGAAGAGACTGATTTCTTCCCCGTGGAGTTCCATATCGTGCGCTGACATTATCCACAACACGTTTTTAGTCGCTTTTTTCCTTTCATTGAAATGCATCCGCCGATAGCACGCAGAACAAGGTGACCACTAGTCTATCCTCCACATGGATGTTTATTGAATGTCGTAGAAATGGACCTGGCATGCGGTGTGTCTTACACGGGCTGTTTTGTGCTACAACGACTCACAACGCGAAATACGCAAGCAGCACCACTCACAGTGCTCTTGACACGCCGAACCTAGAATTGGCGCCCTTTTCCCGGCGTCCCTCGCGACTGCCCGACAATGCCCTTATTCTCCCGCGTTGGTGGGGAAGCAACGACGAGTGGGCTGGGTATTGGGTGAAGGCGTGTCAATGGGTCACTCTTGAAGACCTTCCTGACAAGCCACCTCGTTCCTCACCACTCAGATATCGGACGGCCCAACGACGGCAGCGCGGAATTCCCGCGGGGCATGACAATAAAGCTCTTATTCTGCGTTGCCGTCACCCTGTGCCTGCTTGCTCGAGGGCTGGCGGATCGCCCACAATGCATCTCAGCATGCTAATTATAACATAAGGAAACTGCGAAGGCCACACACTGAGTGGAAACGAGGAACACACAACGCAGTTGTTTGGAATTGACGAGTGTTTGGTGTTAAAGGGACACTGAGGAGAACTCTATCATTTTTTTTTTGTTAGCAAAATCTGATAGTTCGGCATTTCATGGCTTTGTTGCCGCTTTTCCGGGCGCAAAAGATGCATTTATTTCAAAGAAATTTGGATTCGAAGTTGAGAAAGTTTTTCCCGCAGCTCTGATTCAAACTCGAGAACTCTTATGACGTCACAGAACGGAGTGACGTGATACGTGACGTAAACGCAGACTCCGTGATTTCTGACGGCTAGCGGTGCGGTGCGCGACCTTGCTTTGCCAGCCTCAGAGATTCGTGGCTTCCATGAAGTAAGGAAAATTCCTCCAAGGTGGCGCCTCTTGTCCTAAGAAGTCATCACGCTTGTACTTGCGAGATTGGCTTGTGACGGCGACACCTGTATTTTGGTTCTTGCTATTTTCTACATTACAAGAGCTTTGTTTTCTGTAAGAGTGGCGTTTTTGTGATCAGGAGCTGCTGTTCTATCGATACAAGCCAACTTCAATTTCTCCCAGTGTCCCTTTAACGTCTGCCAGCAATTCCAATTACAAACACAACTGATTGCCAATGGAAGGTTTGATAATCGGGTGTGTTTATAATTAAACTTGTTAGCAAAGCCACTATGATCGAGGGTAATGGCACCCTCCCATGAGGAAATGAGCATTCCTGCAATCATTGTTTTGAATCCGGACAGCTGAGGTTCCATTACAGTATTTGGTAGCTTGGCCATGTTCTAGCTCTGATAAGTCAGAATATGAGGCTTTAACCTGGGGTCACGGGCGCGGTTTTGTTGTACAACGTGCGGCTGCAGCTGTGGAGGCCGGAACAGGTGGGGATAAGGTAACTGTACACGCACACGACCTTTAGCCTGCCCCTTATACGCCAAAATGGCGGCCACTTCTGACGTATAGCGAAAGCGTCGCTACACACAACGATACAGCATTCGTTGCCCAATCCTATCACACATAGTTACCGCACGCGACGGGATCCGCGGCTGCGGCTCATGCAAGTTTGCGTCTCAAGAATGCTTCACGCAAAAGTGCAGCTAGTTACATTGCTATCACTTCCACACTGAACATCTCAATAAGAACCAAGCAACAGTATTTGCTAGTTATATGCAGAAACATGCAGACTACCGAAAAGGGTTCTGCTTAAGTTAAGGACAACGCAGCGAGCCATGGAAAGAAAAATGATAGGTGCAATGTTAAGACACCGGAAGCGGGCAGAGTGGGTGAGGGAACAAACGCAGGTTAATGACATCCTAGTCGAAATCAAGAGGAAGAAATGGGCTGGGGCAGGGCATTTAATGTGAAGGCAAGGCAACCGCTGGTCCTTAAGGATAACGGAGTGGATTCCAAGAGAAGGCAAGCGTAGCAGGGGGCGGCAGAAGGTTAGATGGGCGGATGAGATTCGGAAGTTTGCAGGCATAGGGTGGGCGCAGCTGGCAAAGGACAGGGTTAATTGCAGAGACATGGGAGAGGCCTTTGCTCTACAGTGGGCATAGTCAGGCTGATGATGATGATGATCAAGTACTGAAGTGTACTCCAGAATAATACTTATGAAAGGATAATACGAGCTCAGCCATTTCTTCGTCAATGAAATAATGGAAAGCCTGTAAGTCCAGGAGGTGCGCTGATTTTCAGGATGCAACATCATCATTCCAGCTTAGTAGTCCCGTTAGGTCGGTCTCATATCGCAAGGTATCGCAAATATGCCGCAAGTTAGAGAGCGCCCCCCCCCCCCCCCCCCGCCTTCTATTGTTAGTTTCATGCGTTTTGTTATCCGAGTTTACCGTGAATCATGTCACTGGGTTCGTTGACGTCGTTCAGTTTCCTCTCCTCTTTAAAACTGGAGACGCTCCTGGGAAACGTGCTCCGCTAGCATCCCCTGCCTAGGTCAGTGTGAAGATGGAAATATTTTGTTCTTGTATGACCCAAAATTGGATTAAAAGAATGAAAAGCAAAAATAAACAAAACTTTGAGTCTCTAATATGCGATGTAAAAAAATATAAACCCCTAAAATGTTTAGATATTTTCTTATGATAGGCATTTATCCGTTATGAACGGTCAATATCTTGCGGAGGCAATTGATGAGAATCCAAACTGTGTTTTAGAATGCCTCCGCTTAACGGGAAACCAACGAAAAGGTGCTCATGTTGAAAAAAAATGTGAGAGCAGTAGAGGCATTCCAGGTTATTTGGCTGGAAATTGAAGCGGGCTGCCCATGTTTTAAGCCAAGTTACCCTCAAATGCGCTCAATATAAGCACGGCGTAACCCAGATGCACACGGGCCTCTGACACGTGGCCTAGTGGTCTGGGCGTCCGCTTCGGCTGCGGGAGGTGTTTGGTTCGAGACCCACCGCCGGACATCCATCGGTAAAAATGGGTACCAGCCACCCCTGGCCCGGCGCCCGGCTTCCTCAGGGATGTGTGCTTGGAGGAGGCTCCGCAAACCCCGCTGCGCCCTTCTGGGGGCAAACCCAGTTCCGAACAACTCAGCCTGCAAAGGTGGTTCGTGTTTCACTGCAAAGTGAAGAGTTTGACTCAAAGCTCGTACGCTCTAACCAGCGTCAAGTTCAACACTGCTGTAAGTGATCCTTCGTCAGAAGCGAAAACTTCATATCACTGCGGTCCTAGGGAAGTCCGGTTTTTCCGGCTGTCAAAATTTGTGAGAAAAAAAAAAGGCCGCAAGTGGGCTTCTAACGCACGAGGCCGATTTAGGGTTGCTTGACGGCGGAGCTTATCTCTGATCCGTCAAGGCAACTGTGGTCAAGACCCTTTTCCCAAGCATCTCACCCAAGAATAGCCGAGCACCAGGCTGGGGGAAACCTTGAACCCATTAGCAATCCGGTGGGTCCCCGGCGGCACTGGGGATCGAACCTAACACCCCCAGAATTCGAGGTGGATGCTCTACCACAAGGTCACGCTTCGGTCAGAGGCCATTAACATACCGCCTCATTTATCTTTTTGAGATTCCTTCGGGAATTTTATACCAGGTGTTAGTTTTCCTGATTATTTCGAGCTGCTTGTGAACATAACTGAATAGTAATAGGGATCTGGTGACTCAATATTCACTTTTGTTCACTTAATCAGGTATGAAACTTCATAGTTGTCTACATTCAAGGGGGACCTGCAGTGATGCAGAGAATTTTTTGATTGAAATTTACGCTGTGGATAACTGTGGGAAGAATTTCTACTTGTTAAGATCTAAATTGAATGTTAAATGTTTTGCAAAACTGCCAAATGCAATTATGAATGACAAATAATATTAGTAATGCTGTACTTCCGTGCTTAAAATAATCAACTCATGAACACTTGTTAAGAGTTGTGTCATTTCTTATTCAGGGGAAAGGAAAGAGGAGGATAATACCTTTTCACGGTTCGCAGCGTGATTGTGGCTGCCTGCGTGTTGGACTGTGGTCCCCATGCTCATTAGATGCCTGTGTGAAATCCGGAAATCATCCCTCATAGCCTGAGTCGCTTTGGGACGTTAAACCCCCATAAATCAAATCAAAACAAATCAAATCAAATCGAAATCTGGTACTCAGGACGCTGCTGGCGCAGAGTCCAGTGATAATATGGCTGCGCTCATAAACGCAAATGTGTAAAGGTCTATAGGCAAAGGCGGCGCCACGATCTTCTACTTCGCACTCAACGAATGCCGCTTTGATGGTTGGGTTTAGCCAACGTTACAGGTGATGAGCCTCACATTAGTCTTAACGGCTATGGGGCTCTAGGAGCTCATAAAGAGAAATAAAATAACTTATGCTGACTGAGTAAAAAGAGTCCTTGGAAACTATTTTTTTCCGTGTGAAGTTTCAAAAAAAAAAAAGACCTGCAGGAGACGCTTAGCGTTTTGCTTTAAAGAGAACTGATTTTTAAGAAAGGAGACAAGAATGTTAAGCAGTCTGTATCACTAAATGTGCTGTTCTGCTGGTAGTGTGCATTAATAAAAATTGCAGTTCCATATGCATCTTTTTTTTCTCTCGGAAGGAAATGCTGATGGCGTTTGTATGTTTCTTCATTCCGTAAAAAATACAATTTAGAACTGCACTCCAGAATGAACAGGTAATAAAAAATTATTTACTCTTCTATAAATCGCAGTTCTTCATTAGAGCGCCTGATTATGCATTGCCAAAAAAAAAGAAAAGAGAGAGCGTCTAAACTGCATGGAAGTATTTGAACACGTCAGGCTAACGTGAATAACTGTCTGACGGAGATGAGTACTCTAGCAGCAGTCTCTTCTGTACCAAACTTCTAGAATAGGATGAAAAGATTATGCCGTATATAGCGTTCCTCATCTTGTTTTTTTTCTGAATAAAAATTTCAAGGCATACGCAAAAGGTCATTATCGTTGCAGCAACGCTCTTCTTTATAGGGTCTTCACAAATCAGGCACATTCGATACACAAGTAGACAAACTACATTGCAAGATCCCGCCTCCACGCTACTTTCAACGCCGGCAAACGGGCCGATTCAGGAGAAAAACTACCTCCATTTTGCAGCGAGGAACATCTGGAATGCTTTTCTGCTTGCTGTCGATACCGTGCGTCGTCTTAATAGGGTGCCATTAAGCTTGAAGGGGCTTGCCTGCTTTCAACATCTGTGAAAGACCACGACCCTAAATGATCCTTCGACCATAAGCGATCAGCTTGACCCGAAGGGCAAGAGGAGTACAGAGTGTCTGCTATCCGTCTTCAGTACTGCTCGTTTAGTCTGGCTTTTTTTCGGAGGCAGATCATTTGCCGGGTAAAGTTTTTAATGACTGTTGTTAGACGGGCGTCGTAAGTGCCAGGCCGTCTGGTTTAAGAGCAACAGAACTTGATGACCGTCGACTGGCGCTTGTAGTATAGAATAAAGTGCCGGTCATCAGCGTGGGGATTTTTGTTTTCTCTAAATTTAGATACGGCTTTTCTTTTGTTTCGCCCGTGAAGATTGGTGGTAGTCGTTGGTTACTTTTTCCTGTCCTCTCAGTCCCTAATGCTGTCATCAACCAGTACCGGCAGCTATTCGCACCCTCTAGGCGCAAATGGCACTGTTGTAATGAATAGAACAAATGCATTCCTTATTCTTTATTGACATTGACTTACAAGGCGTCATTGCAAGCATCTGGAAATAAGACAAAATGAGGCTCCTTAGTGTAACAGTGAAATACGACCTGTACTGAAATTAGTATCACCTTGTTGATTGCCGCCTTTCGCCGCATCATGATCGTAAACGTTCTTTAAGTCGTTATTTCAGTGCGATGAAGTAGAAATAAATTGTCTCGAACTTAGTAAGCGTTTGCAGGTATGATAATGGGCATTGCCTTAGCATGCTGCCTTCAGAAGTACCAATAAGAAAAAGAAGCTTTAACTGAGCTAACCACGCACGCAGGTTGTCCAGACCGACGGCTTCAAATAAAGGCAGCAAAATTAGTTTCAGGGTTTATTCAGGCATCTCCTGTTATTTCCACACGCAAAACCCTCTTGCATGGAAGGATCAAAGTGGCTTACTTAAGGTATGACGCTATTTCCTCCCCCCCCCCCAAAAAAAAAGTATTAATACTAGTTAAAAACAAGAAATTAAGAAGGACGTTGTTTTAATCTAATCAGAGCTTTAAAAGAGATAAAAAGTTTTAGTTTTAATATTACAACATCTACTAACTATACATCCGACACTAGCAGTTATAACTTCAACTTAGTTAATCAAAATATATGTTAATATTGCTATTATGCACATGAAAAGATGAACTGCGCAATCAGCCAAAATAATTATGATACGATGAATTCTCACTTAGTAATAGCGGAATGATCAAAAACAATGCGTTTCATACGGGCAACTTGTGAGAAAAAAATGCTCCAGCAAGAGAACATACACTGCGATTGTAATTAATGTGATTCATTGCACACCATACAAAAATCTAGTATTTAAATAAACAAGGCTAACTGGCGTAAAAATTCATTACAAAAAAGTCAGTTTCGAGATAAACGAGAAAAAAAGAAAGGCCGCCACCGTCTGGAAGACTTTGAAGCAACGAGCGTGAAGCGCCAACTCCAAGGGCGCTTCTTGGGCGTATGCGCCGAGCGTCGGCGCTCTTGGCGTACGCCAAAACCGTTCTGCGCATGCGCACTGCAGGAGACGCCAGCGAGCCTCGGTGAGGCCCCGATATCCGTGCTAGATATCGGCGTCAGCGCACGGGAGCTCGTGTAAGCGTCGGAAGAGGGGTCCGCTTCATAACAATGGGAAGATCGCCGGGCTCTCGGTGACCCTTCTTCATGGCTTGAAGCACTTTCCGGTTTCCCGAACTTTTCTTCGCGGTTTAAAGGGGCCATGACATGGTCGTTCTTCATATTGCAGTTTGGTGCTTCAGTAACTAATGCAAGAGTTTATGATTCAGTTTCCGAAATTTGGCTGCCATGGACGCGCTCTATATTCCAAAAAATGCGACCGAAATTGAGAACGGGAAACTCCTCCCACAGGCAGCGACTGCCATATTGATTTCTCTCGTGACGTCACTAGGGCCTACACGGAGCAACGTCGTCTTCTTTCGTTGCTGCAATGTGCGCAGCGAGGTCCCATTCCCACCTTTACTTTCGCGGGCGATCGAAGTAGCAGTCGTCCCCATATATGAATGACTGGTACCGCAACAGCGATAATAACAGTATCGCGGAGGGGGATGATTTTCGATCGGCTTTCCCCCCCCCCCCCCAAATCGGCCGGCCGGTGCCACTGGGCCCTGCTCTAGACCACATTCTCACAGCCGGTTTTTCGCTTCCTCCGTCACCTCCGTTGCCGCGGAGCCGACTAAGGGGGATGATTTTGGACCGGCTTCCCCCCCAAATTGGGCCGCCGGTGCCACTGGGCCCTGCTCGTGGCCACATTCTCAAAGCCGGTTTTTGAGTTTAGTGTTTGCATTGGGCGCGGGATATACGATAAGCGAATTTGCATCTGTTGCGCTCAAGTAGCGCCACTGTTGTGTATTTGGATCTCTCGCACTATCTTTTAGAGCTTGAAGAAAAAATTACTCGGACGGTACATTGCTGCGAACGAGAAGTTCATATTTAAAAAGCTAGCTAGTCAGTCTAAACTTATTAATCGACTGTGCAGTGCGAAAAAGAAAGTTAGGCGGGGTTTAATCATGGTTACACCAAAGGTCGAGCGAAAGCATTTTGGCAATGGCCCGGACCAGATTTGGAGGTCGTCATCGTGTCGGGCACGCTCACTTATGGTTGCACGCTCAATAAGGTTGGACGCTCAGTTATGGTTGGTCCAAATCAGCCGAGGTCAAGTTTAGAGACCGCCATCGTATCGAGCACCTTGAAATGAGCCTGAAAATAGATTTTGGTCCAAATCAATGAAGGTCAAATTTCGGGGGTGGGATGGGCAATATTTCGGAAACGACCCGGGTCTAATTTGGAGACACTATCGCATTGGCCATAGTCAAAATATGCTTGTCATCTGACTTAAAGCTGTTGCCATGAAATCGCCAAGTGCGAAGGTCACTTCGATGCCATATACGCACACCGGACTGAAACTCAAGTTTTGCTTCGAATAGATACTGCAGAGTAGGTCACACGACCCTCAGTAGTACTGAACCTATTTTACGCGCCTAGCACACTCTTTCAATTGTTAAAAACGCGGTTACATTTAGCTGGACACCTGTTCTATTTACATGGAGAGAGAGAGACGTAGGGCAAACATTCATCCCTTTACTCAACAAAACATCGCCTAGTTCGAGCACACAGTAAATACACAACTGTAAAATACAAGCATTTGCGATAGAAATGGTTGTACACACAGATGCATATCAGAATAAAATGAATTAAAACAGACAGGAATGTCAGCAAAACCATCCCGTTTGGAATGATACTAGCATGATGGATTTATCTCTTTCAGACACTCATTGAATTCTGCTATCCAGATAGATAGATAGATAGATAGATAGATAGATAGATAGATAGATAGATAGATAGATAGATAGATAGATAGATAGATAGATAGATAGATAAAGAGGAGGAGGGAAAGGCAGGGATGTTAACCAGAGAGGGGTTCTGGTTGGCTACCCTGCACTGGAGAAGAGGACTTAGGGACTGAAAGGAGGAAGAGAGAAGGGAAAAAAGGCATAACGCACACACACGCTCAACGCTGTCACAATTTGTGTCTAAATCCAGTCGCTCTCAAGTAGGCAAAGAGTGCCTTGTATGTCTTGAGGGCAGTCGACTGCTGTTGCCACGGACCAAGGATCTTTCGCTCTGTTAATGGGCGAGGATCGAGGCGGTCCAGGGCACAACACAGTGTATGTCTTGCACTCGCAAATGCAGGGCACTCACAGAGAAGATGAGCGATGGTCTCCTCACAACCACAGCTTTCACAGGCAAGACTGTCGGCCATCCCCATCCGGAAAGCATAGTGGTTGGTAAAAGCAACACCGATCAATAAACGACATAACAATGTTGCTTCGCGACGTGATAAGTTACGTGGAATACGAAGGCGCAGTCCAGGGTACAGTTCCTTGAGGCGGATGTTGCAAAACTCTCCCGTGTTCCACGCTGAAAGTGTGAGCTCCAGCGCCAAAGGGCGAAGCCCACACGCAGCGTCAGGTCTCGATATTGGGATCCTCACTGGAAGTCCGTCGTTGTGAGCAGAACGCGCAGTTGCATCGGCCTGATGATTACCGTAAATACCACAGTGTCCTGGAAGCCATTGAAAAATGATGTCATGACCTTTGGAAACAGTGCCGTGGTACAGTAGACGGATCTCAGCAACAAGTTGTTCCTGAGACCCGCGGCGTAGCGCAGCTTGCAGGGCTTGAATGGCTGCTTTAGAGTCGGTGAAAACCGTCCAGTCATGTGGAGGTTCTTGACTGATGAACTCTACCGCACCCCGTAAGGCTGCGAGTTCCGCACCAGTTGAAGATGTTGGATAGGTCGTCTTCACTTTTATGAAGATGGATCTGGCCGGTATCAGCACCGACCCCGCAAAACTGGTCGAGTGAACTGATCCATCTGTGTAAACATGTATGCGGTGACTGTGGTAAGAATGCAGGTGATTCAATGTCAGTTGTTTGAGAGCGTGCAGTGATACACCAGCTTTCTTTGTAATGCCAGAAATGTAGAGGTGAACCCGAGGTTCATGAAGACTCCATAAGGGTGCGCACGGTCTTGACGCAGGGGTGAAATCCGATGGCAGATATGCGCGATGGGCTTCAATGACATTGGCGAATGCAGTACACGGCCTAATTATTGGGAGTGTTGCAAGGTGATGACAGGGAACCCATGTGGGGTGCCGAATATGTGTTCTCATGGTGTCAACAGCAATGTATGCAGTAACAGGATGTTCCCGGGCAACAAAAACAGTTGCTGCTGTTGATGCACATTTAGGCAGTCCAAGGCAGATACAGAGAGCTTGCTTTGAAGAGTCTTGATATTTGTCTTTCTAATGGAACTGAATATCGGAAGACTGTACCCCATGTAGCCCAGAAATAGGGAACGGTACAGTTGTAGCATTGAGCGCACTGATGCGCCCCAGGACTTTCCCCATAGGAACGAGAGGACGTGGACAATCGCAATTAGTCTCTCATGTCGTATATATGTGGACTCCACGAGAGGTTCCTGTCGATGACAACACCAAAGAATCTGTGGCTTCTCTCATAGGGAATGGCTTCATCATTGATGCGAATAGTGTAACGTGACATTATTTTGCGTGTGAACGCCAGAAGTGAACAGTTTTCGGTCGAAACGTTCAGGCCCTGCAAGCGAAGATAAGATGTCAATATCGATGCCGCCTTTTGAAGTCTTGCACGAATTTGAAAAGGGGTCACCCCTGATGCCCAAATACGATATCATCTGCATATACAGAGATCTGAGCAGATTGTGGCAATACGTCGACCAGGCCGATGAGAGAAAGGTTAAAGAGAACTGGGCTAAGCACTCCACCCTGAGGAACTCCGCGCGAATTTCGGTGCAAGGACGTTGGTCCGTTCGCAGTCAGGAAAAAAACGACCTCTCTGATAAATAGCTGCGTATCCGTCTGAACGTGCGGCTTCCGTCTGCTATCCAGAAAAATGTGAAAATTGGATGTGTATTAGCCGATACTGGTAAAATATTCTCCAAACTGTATTGCTAGCCTAATTTTCGAATGTTGGTATAAAGACCAATTTAGCAAGCCCTGGCAAACCATTGCTGTATTGATAACAGAGTTCATTACCCCCTACATATGTTCGATTTCGTTCATATTGGCCAGAATAATGTTACTGCAGTGCGCGCAGCGCTTTAATAGTAGCTTGCTATATTAGTATAAATATGTTTTGGTGCTGTATGCGTAGTGCTTCCTTGTAGAAACTGTGGAGTTGCGCAAAGTTATTCAACTAACTTCAAACTTTTGCCACCGCTTCCGATATGGTATTGTTTTTTCTGCGACAATAGTCAAGCAAAGCAACGCAAGCAGACGACAGAAGACTTTCACGGCACCTTCGGCAGCTCCTTCGGACCTCACCGGCACCGCCGCTTTTTCTTTTCCACGCGGGAGAAAAAAAAATGCACTGGCGCAGAGTCACGTGGCAGAAGCGAGCGCCCGCCACAAATTGTTTGCCGGTGTCCGGCGCCTCTTTCGATTAGAACACCGCACCGCTCCGTTGCTGCCGCGGTTTTCGCCTCCGTCGCCGCCGCGCCGTAGAGGAGGCCGGCTTTGAGATTGTGGCCTTACAAATAACGGCGTTACCGGTAACGCGTTACTTTTTTCGGTAACTTGGTAACATACTCGTTGCCATTTAGGAACTGTAACGGGTAACATACTTACGTTGACATTTATCGGTAACGTGAGGTGTCACGTTACTAGTTACTTTTTATTCAAATTGTACCCCCCTCTTCCCCTCCGCCCCTTTTTCAGAAAAAAGTGCTTAAGTGATGTTGCACATAAACAAAATGTACAGGCTCTCTCGACGACCCTTCTGGCATGCCAGAAAACACCTGCCCTTGACGACGTGCCGAGCTAAAAAAAGGACAGAATAACCATAATTCGCAGAACATGTGCATGAACACGCATTCACACACTCGCCTTCACCTACCTCCCTTTCCCAAACCACTCAGACACACAACCCTGCAAAGAGTGGAAGCATGCTGAGCATTTTGGGAACATTGCATTTTTCTGAACCGCTGTGAATTTGCTGACAGTTCAGCGGTATTTTCTTTGTGAAGCTAAAATTGATGAAGTGCCATTTTGTGTTAAATTTCACACTCAGAAAATGGCTTCACCATGTGCCACAGAGTGAGAAGCCATCACATGTAACTCTACAGGCAACTTTCGGCCACTATAACATTGCTAAGCTCCTGCACATTTGTGCAAAGTATCATCGTTAAATCAAGATTTCGAGTAAAATCGGTGTTTGGGCTAGAAGTTTTATGTGAAATATGAGCTTTATAAAATTGTTATCGTGAGTTCTTGCAGCGAAGACGCACTGTTTAAAATTTATGGCCATGGAGTAACGGCAAAGTAACGTGCGGTACTTTTTTCGGTAACGGTAACAGTAACGGTTACATTTCTTTGTAGCTAACGTAGGGCGGTAACGCGTTCCATTTTTTTAGCTTAACGAGTAACGTATTTAGTTATTTTTTTCGGTAACGCCTACAACGCTGAGGAATGGTCCTTTTTACTATCGACCGTTTCAGGTACTTCTGTGTCACCTGACGGAATAATACTTAATGCGTCTGATGATGATGATTGTAAATTTTTATGGCGCAAGGGCATCTGGGGTCAATGAGCGCCACTTCGCAAGGCATGTTGTGTCTTCTCAAGGTTGGGTCAATGACCCATTTCCCAAGCATTTAACTCTGAAGAAGCCGAGCACCAGGGCAGGGGAAAGATTTTACCCATTGTATCACCGGTGGGTACTCGGCGGTACTGAGGACCAAACCCCGCACCTCCCTTGTGCTGTTGATGCGTCAGTATATCCTATGACTAAGCACGTAAAATGTATTCAAGCTCAAGCGACGGTATCTTTAATAGAACGGAAGGCACGACTGGTTTCTGGAGGGAAACGTTCGGCCGCAGAGAGCAAATAAAAACGCCACTGAAGTTTTGTTGAAATTTTTTTTCTAGTCAATTAACTCTTCATTCTATTCTCTAAGTGCTCGATAGGGTGTGTACGTAACGCCCAGTACGTGCAGGATACACGCAATATCTTATTTTTATCCTGGCGCAAGTATTAAATGTTGCGGGAAAAATTAGGCATTGTGGCCGGCGGGGAAAGGGGTCAGAACGTTAATTTTCCAGCGCCAGTCGTATGCCTGCCTTTCCTTGTTCTAAAGAAAGAAAGCTTGTTTTGCTGCGAAAGGCCCGAAAACCTTAAGTAGATCGTGAACTGGTAAAGCTCTTAGGCAAACGGAAAGCACGACTGGTTTCTGGAAGCAAGAGTTCGGCCGCAAAGAGCAAATAACAATGGCACTGAAATTTAGTTGAAAAATTCCTGTCGTCAATTAAACATTTATTTACGAAAGAAATTCAAAAATTCCGTCATCAAACAGCTCCGAGGAGCTAAACATAAATATTGCGTATGTTTTCAGCTAAATGGGAGGGCTCTCGTAATCTGGAAACAACGGTCGTTGTTGGTCGATTGTATCCGCTCAATCAGTTGCAGGCATTCTAAAAGATGAAATAAAATTAAAAGAAGAAAATTTAGCAAATGCCATGAGTAATTTATTTCTCCCAATCAGCTCCACAGCGCCTAGTAACACTTTTTTAAGCTTCGATATAGGCGCCATTAATCATGCTGTTTTCTTGAATAAAGTCTTCAAAAAGGAAGTGGTAACGGCGTTCATGTCCTTAATCAACAGCATATCTCTAGACGCAAATGGCATTCAGATGAAGCCCATTCAATAGGTTCTGGATGTCATATTGCCTTGCTTAGCGTACGTTTTCAACTTTTATATCTCAGAGGAAACGTTACTTCTCAATATGCAATCGTGCCTAAGTTATCGCAATGCATTAAAAAAAGAATGTGCCATACAAATTGTAAGTAAACTACCATACCGACGTCCTGCAGCTGAGTTTTTCGAAAACATAAATACACCTCGCCTGGACTGAATGTGTTGCTTTACACTATGTAAATGCTGCAGTTAAGGCGTTAAAAAAACAAAAAACATACGATCCCTGGCTGAACGCGAAGGGATTAAAAAAAAAAAACGTCGTTTTTTCCAATACGTCATCCCGAAATCTGGAAAGTTAAAAATGTAGTGCTAAAGTTGGAAAACAGGTGCTTAAGTTAACCTTACCAGCACAATAAACCAGCTCTTACAAGATGGCATTGACGCTAGCAAATTTAGCGTGAAACAGTTCTATTTATTTGTATAGATATTAGTGTTTCTTTTTCTTTGGATTATAGCTTTTGATTTGTTCATATTGCCGAATGCAAGAAGATGTCAAAGCTGACGATTCGATCTACGTGCGCGAGGTTGGAAGAGAAAGAAGCTGAAACGTGCAGGGACTCTTTCTGGTTGGCCAGTAAAACGTTTTTATCTTCAGCTCTCCTCGGGGTTGTACCGAGTCGTGACAATATGTTTTGTTTATTCCTTTCTCTGTATATATGGCGCATAAGTACCTTATTTCTTTTTCTTCCTGTCCATCTCCCTCATGTGTACCTTTGGCTTGAGTGCAGCTCATTGAGTGCATCGTCCATTACCGTCTATTGTTTGCATTGTGCTTAATGTATGTGCTAATAATGCGCATTCTAGTACTGTGCCATCGCTGCGGTAAATAATGTCTGCACTGGCCCAGTCCAAGCCTATTTGACCTTTTGACTGTGCACCTAACATGCCCACATGTTAAATAAAAAAAACAATATTGTGCTGGTCTTACTGCTGTGCGCAAACAAATCAAAGCCAAAGCCCAGTTCTTTGGGAAAAAGCCAAGGCATCTTGCTTTCAGCGGTTGTTTGCGGCCCCCTGAAACTTCTGTATTCCCAGCGTGCTGGGTCCATTAAACCGTATCGCATGGCATCAGAGCACTAAGGTGATAGGACATGATGCACTAGTGAACCTTGTTAGAACAGATACTTCGGCGAGTCGGTATGCCAGTCTTGGCGTTCTTCAAAAAATCAATAAAGCGTTTCTTTAGGAAGCAATTCACTGTTACCTGACTAGTGGACCACCGACTAACTACGTGCCTGTTTTCACCCTCGAAGTCACTCCTGTGGCCGCAAGGCAAGGAGCTAGCATGCTTTTACGGTGGCAAAGTGGGGATAGGAAGTTTCATTCCAAACAGATACTAGACACAATGCACAGACGCTTGAAAACAAAACAAACCTTGCACACATCGGTAAACTTCGATAGGCAGCAAATTCAATATACCTCAACTTTTTGCCGCTCAACTCCTCTTTATATGTCGAATTTTGTATAGGGAAGTTTCAGACTTCCAGAATAGAATTCCAACACCTCATCTCTTGGCCAAAAGTTCCTAATAAGTGCCCGTGCCACAGCTTGCTGAAACTCGAGAGTGGTGAGAGCTGCAATGCTGCAGTGTTGTGCTTGCCACTTTTTGTACAGCATGTAAATTTGTAGTCCAGCTCTCCTGCTAGCACTGGATGTCACTGAAGTCCACAGCTCTTCATGTTTGTTCAAATCGGTGCAGCAGCGGAGCGATGGCTATAGCATATGTGACGCCAAGGTCTTGTTGAGTAAACCAATAACTCCTGATGGCAGGGAGCGTGCGGTAGCTCGTCGCCAAGTTTACTTTAAGGAATGCTCGCGTTTATTCATACATTTTTTGTGAATACCTTTCTTTCCTGGTCGCAGTAGCGGTTGCTTTTCTTGACTAACACATTGGAAACTAAATCGGCAATATTCACTGCCGCCGAGAAAACATTGAGGGCTGTGACGCGGTTGGTTTGTTAAAATAACAAGAAGCAGCTGATGGAGAAGACCCTGCCACGACATGTTTAGCTTGTTTCCTTTGTGGTTTTGATTCTTTTTAGGATCAATAGATACTTTCACGCTGAGGTTATCTACATCTACTTCTAAGAACACAAAGTATTCTTCATTCAAACGCAGTGCTGTTTCATCATCGCTGCAATCCGCGTAAAGAATCTGATGAATCTCTTACTACGATACACGGAATCTGCGGCGGATTCCTGATATTCCCCTGCTGGGCGAAATTAAGCCTGAAACTAAGGCCAGCACTTCTTGAACGATTTGCTACGAAATAATAATAACCATCTTCACGTTTCTGCTACTTTTTCACATTTTCTAAAAAGTGGGAACGCGTGCACTCACAAAACATACGCCGGAGTGAGCTCCCATAATGAACATAGGAGCAAATTTGTATGAGGCCACGTGTTCTGCGTTAAAACAATTCTTGGCTTGAATATTCATTTGCGTTCAGTGCTTGGTAATTTCTTGATTGCTTAGCGGTATGTATTAGCGAAAACATGCTATGCTACGCGAGATTTCTGTGGAAAGTAGCACTTATTTACGGAGCTTCCGGAGAACATCAGCACCGTTTGAAAGAGCCACTAAACCCAGCCCACTTCGCTGAAAATGATGAAGCAGAGGTCCATACCAACGCAGCAAGTTGGGGCCTCGGCGCCATGTTGTCCAGGAGAAGAACGGCATAGAAGGATCGACCGCCTACGCGAGCCGCTCATTACCAAAGGCAAAGGCCAACTTTTTAACGGCGATGAAAAGAGCCTTGCGATTGATTATCTGGGTCCGATCAAAATTGTGCCCCTACCTGTACAGACGGCCAATCAAGTTTGTAAGCGACCATCATGAGTGACGCTGGCTTGCTAACCTAAAAGACCCTTTGGGCCACCTCACTTGGTGGAGCCAACCACTCCAAGGGTCTGACGTCACCATCGTTTACAAGTCTAGATGGAAGCGCTCTCACGCCGATTGCCTATCACAAGCCCCTTCCGATGCACCCCCACCCGAATTACGATGACGACGTCTTCCCTGGCACTTCGAGCAGCGGCAACACTCAGACCATGACGTTCAAGGCCTCATTGAGCATTTGCAATGAAAAGCATCTTCAGCCGGAGCGTCGTCCAAGCTCGGATTTCCTTGTATCTGCTTTAAGGACGATGCCCTGATGAAAAACTTCGCAACGGAGAAAAGTTATTACCTTTAAGTCTTACTACCTGCAAGCATTTTGGAGGAAATTCAACATGCTTTACGCAAAGAGCCGATAGAAGTTCTACGCTCTGAGTAAAGCAGAAATTTGGGCAAGTTGGTACGTATCCATTTTGAAACAGCGCAACAAAGACGGGACGTGGAAACTGAGGTGTAAAGACAAACATGCGCTGACTAACAACTGGGTTTATTAAAAAAAACACACAAAATATATACAGAGTTAGGAAAGATTAATCGCCACCATAGTCAACTCATGCCACATGTGACGCCAGATATCCAATCTCCCCTTCGGAAAGGGCGACAGATGGGCAACTAATGCACGTTGCGCCTTTCTCACGTATAAGAAAAGCTTCAAAAACTTCTCGCGTCATCTTATCACGATGGCGAAACACGATATTGGTGTTCTTATAGTCGGGGGTACATTTGCATTTCTTGCAACGGAATGCATCTTTAGTGAGAGGGTCTCCTTCTGTTTTTCTTTTTTCGTACTCTTTTTCGTGTTTGCATTTGCACCTTCTGCAGTGGACCGCCACGTGTGACAGGGGGTCTTTTTTTCTGGTGTTCTCATGTTCCATGAGTCGCTTGTTGATGCATCTTCCTGTTTGGCCAATATATGTGGCGCCACACGAGAAGGGAATTTGGTATACTACCCCTACCTCGCAAGGTACATAAGGGGAAACATGGCGCACCTGACAAGCCCTTTTGTTTCCCTCCTGCCTCTGCCTTACCTGTCTACACATTCTGCCTAATTTCTTCGGGGCAGAAAATACGACGTCAACGCCATATCTGCCTGCCACTTTTTTGAGCCCATGGGACATGCTGTGCGCATATGGAACCACTGCCGGCCTTTTATTTTTATTTTTATTTTCATTTCTTGCACTCGGCCGAGCCCCATACTTCACGAGCCTAAGCAATTTTTCCGCTGCCCTGGAAATGAGGTGAGCCGGATAGCCATTCGCGCATAATCTGTTTGATTGGGCTGCAATGCTCTCCCCAATCATTTCATGGCAGGACTTCTTGAGTGAAGATTGGAGGCACGACAAGATAATGCCTTCTTTTATAAGCTTGGAATGACCTGACCTGAAGTTTAACAAGGGCTTAGCCGATCTTGGCCGATAACACCAGCACGCGTGCTTGTCTCGGGAAAACAAAACCAAATCTAGAAACTGCAGTTCCTTGTTCGTGGGTACCTCTGTTGTAAACTTTAGCCCACGCCCGTACTCATTAAACACCTTAAGAACATCGACTAACATTCTAGGCAGGCTGTCTGGCGGGGTAAACACCAAATAGTCGTCTACATAACGAAAAATACGCACCCCTAACTCCTTCGAAGCTTGCTCAATCGCCCTGTCCACAAAACTCAAAAAAATGTTAGCCAATACAGGTGCAACCCTGGAACCAATGCATACACCGGATGCTTGCACAAATGACTTGCCCTCCCACTCAACAACTGTGGCCGACAGGTAGAAGGTACACTTTACAGAAAAAGTATTTTTTTTCAACATATTGTACATGGAGGGAAACCCACCCTTTTAATTGGGATTTCTTGTGCAGTGCCGCATTTGAGGGCAAGAGTGGCAGAGAGTACAAATGCGACTATGCCACAGAGGAAGAGGCACCCTTCATGTATTTTTTCGAACTACCTTTCGGTGTCTCCTACTGTGTCCACAGGGATGCGGTGACAATGCGCTCACAAAAGTCTCAAAGACGGTGCCCGTGACTTTAAAGGCGGAGGCCTGGCTGTCATATTAAACCCAGATTTATCTGCACCAGAAGCACCATCAAAAGGAGTAGGAGAAGATATAAGGCCCCATTTTCTCGACAGGGCGTTCGAGTACTACTCCGCGCTACGCAACGAACAAAATTTACGCAAGACGTCTTTCTCGCCCTAGACTATTTCGAAGCTGAGGAGCTTCCTCTTCAGATTATCAGAAGATTAAAATTCGACCCACCCGATACGCAGCCTCTTCAGCCTTTCTCCCTGTCTCGACAAATCATCCCACACCTCCACGTCCTTCACGATTGCAGCAAAGCAGATGGATCCCGCAGGAGCAGTGTTCCCAGGGTTTTACCAAGACCAAAGCGCTGGACAGTTTGGCTTAGAAACGCAGTAGGCTGGTACTTCCGTGTCATTGAGTATTTGAATATTGAACGCCGACTTTATTGGCATTTAATAGTCGGAGAAGAAGGTATGGGTCGCAACCTTGGAAATAAATGACAGGGACAATGCCAGCGCACGGGACTCGTCGTGTGAAGAGTTTTGGAAGTAGTGTTCTCCCAGTCTTCGGGTTGAGCTCCAGCATTCACGGGCCCAGAATTACATCAAGTGATCAAAACACCGAACCAGTACGCACACGAGAATCATAGTGTCACCATTACCGCTCGTCGACCGGCTGCCTGGCGCAAGCCGTGGAGCCACAGGGGCTGCTTTACGCATCCCAGTGGCCCAGAAGCGAGTGTTGGACAACATTTATTTATTAAGGTCGGTCAGCCCGTGCGTGGTGCACGTGTGTCGGTGCGTCGGTCATCGAGAAGGAACTCAGTGGGTTGAGGGTTTAAAACAAAGTCTTTTCTTGACGGCAGGGAACAACACAAAAAGATAAAAACGAACAGGGGGAGTAGCACTAACAACAATACAGAACACGAAACGCGAAAATCAGGAGATAGATAGTACAAACGTTAGCTTCTCCAATTATAGGGCAAGAAAAACAGAGGCGGATAAAGCAATATCACAATGTTACATAGACAAGAAAAAGGGAAAGTCCGGCGGAAAGTTCACATACGGGGGCCAAGGTGACGACTCCGGTTCGGGTGGCAGCCGAGGCGGCGACAGCTCGAAGGCGGCGAGTCTTGTGCAATGGAACGCGTACCTCGGCGCGGTAATTCGGCCCTCAACGCCTGCGGACACAATACCCAACCTCTTTTTCTGCCTGTCTTTTTCTGTCTTTCTTTTCCCGACTTTCCTCAGCTCCCCGCAACCCGGACGGGGACGGCGGCCAGCACACATTTTCCCTCGCATCATCGGGACGTTTCTTCTTGTTTCTCCACGCGGTGATGGCAGAGGGGACGCCGTAACCCGAACAGCTCCCCCGGAGCGCGCCGGAGAGCCGCGCCTTACGGGAGGGCAGGAGGGAGCGCGAAAGACATGTTTTCCGTGACAGCCGTCGCCGAGTCGGCCAGGCGTGCCCGCTCGAGTTTCGACAAGCAGCGCATGCGCACCACCGTCCTTGAAATCGCCACGCTTCCTGAGAGCTCCAGTGATGGTTTGGTTTGCCGATGGCCGAGCTCAAAGAGAGACCTCGGCGGATCCCCCGCAAGCAGTCATGCTGCGACCCTGTTACTGCTCTACGTGAGCACTCTCTTCTACTCTCTCCCAATGGGCAGCTTCCCGCTGGTCTGTGACACAGAGGGGCAGATAACGTACAAAAAAGAAAGGCGGAGAGACCCATCTACGATTGGCTCAGGAAAAGCCTCGTATCTGCAGTGAGTAACATTGTCCGCACTAATATCGTTTGTATGACTCCGACAAGCGTTTTATTCGCGTTGCAAACGAAGTGTTGCGAAAAGCGATAGAAGTTTTGAACGACGAGATGGGCTCAAGCCCGACGCTCGACTTTACTGAAAAGTGACGCTCATGAGCCCCATTTTCGACGCCACCAATGAATACGTGGCTGATTACAGAATGGGAGTCCCACAGTCGTTTGTGAGCGATGACAGAGCTGGTGAGGACCCAGGTTAAGAGGCGGTCAACCTGTAAGCGATCGACGATAAGCAGGTCGTGAAGAAGAATTATGTAGAAATGGTCTACCTTCAAGCGCAGGCCAGAGATTTCTTTTTATCCGGTCCTCATTTTTCTATTACCAGGAGCACCATCTACATTTTTAACAAGTTTTCAAACTTTCCTCTTCTAGACACGGTGGTGCTCCGCATAGTATTCTGGGCCGAACTGAACTGCGAGTCGACTGCATTTGATACGGGCTAGAAAGTTTTCGGTGGAGACGTGGACTCGGTGGCCGTGAGGTACTCACAGGAGAAGACAATCTCCAGGATCCCGTTCTTTGCACTCTCTAACGAGGTATTTGCCATTGACGAAGTTTTCAGTCATCGCATGGTATACTGCTGCTGGGGATCCAGCCCCGCCCTGCAAAGCTGCGGCAGGAAGGCTAAACCCTTGGCTCTAGTTAGCCTCTTTGATGCCTACATCATGGAACGGAGACTATGTAAGAACGCCCGTTATCTGCATGCTTTAAAACTTTTCCACCAGAGTACTTGTCGAATACTAGGCATTTCCTTAAGAGAACAATGACTACACATTTCTCAAAATGGATGCGTTATCTTGGGTTATAGGTTAGGGTAGAACAAAAGATTTTTATTGGGAATAGACAGAGCGCATATTTACCTAGTCATAGGGACGTAGGCATCAAGGATGTTAATTAGGGTCAAGGGCAAATCATCATGCCGTTGCGTTGTAGAACGGGGACCCAACTTGAGTGGTAGCCAAACATGAGGTGAGTAAATTCGTCATCCGTGGGAATAATCTTGTTCGTAGAGACTACAGCGACCTTGGTCCTGGAGACTGTCTGGTCGTGCGAGTACTTGACGGCCACCGAGTCCTCGTCTCCGCTAAAATTTTTCTTGACCATGTCAAAGGCGGTCGACACAGGTTTGGGTTCATTCCAGGCCAGTATGCGGCGCCTATTGTGTCTTGGAATGGAAAATTTGAAAGCCTTTTAAAGTCCCAGATGAGGATCCTGTTAATGTAAAAAGACGAGAACCGGTCGAAAAATGTTCTGAATTTGGAAAAGGCCATATCCTAGCAAATTTTCTTAAGAACAAGGTTCTGGATGAACACTTATTGGCTTTTGACATAAACGCGGATTTCCTTCTGGTTCTCGTTTAGCTGCAACCTGAGTAGCTGCACATGCTGCAAACAACAGTGCCACGTCTCTTTAGAGGCCTGAAACAAGGGGCTCGTCATGCGGTAGATTTCAATAAAGTCGAACGTCAGCCACGTGCACACTTCTTTATTCAGAGCTATAATGCGTGCAGCAATTGTTTGTTGTCCAGACGGATAAAGAGCTAAAGAGCTCGAATTCTGACTCGCAGACACCGCTTTTCAGTGGCGATACGATTTTTTTGATCCAATTGAAGGTGGGTTTCTCCTTTGTTTCTGTACGCCGTCTACGACTCTGGCTCTCTCGTGCGCTTACTCGGTCAGCGTTTTGATTGCTTCGTGTACTTGTGGAGCCGTCGTTGCACGCGGTGCTGAACCCAAAAACTCTGGCAGCATTTATTCCAAAAGTCTTTAGGCGACGTGTCCCACACGTTGGAATTGTGCTATGTCTGAAGTTTCAGTCTCGACTATTGTCTTCTCCTCTCACTTCAAGATATTCCAAATGTCCAGGTTCACTATGAAAATCCTAGATGAGATGGAAAAAGTCCAGAGATGTTACGTTTGTACACCAAACTCATGGGCGCTTTGGTCTTCGTACAAGCACAATCAAAACAGTACATGTGTTGAACCCGTTCGATAACCTACAATTGTGGAGGACGTGCAGATGTGGGACGTACGCTTGTGTCGCGGACATGGAGGGAGACTGCAGTGATTTTGTGCGAGGTTGGGCCGACTTCAGGTAAACACAAGACAAAGTTCCTCAGCCTTTATTTACATTTACATTACCCCTCAGGGCCAGTGGCATTACAGAGGGGAAGTAGTAAATATACAAAAACAAAGAGAAAATACAGTGGGTTGCAAGAATGTTTAAAAAGCATCTCAATATACAATGTACTGCTCTTAATTTACAATGCTAGCAACTGCTTGAAGGAGGTTCCAGTCAGGTGAGGTTCGCGGCAGGAATGACTGCGAGAAGCATTTCGTGTTGCATGACACAATTCCAACTTTGTGATTATGATCAATGCGGCGGGATACATAAATTGGCTGGGGGATGAGGTGATCACGTAAAGCGGGATGATGATACAGCTTGTGGAACAAGGCGAGACGAAGCACTTTTCTACGCGATGTCTGTGTGGGGAGGCAGAGACTAGATTTCATAGCAGTTATACTCGCTGTGCGGTAGTAGTTAGCGAGGATGAAACGTACGAAGTTATTTTGCACCATCTCAAGATCATTAATTAAGTTGCCATGAGAAGGGTCCCATACAGGTGTAGCATACTCGAGTTTAGATCGTATTAGTGTTTTATAAAGCAATAGTTTCAAATTCGAAGGAACATTAAAAAAGTGGCGACGTAAGTAGCCTAGCATGCGATTAGCATATTTTAATTATGTTCTCGGCATGAAGCGATCAATTAAGATTTCAAGAACTGTGAACGCCTAGCTATTTAAATGACGAGACTGATTCCAACGAAATGTTATCAATGTTGTATCGAGGCGGGCGGAAGTTTTTCTAGATACACGCATGACTTTGCATTTGTTAATATTTAGGTGCATTAACCCGTCTCTGCAGTTAACAATTGTGCTGAGGTCTGACTGAAGCAATGTAATGTCGTTAGCGTTGGTTATTTCTTTTCTAGAGCTTCGCGCGAAAAAAAACATCATGCACGATCTTTGTTGGTTTCGTAAGGCTGCAAGAGTCGAACGTCAACTCGGGGAAATTGGGCTGTATTTCTTCTCGTACACCTGTTGATGGTGCTCCTTGTTCGCATACGTCCTGGTTTGATACGCCATCTACACCTCCGTCTTGTTCCTCAGTGCTTTCCACGCCTCGTCAAAGAAATGGACGCTGTCTTTGTAGGTGGTGCGAGAGTACAGTGAAGCGCATCACTGGGGACAGCGAGAATCACTGATAGGGAGTACGAAAATATACACAAGCGGTAGCTCTTCCTCTGTAAAAACGTCGCTGCTCTGCTCTCTGCCACTCTTCCGCTTGTTCCTCTTGCCCTCCTTGGAGGCACTGTGCAAACTATCCCAAGCAAAAGGGTGGGTTTATGTCCATATAGCTACGTTCTGAAAAAAAAACAATTACTGCGCTTCTTTTAAGTCTGGCTTCGCAACATAGTAGCAGCAGTGCATTGTTGCGTAGCCACTTTTTAAATGCAGTTTTATTTATATATTGCGACATGTACTGTGTGAACAGTGACATCGGCGTCACTCTCTCGTTGGAAGTTGAGGACGACGAAGTGTGTGTGTGTGCTCTGACTGCTGCCGAGCTATCTCTATCTATCCTGATCCTCCTCTCCTTCGGGGAAAGCGCCAAGGAATATGCCTTGAAACCAGTGTGCAATTTTATTCACGGATACATATTTGCATCAGGTAGACTCCTCTGCTGAAATGTGAATTAACAGCTTCTTCATTTACGTTCTTTTTATTCACATTTAATCCAAATTCGAGTATTGGTCACAAAATTATCTAATTACTCCACTCCTTGCCCATGTGTGCGTTTGTATCGGCAATGCACCCTGGTCTATTACCCACCGAGGGTATGTGCTATTAAGCCTGAGGACATCATCGTCATCATTTACTGCCGAGCTCGCTGGTTGTGCTCATATTTCACCCGTGACAAATTGGTGCAGGTGCCACAACCGAGCCTACAGCCTCTAGGGCCAGCCGCCGCCTGCAAGACCTTCCACTCGAGTTCACTTCACAATTGAGACGCTCTGGCAGAATGCCTGTCACAACGGCCACCCAAACTTGTGACCTTCCGGGAGCTGCTTCTGCCCCGTTCGCCGTTCACTCACCACGCACACCAAGACCTTTCAACGGCGACCCCTTCGAGGACGTCGAAGATTGGCTGGATCACTGTGACCGTGCCGCCGCCTACAACGAGTGGAATGACCACCGTAAGTTGCGGAACGTGTACATCGCTTTTGAGGACTCCGCAAACAGCTGGTTTGAGAACCATTAGTCGACCCTTTCGACTTGGCAGGAATTTCGTCGTCAGCTCGTGCGTGACTATGGCAGCCCCGAACGAAAAGAGAAAGTCGAGAAGGCCCTTCAGGCTCCAGGCTTCAGGGAACCAGAGGCCCAACGAGAGCATGGAGATGTTCGTTGAAGACATGACCTGATTTTTCGGCGCGCTGACTCGATCATGGCCGAAAACAAAAAGGTGCGTTACCTAATGCAAAGTTAAAGAACAGCTGTTTGCGGGTCTCGCTCGCAGTCCACCCACAACAGTACATGAATTTGTCCTCGAAATCACTAGAATGGAACGGGCGCTACAGCAACGGGCCGTCCAGTATGACTGCAGGCTGCAACTAGGTGCCTGTAGGCACACAGTCTGAAGTTTTTGTAATTCTTCCCGCACAGTACAGCGCACAAGCTCCCGGAGACCATCGTTGCTGTTCCCACGGGGCAGGTCAGGACAATCGACGGCTGAGAGTTAATAATAATAATAATAATAATTGTTTTTTTAGGGAAAGGAAATGGCGCAGTATCTGTCTCTGATATATGAGACAGATACTGCGCCATTTCCTTTCCCTAAAAAACCAATTATTATTATTATTATTATTATTATTATTATTATTATTATTATTATTATTATTATTATTAACTCTCAGCCGTCGATTGTCCTGACCTGCCCCGTGGGAACAGCAACGATGGTCTCCGGGAGCTTGTGCGCCGAACTGTGCGGGAAGAATTTCAAAAACTTCAGACTGTGTGCCTACAGGCACCTCTCGCTCCCGCCTCCAACATTATCCGCGGTGAGATACGGCATGTGATGCAGCCACTAGTACCACCTCATCCGGACCGTCCTGTCCTGCCTTATGCTAAAGCACTGCGCTCTCCTGTGCCTCCCCCCAGCCGCTTTTCCCCAGAGCCCGAGCCACCCGAGCAGCACTTCTGGACCCCGCCCTCTGCACCCCGCGACCATTCCTGGCGGCACACTCGGAAGGCAGTCATCTGGCGGACCTCTGACCGCCATCGCCTCCTCTGTTATCATTGCAGAGAGCTGGTACATCGGTATGTGCAACTGTTACTACCGCCGGATGGGCCTGCCGGTATTGACGCCTAACGCACCTCGTCCTCGTTATGGTGAACGCCCGCAGCAGATTCAGGAACATCTGACCTGCCGTTTTCCCTCCTCCAATTCGCCACCACGCCAGTCCCGGCTTTCTTCTACTCGATGTTTTTCATCTAACCATACCGTGTCATCAGGGGCAGCCAGGTCACCCAGACCGCGCCGGGGAAAATAAGACCTGCGACCTCTAGTGGTGGGGCCGCTGCTGATCACATTTTCGAACATCCTCCACTGACGCCCTGTGCTACAATTGCCACACCGCCAACGCTCTTCGACGACACCGAATTCGTTTCCGCCGACCTGTACGTGTGTGTTGACGGCCATTCGGTGCATGAACTCGTGGACACAGGCGCCGATTACTCAGTTATAAGCAGGGGTCTCGCCGCCGAACTGAAAAAAAAATGGCAGTGGTTTAGCTCTGGTTAAACCTGGAGTGACGCGATTGCTACAGCTGACCGAGTAGAACTTGCTCAGTTGAATTGCAAAGTCAGTCTTTCGCCGCTCCGTTTCGCTGGGCGTTCCTTCATCTTCGTCCCACTTGACACCGCTCATGCGCACAGCTGTGGCAGCTCGGTTTTGCCGGCAAGCCTCGCGGCCGGCAGCAGCAGCTTCTCCGCACCACGTGGCTGGTCATGTGACCAACCACGGGACGAACCACGTTATCCGCTACGGCGCCGCGCCGCCGGAAGCTGCATCGCACCACGTGACAAGCACGTGGCAGCGTGGCGGGGCAGCCACCCTGTAGGTTCGAAATGCTACCGTAATGTAGCTATGGCTACAAAAAAGTAATGACGCTTTGGCACAGGTCACAGATTCGTAGGGCAGGTGTTCATTCAGTCACGCCGATTGGGAGATGTACTGTCCGAGTTAGAATCCGGGATGCTACTTTTCCGGCCTGCTTCGTTGTTCTGGGCGAGTGCTCTCGGAAACTAATCCTCGGGATCGACTTCCTTCGCGATTATGTAGCAGTTATTAACCTCCGATAGCTTCTAGTTACCTTTTCTATTGCTCGAGCGCCCCCGGCCGATCAAGATGAACGATCCGTCGTGGCTTTATGTATCTGCGATGCTGATGTCAGCTTACCTCCTCGCGCCCGCAGGTTAGTTACTGTTATTTGTGACGACGGCTGTACTGCTCAGGGCGTGACTGAAGGGAACGTATCCTTGGTGCCTGGGTGACATATCTGTGTAGCTGGGGGTATTTTTGTGCTTCGTCATGAGATTAAACACCATCTCGTTACCAATTTCCGTTCGGAGCACCATAGACTGCCCCAGCACAGTACGATTGCTCATTTCGAAGAGAATGGTGCCCCCAACGGCTGCCCCGGCGTCTCTGGGCCATCGCCGTCCCATATCCGGTGCCTCCACTTACTGGCAAGCAGAACGCTAACGAAAAGTTGTCGACGTCAGAAAAGTCACGCCTTCTGGCCCTCCTACATTCGTTCCGTGACTGTTTCGTTCTATAGCCCGAAATCGGTCAGACGACAGTCACCAAACATCGCATTATCACTCCGGACACGGAAAGACCTGTGCGACAGCACTCCTACCGAGTGCCTTTAACAGAGAAAGAGATGCGATGCGGAACCAGGTTTAGCAGATGCTTGAAGATGGAATCATACAGCCTTCAACAAGTATCTGGACGTCTCCCGTTGTGCCAGTAAAGAAAAAAAGATGGGACTTGTGCGTTTCTGTGTCGACTAAAGAAAGCTGAACATGACAAAAAAGACGTTTATCCTCTTCCCCGCATTGATGACACTTTGGATCCTCTTCGCCACGCACGGTACTTTTCGTCTATGGATTTGCGAAGTGGCTATTGGCAAACTGAAGTTGATGAACGCGACAGTGAAAAGACTGCCTTGATAACTCCAGATGGTTTATATTGGTTCATTTTGGTTGATTTAGGTTTGACGTCCCAAAGCGACTCAGGCTATGAGGGACGCCGTAATGAAGGGCCCCGAAAATTTCGACCACCCGCGGTTTTTTAACGTGAACTGCCATCGCAGAGTACACGGACCTCTAGAATTTCGCATCCATCGAAATTCGACTGCCGCGACCGGGATCGAACCCGCGTGTTTCGGGCCAGTAGCCGAGAACAACATAACCACACAGCTACCACGGCGGCAGATGGTTTATATGAATTCAAGGTGCTTATTCGGCGTCGGTTCTGCACCCGCCCCATTCAAAAGAATGATGGATGCAGTACTTTGCGGCGTGAAGTGGCAGTGTTGCCTTGTCTATTTAGATGATGTAGTTGTTTTTTTCTGATACATTTCCGGAGCATCTCAACCGCCTTCACACAGTCCTTCAAGCCATACGTTCTGCTGGCTTGTCCCTTAAAGGGGCTCTAATAAAGTTTCGGTATGCCTGGGATGTGAAAGCACGCCGTTACACGAATATTGTCCAGGCAGAATTTTTTTATTGCGCTTTGTAGAAACAGAGTTATCTGTGGTCAAAATTTGAATTTCACTGTCTTCGCGCCTTTAACTCTCCTATCGTCCCATTTTGTACGCTGAAAGGTCGGCGCTCCTCCACCGGCTCCACCTCCAGGGGGGAGCTTCCTGACTCGCCGCAGCTACGCGGCTTATTGGCCGCGGCCATTGTAGCTGCCTGACGTCTGAAAGAATCTAACCAATAACCATATCTCACCATGTATACGTAGATGCGAGCGACGGAGGAGGGCGCGAGCATGAAAAAGTCGCAGGGAAGGGCTCGCCAACTATCGCGTGTGATTGTGGGTCCTATGCTGCTTGCAGAAGTGCATTGGTTTAAGGTTTATAGAGGTTTAACATCCCAAAGCAACTCAGGCTATGAGGGACACCGTAGTGAAAAGCTCCGGAAATTTCGACCACCTGGGGTTCTTTAACGTGCGCTGACATCGCACAGCACACGGGCCTCTACATTTTTGCCTCTATCTAAAATTCGATCACCGCGGCCGGGATCGAACCCACGTCTTTCGTGTCAGCAGCCGAGTGCCGTAACCACTGAGCCGCCGCGGCGGCGCAGAAGTGTATTATTTAGCTCAGGCGTTCATGACAACACAATGCAGTGATTGAGCAAGTTTATGTCCTCTCCTCGGAAGGTGTTTCAGAGCCCGCTTAAAGGGACACTGAGGAGAACTCTATCATTTTTCTTTTGTTAGCAAAATCTGATAGTTCGGCATTTCATGGCTTTGTTGCCGCTTGTCAGGGCGCGAAAGATGCATTTATTTAAAAGAAATTTGGATTCGCAGATGAAAACGTTTTTCCCGCCGCTCTGATTCAAACTCAGGGAACTCTTATGACGCCACGGCAACTCTTATGACGTCTTAGAACGGAGTGACGTGATACGTGACGTAAACGCAGACTCCGTGATTTCTGCCAGCTAGCGGTGCGGTGCGCAACCTTCCTTTGCCAGCCTCAGAGATTCGTGGCTCCATGAAGTAAGGAAAATTCCTCCAAGGTGGCGCCTCTTGTCCTAGGAAGTCATCACGCTTGTACTTGCGAGATTGGCGTGTGGCGGCGACACCTGTATTTTGGTTCCTGCTATTTTCTACATTACAAGAGCTTTGTTCTCAGTAAGGGTGGCGTTTTTGTGATGAGGAGCTGCTATTGTATCGATACAAGCCAACTTCAAATTCTCCTCAGTGTCCCTTTAAGCAGCAGAAATGCCACTTTGCTTTTGACGAGCTCAAATTTCTAGGTGACCTTGTCAACTCCGATGGCGTACGCCCTGGCCTTGAGGAGACTACTGCTTTTGCGTTGTTTCCGACACCTACCGACAAGCACTGCCCCCGCCGATTTTTGGGTCTTCGTGCTTATTACCGTGCTTACTAGAGCTTTGTGCTTACTAAAGGTCAATTTAAACAAGTAGGGCTGTACCTTTTAGGGCCGTTTCCTACGTCATCACTGGGACACCGGTGGGTTGCGGTCGCCACTGATGATTTATCACGTTATTGAGAAACACAGGCTCTCCAGCGAGGCACTGGTGCTGAAATAGCTCAGTTTTTTGTCAACAACATCGTCCTTCCACACGACGCTCCAGCTGCTGTCATCGCAGACCGCGGAACTGCATTTAATGCTATTTCAGTGCAGGAAGTAAGGCGGCTCAGTTGCACCACTGACCTCAGTCGATCGCGTATCATCCCCAGACGAATGGACTCACAGAATGCTTGAACAAAACACTGAGCGATATGCTCTCTATGTATGTAGATGTCGACCACAAGAATTGGCATGCTCTCCTGCCCTATGTCACGTTTGCGTATAATGCTGCCGTGCAGGAAACTACCGTCCACAAGCCTTTCCACCTTGTTCGCGGCCATTAAGTAACGACCATGTTAGATACGCTGGTCCTACCACGTGGGCCACACGCTTCAGTGCCGCATGCCGAAGAATTTGCGCAGCTTGCTGAAGAAGCTCTCCAGCTGGCCAGGCTTCACATTCGTCAGCAACAAAACCGAGACGCCCAATGTTACAACCTCTGTCACAGGGACGTCGGATATCTTCGAAGAGACCAGGTCTGGGCGTGGATCCCCATCCGTCAGCGAGGCCGCTCAGAAAAAAAAAATAGCAGTGCCTTATATTAGCTCGGCTATTCCAGGATATACGTAGCGTGAGCAGCAATTTCGCTCTCCTTCTTCATGGCTATACCACAATGGCAAACGCCCCGCTGTACGTGTACCCCCACAGATACCTCTGCGCATGTGCACAAAATGAGAGGCGCTATCAAGCGGCTCCGGCGTAGCGTCAGACTTGGCTACTGCGCAATGGAGGCGCACAGCTGGGCACGCGACCGCACCAGTGCGTCTGCCGCGGGTATGGCGGAAGTCCTCTGGAATGCGCAGACCGGAGAGGCGCGCGCGGCGGCGGCTCCGGCCAACACCCTCTCAATGCTAAGGCCTCTCCACCGGCCGCGTGACGTCACGCCAAGGGACCGTGCAGGCCCCGCGCTCCGCGATTTCAGCGCGCCGCGCCCGTCTGCACTATTCGGGTACTGCCGTACGTAGCTGCCTTATAAGTGATTCCTTCATTTTCATTTTTGTCGTTGCTGCAGAAAAGAAATTCGCTAGTTTGTGCGCGCCTTAGGCTATCATTTTATCTGCTTTATATATTTTTTTTATTGCAGAACACCTTATTGTCAAGAAAGTTCGAGCTGCTAATACAGTTTTTTATAATAAACAATTTAGCATACGGCCGCCAATTTCGCATTATTGGTCATTATAATAAAAAAATTGATTAGTTAATTTCAATTAATCATCTAATTATTAGGTTCTATCACGTACATGATGTCTGCCGTGCGGTAAAATCCATCCGCACAGACCGCACATGCGTATATCTAGTTGTTAAAGTAGAAGTTCGTGAACATTGAAAAAAAAAACACCGTCTACTGCGCATTGTGTTAGTTTTATTCTGTATTGTGTTTTGCTTAAAGCTTTCACACACAGCAATAATGACACTCACAATAATGTTGCGCTGTTGAGTATTTGTACAGCTAATCTGACCCTTACAATAAAAAACGACGAGACACCAGCAATGAAGTGTGCGCAAAGCATTTTTATTGCTTGGGAATAAAACTTACTTCTTCTTAAGCGTTGCTGCTTTCCGGGCTGCGGCCTTCTGCTGCGCATTGTCTTGTATGGCATCATTTCTTAGTTTGCAAAAGTTGTTTAGAACAACGTTGGTTGCAACGCGTACTACCAAGCGCAGGAGAGTTTGTGCAGTGTGGCCATTTTCACATGTCTCAATGTCGTGTTCGTCCAGGAGGGAAATCGTCTGTGAAATCACGACACCACGTTGATTTCTACAGGAGAGAAAATCTTCCGCGGTTGCTCCAAAAGACAACTTCTCTGCAACTAGTTTAGTCATCAGTACCATGTGAACTGTGCATGGCTGGGGAAACTTCAGCCCTCCTCTCGACAGGTTAGCTATCATGGCAGTATTTTCCGCTTCGATCTCTCGATTTTCAATCACCAATGTGCTGAAGCAAGCAGAACATGAAAGCTTCTTTAAAGCAGCATGAGCAGCGTATCCTGCAATGTAGACAATAGCATCCATGTCAGAGTGGGCGTGTGTAATATCGTCGTCGCTGACAGCCACAGAAAAGTTGCATGGGACAAGATCCTCACTTACGTCTTCAAACTCTGTTTCCTCGCGTGGAAATGTCAAAAGTTTTTGAAGACGAAGCTTCTTCTCACATTCGTAGAGCTGACGCACGGAAATGTGGTACTGTGATCCTGCCAGCTGGCGGTAACGGCCGAACCGGTCTTCTAGCGCATCCGTCTGAAATTTGCCCAGCAGTACGTACTTGAAGTGAAGTTCTTCTAAGCAGTAGCGCGAGAGTTCTACCAGAGAATAGCATGTCAGTCGCAAAGCACTGTGAGTCTCTTTCGTCAGCGAGCCACTGGTGATGTTTATTCTTGCCCAAGCGTCCAACCAGTCCACAACGCCGCTCAGGAAAGCTAACTGTGTGTCATCAACAGACCTTACAGGGTCTTGCATGCTGTCCCTTAGCCTCTGGCCTTTGCAAGGGGTCTTAACATTGACTATTTGCCACCATGTGAGGATAACGTCAATGAAAAGAGCAGTCGACTCAGCTTGAGGAATCTTGAACGCGGAACCATGTGTCCTGAGGGCATTTGAAACAAACTGATTAATGACGTCGAGAGCGAGCTTTACATTTTGCCGCTCCATTGAGGTTGGATTCACGGCTTTTGCGTTCAGTCTGTAAGCAGCCTTCACAAGCGACGTCTTCTCTGAAGAATAAAGCTGCCGCACAGCTGCGAAAGAAGCAGCTTTCATACGAGGAGGCCCTTCGGGCATTGCTCCACTCAAGTCCATTTCAGGGAAATAGAGGCATGTTCCAGGGTTTTTCTGGTTAATCCAATTGTTCCTAATGCACTTCAAGAGATGCACAGGATCGACCACGTAGAAAAGAGGGCGAGCGTTATCGGCTGGATGGGGATAGACAATGCTCACCTGAGGACTTGTAGCAAATAACGACATCATCTTGCGGTTCAGAGCATTGTTGTCCGTTATCACAGCGATAATTTTGAGCCCCATTTTCTCAACATTAATGATTATGTTCTTAGCATGCTCGTGCAAAATTTCTGCGCTCAGTTTGCTCACAGGTAATATGTGAATGACGTCCTTGTTTGCAGAAAGGAGTGATTGTACCATGAACACATGGGCTGTTGTTGCTGGTTCCGTTGAATGAACCGACGATCCTACTATTGTGCCCCCTTTGTAGTCGAAGTATGGTTTTATGTGGATCTCATCGATCATCAGGGTCACTGTCTTCTCGTGGTCTTTCATTGATTTGACTCGTTCTCGGATGTAGGAGAGACAGTGCGGTTGATTTTGCTCCACAAGAGGGTCAGCTTTGTAATTTGAGCAAACACGGCGCAGTGTGGAAGGATGGGGCAGAATGATTCTTGATGCAGCTCTTGTGAAGTGATATGCGTGAGGAGAAATTGAATTCAAAATACTGGCGAATACCAGCAGCTCTGCGCTATACACATGCTGTTTCGCGAGGAGAAGCTCTATCTGCTCAACCAGAAATTTCAGCAAAGAAGACTGTTCTTTCGTCGTATCACTGTCCTCAATGAGGTCTGCAAGCAGTGAACCAACAAACTGCAATACTTTAGTATGTTTCGACTCTTTCGTCACCTCAGGTATATTATGCAAGCCTATCTCGAGTTCTTCTAGCAGCAAGGACAGGCTGGAGGTGTCGCATACTTGAGCTGGCAGAATCCTGCCTGAAGGAAGCGACAGAAGCTTCACTCCATTCAAGAAAACAGAAAGTGACAGATCAGGGAGAACTACCAAGGCGCATTTCACATTAGGTGAAGGATCATTCTCGATGAGAAGGAACCTAACGCACTGCTCATCGACAGAAACGGTCCAGAATTTCGTGTTGCAGATTCCAGGCAACTTAGATTTGAACTCCTCGTAAGATGAAACTTTGTTTCTTTTCTGTTCAAGCTCATTAGACTGAAGTGACTTCCTCATAGCCTCCTGCAAAGCAGCGTTTTCCCTTCTTGCTTTTTTCGTCTCTGGCGATTCACTCCGTCCAGGCGTTGAGGACAAGTATTTTGGGCAGTTTGGAAAAACAGAAGGCGCAGCATCAATCTTCAACTGTAGCCTGTCACGCTTCACCTCTATTATTTTCCCTGTCAGTTCATCTTGGTGTGACAACGTCGTAATGAAGTCGCCTGCGTGGAAGTGCAGTTCACACACCTGCACGAGAAAATGAAGCAAGGCCATTCGCCATGACTCTCCATTGCCTAAAACACTAAGTAAAAAGAGTCTGAATAGTGAACAGCTTTTACATATTTACACAGCTTTTACACAAGCCTTATGCACATCCACAGAACTAAATGCTTCCTGGACAATTCATACATAAGTGTAAGAAGTGATATCATTGCCTACAAAGACAGCATGCCTTTCCGGGAGCGACAGCTCACAACTAAGATAATTACCAGCGCCTATTAAGCAATATTTCAGAGTCTTACCCTCGAATGCTCTGTAGGTGTGAAATCCTTCCGTGGAATGGCTCGCAACCAGGCTTTTCTTCGTACTTCGTCTCTTGGGAAGCAATAAACACGTACTTTGGGACCATTCTGGTAGTTCCCGCGGCACCCGGGAACACAGCACCGGCCCATGTTTCACGAAGTTGCACTCGCTACACGGCAGGCAATCAGTTTCCCATTCGTGCGCTAGCACAGGTACGCACGCCACACAAGAAACGGCCACACGAAACAGACACAGCCGTGCGAGGAGCGAACGGAAATGCACCCAACGCCAGGCTGAAAGACTCAAGCAGCAGCTAGACGCTCACTGCAAGACTGCGTTCGTGTCTGTGCTTGCCCGGGCAAGCGCGAGCACATCGAGGGAGACAACCGAGCGGAGCGGAGCCGCGCTTGGTGAGCAGCCTGACCGGACACTTGGCGTGACGTAGCGCGTGTGGAAAGGAGGGCCTGGAGAGGCCTGAAGAAAGTATTTAGAGGGTGTTGCTCCGGCGCGCCAGCTGTGCGCCGTGTGACGTCACTGCACCTCGCGCGTGCGCAGCACGGCTCTCCAGGAGCCACACGAAACTGCTTAACCTCGGTCAGTGTAGCTCACGCTACAAAAATGGCTGCGGTTTAGCTTTGGTTAAACCTGGAGTTACGCGATGGCTACATCTGGCCGAGTGGAACTCGCTCATTCGAATTGCAAAGTCAGTCTTTCACCGCTTCGTTTCGCTGGGCGTTCCTTCTTCATCTTCGTCCCTGGACTTGAGTTCACACTTTCCATTCTCTCCCCCCAATAGGTTTCGCCAGCGCACCGCGTCGCCGGCAGCTGCTCCGCACCATGTGACCAATCACGTGACCAGCCACAGCGCTACCACGGAGTTCAAGGGCGACCACGCTGACGGCTCGAAGTGCTAGCCTAATGTAATTATCTCTACGTAACAAGAAGAACATTGCGTAGTCAACCAGAACATGCTATCCCACGTGCAATTTGGTCCAATGGTTAAAGATTTAAATATCAGGCTGCACTTCCCTTTTTTCGGCCCCTACATAACGAGCTGATAGGAGGCGACGAGATCGAGGAAGCGTTCCGAGGCGGGTGGAAGGGGCCAAATGTGTGCAGGTTGACGGGATAAATTATCGGTTCCAGCGTTACGCAAGGCGGCGATGATCAAGATAAAATATGCTCATGTCTTGAAGAAACCGGCTGACCTCATTTTCTTCCCAACAACTAACCACTTTGGAGGCTTTCATCGATAAGGTGCGCCTTGTTGCGTTTCATCATGCGTGGCCATCGCCTTGGCCGTCGGAGGCAAATCAGGCAGCCTCTCCGATAGAAGCTGCTCCGGATGCAATGGGCGGCCTGCTGTCCTGCTGTCGCGTGGTCGATGAGGACGACGATGCCCCGAGCGCGTTGTTGCCCGAGCGCCTCCCGACTCCCGTCGTGACGAAGCCCAGGGCGGCGACCTTTCAACCCACCGCCAGGGTGCGCACATGGTCGTGCGACAGCGATTTGACCAGCAGCACGCTAACTCCCGGCTCGATGGGAACCAGCAGCTCGGGCACCCTGCACGGTGGGTTCTTCGAGTGCCTCCCGACTCCCGTCGTGACGAGGCCTAGGGCGGCGACCTTTGAACACACCGCCAGAGTGCGCGCATGGTCGTGCGACAGCGATTTCACCAGCAGCACGCTAACTCCCGGCTCGATGGTGGTCAGCAGCTCGGGCACCCTGCACGGTGGGTTCTTCGGGTCAGCTTTCTCGCTGCCAGACGGGTGAGTACCCGGACACATTTAGACTTTTATCCTTTCTTGGAACTTTGCACAGTGACAGCGCGCGAAATGCACTCAGGCGAAAAAGTCATTTGCAGCCAGCCAACGTTGTTTGCTATACTTCTTGCCACTGCGAGATAAGCGTTTTTTGCCTAGCGATGGTCGGAACATTGAAAATAATAATGTGCTTCCTAGGGTAGCATACTGGGCGTCGCTTAGTTGACCTTTCCTGCCTTTCGTTCATCATTCTGTCTGTCTACCCTCGACCGTATAACTGGTAGCAGTTTCCGATCGGCAATGGTAGTCTGTTGTCTCGTCAGCTGTAAGCGCAAAGCTTCAAGCTACTCTTTCGACATGCATATATTTACAAGCGATTCTCTCTTTCAGCGCCGCCCAGCATAGCCAACAGGATAGAAACGCTTCCAGCATCACCGTCACATCCCATCTTTCAAAAAGTGTGCAATAAACGGCTGCTTTTAGAGTCATCACTGCATAATTTAAGTGAGCACCTTGATAATGTTGAAAATAAACGCATGTGCGCTTGCTTCTGCATGTGCGATCCCTATCTCTATTCCGTCCTTATCCTATATGCGTTTATGCTATTCACCCAGTCCGGTCGAGGCATCTCGCAAGGTTCATCGGCGGCCGCTTCCACGTGTGCTGCTACATTACCATTCATTAACGTTGCGCTCAGTACGCGCTGTCATCATCGTCTCACAACTGCCTGTCCATGCCTCCAGGACGCGTGGTGTACCGACATATGGCGGGCCGCTGCAAAACAAAAGCGTTCTGCACCAATAAGCCCCTGCGTCGTCTGTTCTTTGGCACCGGTGGGCGGCACGTAGTTTGTGCTGGCTAGTTTTCTGTACAGCAGCGTCATGCGAACTGGCACAAGCTGCGTGGATGCACTCTACTTGTTCCTTTATTTTATGATCAGCGCCCGTGCTGGAATGCCGTTCTATTAATATCGCGTTTTTTTATTCCTTATCAAAAGGAGAAGCCTGGTTCAGAGTGATTTCTTTGTGACCTGAGAAGCAAAAAAAAAAAGAAACAAAGGCGCAGTAGCAAGCTCATCGTGTTGGAACCGCGCTTCACTTGAACAAACAAGAGAACCTTGAGGGCGACAACAGACAAAGCGCGAACTTTCGACTAGTTTTATTCCGGAAGGGTAACACTTTTTATGTGAAACAGAGAATGACATGAAGATTTTCGTTTCAAAGAAATGGAAAAAAAATTGGAGGTGGTTTCGCTTTGGTTAAACCTGGATTGACGCGATAGCTACAGCTGGCCGAGTGGATCTTGGTCACGTGACGAACCACGTGATCAGCCACGGCGCCAAGGTGCCGGCAGCTGCTCCGCACCACGTGACCAACCACGTGACAGCGTGGCGGCGTTCGCACGCTGAAGGCTCGAAATGCTACAGCAATGTAGCTATCGCTACAAAGCTATTGCGTCAATATTTCGGCCACTACAAGGTACTCCGCAGAGTTGGTGCAGTGGATTACGAAGTCCTGCCTGAAGGCGCTGTCCACTCTTCGCGCCATGCTGCTCAGTCTGATATTCTGCATGTCAGCAGATTCAAGCCTTATTGTTCACGTTGCGTGCAGTGTTTGTGTTCAGCCCTTTCCTGCCTTTGTTCTTTTCCTTCTCTGTGTTCTCATTTCACGTTTTATTTTATGTTGAGTCAGTTTAGAATCGAGACGATTCTTTCTTGAGGAGGAGATTAATGCCACATGAATTGTGCGAACAGGGACATCGGCGTCGCTCCCTCGTTGGAAGTTGAGGACGACGAAGTGTGTGTGTGTGTGTGTGTGTGTGTGTGTGTGTGTGTGTGTGTGTGTGTGTGTGCGTGTGTTTGTGTGCGCGCGTGTGTTTGTGTGTGTGCGCGCGCGTGTGTTTGTGTGCGCGCGTGTGTTTGTGTGTGTGTGCGTGTGTGTGCGCGTGTGTGTGTGCGCGCGTGTGTGTGCGCGTGCGTGTGCGTGCGCGTGCGTGTGTGCGCGTGCGTGTGTGCGTGCGCGTGTGTGTGCGTGTGTGTGTGTGTGCGCGCGCGCGCCCTGACTACTGCCGAGCTGGCTGGTTGTGATTCCATATTTTGCCGCTGATAATATGCATTGATAATTCGGTGGACCTAGGATCAACGATTATCGAGGTGCGTCTAAGTGGAACTTGTCATTCAGCTATGCTTGCTTCACCATTCGGCGCTTGGCCCTTGTGATGTAAGACGACGGCGGCACTCGTAATGTGTCTGGACCATACCCAGGTTATAGGGGTTCCTTTTATACGGTCGCGGGGCCAGGCTTTCCTGCATAAAAAAAACGATAAAAAAGTCACAGCCGTCTATTTGGAAGTTCCTTTAAAACCAACCAAGGCTGCCTAGGATGAAAAGAAAAGATGCTGTCTATCCAAACCAGTTTTAAATCGAAGCACACAGCCAGTCGTGATCAGTTTACGACCCTGCACGACACATGTAATTCTTTGTTGTGCATGCGTACGCGACAGTCAGTTACCGGGTTCTGAATGCTCTACTCCAAATTCGAGAGGCTTGTAGTGCGTGTGTTCAACACGTCGCCGCCATCCGAGTGTCCCCGTTGGAGTCACACGTTGCGAGTTTTATTTATTATTTAAAATCATGGTTTCCGTGTGGCCCTAGAACCGCAACTGGTTGCCAGATTTTGTGAGGTGGCGACTCGAATTCTCTATGTATGAATAAAGTCCTTGGCAAAGTGGTTGTTGTTGCCTCAGAAAGTTGTCTCGCTGTGCCACCAAGGTCGTGCTCATGTCCGTCGCGTCTTCCTCTTAGTTCGAGCCCGGAGTAAGTCTGATCCCCGACAGCTCTCTGCCAGCGCAGCGTGTCCTGCCCCGCCGAAAGGCCATAGTGAAGCAAAGAAGGTACATGCAGAGCTGCTATGAAATGTGCGACAAGTGGGGACCGTATGTTCATCTCATCAGTATCTACATGATGTTGTTGCAGGGTTTAGGAGTTTGTCTAGTTATAGTCTCTGGAGGAGCCAATTTTGTGAAGCTATCTGCAGCCTTCATCGGGTTGCAACACTGACATATCAGGATTGTTGGGCTGTATGGCTGAGTGTCTGCCTTCCGGTTGAGATGTAAAGTTTACAAAAACATCCAATGCTGAAAAACAAGTTTTTCCCGAAAATATTGTAAACATGGGCAAGGTATCTAAATCAAGAATATGTAGTAATTCACAACCACATACGCCCGATGTTTACAGCGCAGATACTTTTCCATTAGGCATTCTTCTATTATTACTCTACTCTACTGCCTGGCTTCGCAAAGACTGCCGCTTTCTTTCGTGCTATATACGATGGACACTTTAGTCTGCAACTCGCAGGCATGATCACGGAAAGGAGGCTCATGCGGAGTTATAATGCAAGGTGAGAGAAGTGGCCACCGGAGGTTCATCCATTCAGTCTCTACACGATGGTATTTCAAGAATCCCGTTTGGTTATAATCTCACCATAGGCTAATTTTGTGAAGTTGTGAGATCACGGAGTGTGCTTTTAAGAGTTGACAGCGTCAAGGATGAAAAGGAAGTTGGCAGACAAGCTCATCAGTGCACCTTTCGAAACATCTTGTGCAAGAGACTGCAGTTGACTGCACCAGAGTTTCAGAACATGCTTGATCAGACGCTGATACAAATAATACACTTGTGGGACGGCTTTCTTGCTTTGAGTCGATACTGCCCTGAGACATTAGAGCTTCGAAGGCTCGCACGCAATCGAGCAGCCGTCAGTTAAACTCTATAAGTGAGCTCTGCCTGAAGGGCATGACGCCATAGCGTCAATGGGTCCCTGCTGCGGCCTGGAGTCCTGTTTGTGCATTACTTCTCAAACATAGCCGTTCTCTACTTTACATTTATAGGTCGTGGAAAGTCCTCATACCTCTCCTGGCGCACTGGCACAGTGGTGCAGCGGTTAAACGCTGCCGTACTGCCCCGGCAAGTGGCTCTTTCAAGCCCAGCCCCGGTCAGGCTTCTAAGACCCAGGTTGCCATCCCCGAGCACGAGTCAATAATTTAACAGCAACCTGCCACGGTGGGCAGTTTGCTCACAGTCAAGTGGGCAGGTTGCCGCCTGCCATGATGAGCAGGTTGCGATGACGTCTCAAGGTGTCGTGACCTATAGGTGGCAGGTCGGCCAACTACTTCTTCGCTCACAATGTCGACGCCGGATTTTCTGCCGAACGGGAGCATTAACGTTACCGCAATAAAAAAATAACAAAATTGTACAACTGTAATATGATGTCTGCGCATGTTACAGTGCTGTAGTGTACACTGATCTAAGATTAGTGGTTTTTGAAGACAGGAAACTGCGAAATAACTATCTCAATACTCGGTAGAAACCTCAGTCGCGCCGTGAGGGGAGGGAGGATGGTGGGAACGAACGAAGATGTGCCGTTGTTGTTGGGCTCCAGAACAGTTCCAGCAGCCTGAGGATCCTTAACGTGCGCTGTCCCCGCACAACACAAGGCGTCCGTGTGCTATGCGGCGACAGCGCCCGTTAAAGATCGATACCCAGGTTGTCGAAACCAATCTCCATTCTGCACTAGCATCATCGCTCTTGGCACTTAACGGCTATGATTTTTTTCAGGAAGAGAAATAGAAAAGGGGGTAATGCTACAAACACCAAAATGACTACAAAGGACTACAAGGCACCGGCATGCGCTGGCGAAGGAGCAGCAGTTGGTTTAAACCGTGTTTTAAGATTTTGACTAACCCGCCGCGGTGGCTCAGTGGTTAGGGCGCTCGGCTACTGATCCGGAGTACCCGAGTTCGAACTCGATCGCGGCGGCACGTTTCGATGGAGGCGAAACGCAAAGGGTCCCGTGTCTGTGCGATGTCAATGCACGTTAAAGATCCCCAGGTGGTCGACATTATTCCGGAGCTATCGACTACGGCACCTCTTTCTTCCTTTCTTCTTTCTCTCGCTCCTTTTATCCTTTCCCTTACGGCGCGGTTCAAGTGCCCGCCGAGATGTGAGACAGGTACTGCGCCATTTCCTTTCCCCGAAAACAGATTACGATGATGATTATAGATTTTTATGGCGCAAGGGCGCCTATGGCCAAAGAGCGCCATGGCACAAGGTATTTGTCGATTACTCAAGGTGGGCTCAAAGACCCAGTTTCCAAGCATTTCACCCCTTACTACTCGAGCATCAGGCCAGGGCAAGCTTGTACCCATTGTAACACCGGTGGGTACCCGGCGGCACTGGGGATCGAACCCTGCACCTCCGCATGCGAGGTGGATTTCCTCAAAAACCAATTTATTTATAAGATTTTGACTACATGTTGCCGCAACGTCCTGCCGAAGAGAACAGCGAAACATTTGTCGTTCAGCACTTTCTTACCAATCCAAAAGGGCACCTGATGTAATTGATCGAGAACGGACTATTAATTTACGACTGAGACATAATACTAAATGAACCGCAGATTTTCGCATGTGTTTTTTTTTATGCAGCCATCCTTCGCAGTTTGAATGTTTTCTGGATTACTTGTACAATACGCCATTTAGGGCCCTCTAGAAGATGTCCAATTATTTTCACGTTTTCTGTGCGTTGGAAAAAGCAGCCATTTAAAAAATTCACTTTATTTTTCGAGCGCTTCAATCACTACTTCTAGGCCATGCACGGGCCGTGGCGCATCACCATCACTAAACCGCGTTTTTTTAATACGGCAGGTTGCCAAAGTTTGCCTTCATCATGTACAGGTACGGGAGGCCCACGGATAGGCTTGATATGCTCGTTAAAACGCCCAGGAATGTCTTCTGAGAGCTGTAATTGAGGCGCTTGCTCAGCATAGCATGTTTCTACTTCACAACGATCTTGTTTTTATCGAGCACCGTGACTACCCCATGGTCTCTAGGAACGCAAAAATCTGTCTAACGAGATCGGGGGAATTACTCTTTCGAATGTCTGAACCTCCTGTCTCAATGCCGCTGGCACTGCCGCCGACAGACGGTGATGCAACCGCACCGGAGTCACCGTCGTGTCCCACTGAGGTGGAGTCGGTGTCCAAGCGGCTCCGGAAGAGTAGTTTTCAGATGTCCATGATCGGCCCGGGCACTCAGGAGTACATAGCGTTATGTGCCCCCTTTCCAAAAAGTAACCGGCCACACGTGGTTTGTTTCATAGCCGCGTAGCAAACCACTTATGGCAGCCCTTAAGCTCCGAATCTGTGCAAAGTAAGGTGAGACCTTGTCCTCACGTTCTGACACCTTTCGGTTTTTAGGGGTGCCGTAACGGCTCCGTTATAGGGTTGAGAAGGAAAAACCTTCTGCTCGATTACTTTTGACAAAGGTGGTACGTCTTCTTGCTGCTGCCCTGCTCCTTCAAACAAACATTTCCGTGCAACTGCCACTCCATATATATATATATCTCCCTAAGGTTCATTCCCTGATGCTATTTCTTGCGCTGATGCCGTCCGCGCCTAGTGCGGACTATGTATTGCCAGTTTGTGAAAATCTCTCAAAAAAGGACACCGCGGATACCCTGCCCACTAGAGACAGATCTTGGTGGTTACGGACGCGGTCGTATGATCAGTCGCACTATTCAGCCATGTAGTCCTCCTCGTCTCAAGGACTTTCCGTTCTCTATTGGGTTGCCGGATCCCAGTTAGTGTTGTCCCGGGAAGAGAGGCATGTCAACGTAGGTCATACAGAAAACACACACGGTAGCGGAAACAACGACAAAAGCACAGACAACTCACCCCCTTTCCTCCCCCACCTTCCCAAAAAAGTAAAATAAATAAAGGCAGTTTAATTTTGCACTTTTGTTAATCGAACTTAACCTAACCTATAGTCATAAGATAACGCATCTGTTTAAGACATGTATCGACGCGCGCGCGCTGCTGAATGGCCCAACAGCTGAAGTCGCGAAATTTTTAGTTGAATACTTCCTTGTGCGATGGGGCGTCTTAGAGGTGCTAATCGTGGACAAAGAGCAGAATGGGCAAGAAAAGCAAACAAAAGCAAAGTTGCACATCACGCGAATCACCACAGGGAAACAGAATGCACGACGGTACCGAATCCAGTCATTCTGTATTAGGGTTAGGCTAGACAAGTAGCGTGAGGTCAACCGCATATCATGCGCCGGCAGACATCCATCCTTCCCAAAGTATTTTTTTCCCCACAATAACCTGCGAACCTGTAAAGATTCGCATGTATGCTGATGACTGTATTATTTCCAATGAGATCCGGTTAGCTGACGATCAGGCAGTACTAAACACGTCCCTTTATTATGTCCACACATGGTGTAATCGATGGGGCATGAAACTTAACTGTGAAAAGACTGTCCTACTACGTGTCACAAGAAAACTTAATCCATTCATATGCTCTTCTTTTCTGGGTTCCGGAGAAGTTACTCAAGTAAACGAATATAAATATCTCTGTGTTACATTAACAAACAACCTAAGCTGGAACCCTCATATTTCTAACACTTGCTCGTTTGCCTTACGTAAACTTTGTTTGTTGCGCCATAAACTAAAGGCACACCACTTCAGGTTAATGGCCTGGCATACGAAACCTTTATAAGGACTAAATTGAAATATGCGTGCATTGTATGGGATCCGTATACTGTCACTAAGATAAAAGCACTTGAGCCGATCCAAAGGAAAGCTGTGCGATTCATATTTTCGCAATACAATTGAACTGCTTCAGTCTCTGCATTAATGCAGTCGAGTTTAATACCAACCCTTCAGTCCCGGCGCAAGTTTCTTTGGTTCAAATTCTTATTTTAGTTATTTAACCGTAAACGTGGAATAAATTCTTCACCGTATCTTATACTACAGAACACCAGACGAACTCGACACTCCCACCCCCTTTCTCTGACCCCGTACTTTCCAAACACTAACTTATTTCAGCACTCTTTCTTTCCGCAAACCATCAGTGATTGGAACAGCTTACCAGCTTCATGTGTACGGTCTCTTGGCCTGATAAGTGAATATTGTTATTTTTTTTCTGCTTGCAGTGTTAGCTTCTTTTTTTTTTGCCTTTTCATGTCATTTCCCGCTGCTCGTGTTCTGTTTGCATTTTGGTGTTTTTGCTCAATTTGTGATCTGTTTCTGTAATCCACTCCTGCTTGGGCCTCACGGCCTGCAGTATGTCATAAACAAAATAAATAAATAAAATAAAATAAAAAGCAGTGCAGGGTACCACGCTGATGATTACATTTAGGCTTGCCCATCGTACAGATGCCTCGACCACATTCTACGCTATTCAACCGAACGTGAGTGGCGAAGAAGTCCTTAACGTCACTGCCTACCTCCAGTGCGCGGAAGAAGCCCGTCATTTGTCCAACTGCGCATAAGGACCAGCAGCGCACGGAAGTGGCCATTACACTCTATGGTGATACCAAATGTAATGCAATCGGGGTAACCGTATATGGATCTGGACGCTTGCTTGACGTCGTGGACTAGGCGACAAACTTTTTCGCCGCTTTTTCGACCCGTGCAAGATCTTTCGTCGACTCAATAGGCTAGACTATGCACGCCTTATGTGCACGCGCTATGCGCAAGCCTTGAAATTGAGCATGTGCACCTGGAACATTATTACCCTTGCGAAAGGGATTATACTCCGTTTCATACATAGCAGGCAACGCTGCCATTGCTAGCGCGCCTGTTCGTGTAGGCTAAGTCCGCGCCCCAAAAAATAATTCGCTATACAACCACAGCGAGCATAGATATATTTTTTTGCGGAAAATCTCAAGTAGCGTGAGTGGAAACTTCCTGCACTTCGTTTCGCCTCGTGCCACATTTTCGTCCTGGCACTCATCGAGACTTCGAGAATTACGAATGGCAAATGGCGGTATGATACTCGGCTGGTAGGAACGAATAACTCTTATTCCATCCGTGCCCAAAAAGTAGTCCACACTCGGTAAAAATTTTGTAGCCACAAGGTCCGAACACTGAGCGCTTTACAGCTTTGACCATGATTTAAACCGGTACCACTTCGTTTTATACTGCTCTTTGTTTTCGTCCAAACGACCACCGAGGCTACGAGAAGAACAAATTATATGAGGCGGAGTAATATGGATTCGTGGTAGCAGTACTTCCGCAGCCTGCGCAGCGGTGCGTGCTATGTATGAAACGGAGTATAGTGCTTGTATATTGTCTGATGCCTATTTACGGGTTGGTAACGGAGGAAAGCTTTGTAATAATGGCGAGCTTATGCTCAAATCCGCCGGCGCGCGACTTAATCTCTCTGTTTGAGATGTGCGGCGAGAGACCGTATTTATCTCGATTAATAGCAGCCACGTGCAGCTGCTTCAAGGTTGTTTGTTATTAGCGTAGGCGCTTTTCGCTCCTTACGCGAAAAGTTCTTTGAGCTTTGAACTAAGCCCGGCGGAGAGCACCGGGGATTATTCTCTTCAGGGGCCCCGAGCAAGCTTGTTGCTTCTTGCGGCCGCCGAGTTGTTCAGTTCTTTGCGGGCGCACGTGAGCCCAATAGAGAGATTCTTTTGGAAACCATTTACTAACTTTCTGAGCCTTCTAGTGCCCTCACCGCCACGTGGCTATATGTTAACCTTCTTCCCCTTTGTTCCCTCTACGTTTGAGATAGCATTACATAGAAAGTATGTAAGGTGCTTCTCTTTTCGTTACCACCTCTAAATCACGCCTACACACTACTACATAAGCACGAACCTAGGTATACACACAGTGTGTCAGTATCAGTGGTAACGTGTGAGTTCTTTTATCAGCGTTACGATGTGTTCAGTATTCCGGATAAAAAGGAATAATATATGTGTATCAAATACCCTACATTTTTCTTCTGCGTATGCATGCCACGAATTGGCAACTAAAAAAAACCTATTATTGGGATGTGAGTTCAAGCCTCCACCTGGTATGCTCCTGCCAGCTCGCTCCGAAGAGAGCTGGAATCATCTGCTTCTGAAGCAGGAGAAAACACAGGAAGCTCTTGTCACATGGGCCTTGGAGGTCACCACAGCGTGAGGGTCGCACTGAGGTACAGTCGCCCACGATGTACAAAGTTTTGACAATAAAGTTGTTTCTTTCTCTCTCCCTTTCAAGGGAAAGGAGAGTCAAATGGTCAGTCACGTGGACACTGCTGGCGAGGCGGCGGCTGCGTTCCGCTGCAGAGAGAGAGAGGGAGAGATAAACAACTTTATTGCAAAGGATTTGTAGATTGTGGGCGACTGTACCTTAGTGTGGCCACCACACAGGGATGACATCAAAGGCCCAGTTACCAAGCATTTCCTGTATTGTCTTCTCCTGCTCCAGAAGGAGTTGAAAGAACAAGCAGACACTTTAATCAGGAAGGCTTTCAAGACGGCCCTAAATCTACCAACAAATACGTCAAACGAGAAGCTCCTCAAGTTGGGAGTACACAATACGTTTGACGAGCTAAAGGAAGCTCAAATAGGGGCCCAAATGTACAGGCTCCAGAAGTCAACCACCGGCCGAGCGATCCTTCTAAGGCTGGGCAACTTAAGTGAAGAGGTGGAAGATAGGGTTGCGGGCATACCTGATAACATTCGCCAAACACTCAGGGTGTGTCCAATCCCTCGTAACATGGACCCTAATCTGCACGCAGGGAGAAGGGCTGCGAGAGCAGAGTATGTTGAAAAGCACTTAGCTGAAAAAACAAATGTAGTATACATAGATGCGGCTTTGCATCGATGGAACAGAAACACGAAGGAACACAGAGTAGTATCGGTGGTGGTGAACCATCAAGGGGACCTAGTCACCAGTATATCACAGAGCGGCTGCAGAGTATCCGAGGAAGAAGAAGCTGCTGTTGCGCTAGCAGTAGCTGAAGGATACCGCAGAAATAAATCGCTCACAATAATCACTGACTCCAAAGAAGCATGCAGGCACTACACTAATGGTAGGATCAGCAAGGGAGCGCTACGCATCATCCTCCAAGCGGGACCCCCGAACAAAGAAATTTAGCACAAAATTTTCTGGGTGCCGGGACACACCGGGTTGACTGGGAATCATAGGGCCGACAATCTAGCTCGCGAGCTTACCAACCGAGCAGATACATCAAGTGACCCTGAGCCCACCACAACGGTGGAACCATCGTAAGCGGAAATCTTAAATCACTACAGATTACAGAGGATAGCGTATCCTCCACCACACCAGCTATTTACGCAATATGAGGCAGTCAGTTGGCGTATATAGACTGCAAACAGGAAGCTTTCATAACTTACACATACTTCACAAAATGTTTCCGAACCAGTACGCGGACACATGCAAGTGGTGTGGAGCCACCCCCACTTTATACCATATTACATGGGAGTGCAAAAACAATTATTCATACAATAAACTCAAATAGCCCAATTCGGAACACCAGCAGCGTGCTGGGGTTCCAAAAAGGACTGGTACAGCATGCGTATGAGGTAGCAAGACTCAGTGGGGCCCTGGAATAAGGACACCACCCCTGGAAGACTCGGAACTTCAACATGAAGACACCCGGGTCCCGCTGAATCGACCAAATTTTGGCGCCAATAAAATTTTTCTCTCTCTCTCTCAACGCTCTTCGGAGGGAGCTTGCAGGAGTGTACGGTGTGGAGGCTTGACCTCACATCCACATATTATATGATCTTCGGTAGCCAATTGCTGGCAATTTTAGGTAGGCGGTGTTATACTCCCCGGTCATAATAAATGATCGCCTTTGGGGGTTTAGAATGCACCAAATCTGGATTCTTCTTAACATCATGGCGTGTGCTTTGCTAATGTCCGCATGCGGAGGCGGAAAAATCCCTCTTCTATCCTTATAATACTTCGCATGGCACGTGGTCAGTGCATCACCCCGAGGGTCCGAGTCTGAGGGTCTGATCTCCCGGCTCGTCAGACCTAGGGTTATACGATCTACCTCCATGCTCTCCGGATTCCCTGAATGAGCTGGGACCCACACCAATTGTATAATAATAATTGTTTTTTTTTGGGAAAAGAAATGGCGCAGTATCTGTCTCACATATCGTTGAACACCTGAACTGGGCCATAAGAGAAGGGATAAAGGAGGGAGTGAAAGAAGAAAGGAAGAAAGATGTGCCGTAGTGGAGGGCTCCGCAATAATTTCGACCACCTGGGGATCTTTAACGTGCACTGACATCGCACAGCACAGGGGCGCCTAAGAACAGCCCAAGAACAGTTCGAGCAGCCTTAACTGGCCCTGGTACCTGTCACATGATATCTTGTGTAGACATCCTCCGCGTCTGTGGCGAGTCACGTGGTACGCCACGTGGCTAACACACTTCCACTCCTCAGCTTAAAGGTGAAATGTACTGCGCCGATGACCTTGGATAGACGAGGCTAGTAAAGTTTTCGCTTTAAAAGTTCATTTGACATACACATACGGAAGGCGACCTAGTAGATAGAAATGCAAGGAGACAAGGTATGAACAGGGCACATGTGTCTCTGAAAAAAAAAACTAGCTGAGGTTTAACTACTGCTGAACCCTGTTAGAAAGAGAAAGCTGTTGTGTATAGGTCAATTAGACGCGGCTTGGATTCTGTAACGTTGAGCGCATTCTGCCCACTGGCTGGGCAGCGCGCCCACCCTGCCACCCTGGCAGGTGGCAGTTAAATTAATGGTTGATCGCGACAGGTTGATCACCCAATGAAGGCTGTGGCGAATATATATTTCCCCCAGACTGATGTCACAACGGCAGTTTCCATCGCGCGACATCACGCGATTTTCACGTAACTTCTACCGCCCTCTACCGGCGAATAGAAAGGTCAAAGGTCAAGTGGTGCGACACCATGGTGAGCCAGAAATGGTAAAGCCTATAGTCACACTTGACGTCTGGCGCCTTTGAAGGTCAACCGGTAACGCACGGCGAAATCGGCTTTACCCAGCGTAGTGAAGCTTTCGCTTCAAAAATTGGATGATCCTTAAGCTTCGCCTTTAAGAGTGGAACGCGACAGCGTGTTACAGCGCTGCCAAGGAGTCCCTGGAACGCAATCGCCCGTTTGTTGCAGTGTTTTGTCCGTGGGGCAAATTGCTCTGTGTCTTAAGGAGACCTCTCAAAGCAGCCGATGCCCGAAGAGATAACTGCAGTGACGCTGCTCCCTGAAATGGCCGTTGCGCGTCTCTGCGGTGATTTAATTTTAGAGAAAAAGAAATGTGCAGTAACTGTCTCAAATAACTGCGGATGCCTCAACCACGCCGTGAGGGAAGAGAGGAAGTTTGTAGCGAAAGAGAACAGACAGAAAGAGAGGCTGCAATGGAGGTCTGCGCCTCTGCTGGCGCCGCATTCGTTGACCAGAACAGTACACAGACGCGTAGTTCATCACAGGCGCTTAATAATAATAATAATAATAATAATAATAATAATAATAATAATAATAATAATAATAATAATAATAATAATAATAATAATAATAATAATAATAATAATAATAATAATAATAATAATAATAATAATAATAATAATAATTGGTTTGGGGGAAAGGAAATGGCGCGGTATCTTTCTCATATATCGTTGGACACCTGAACCGCGCCGTAAGGGAAGGGATAAAGGAGGGAGTGAAAGAAGAAAGGAAGAAGAGGTGCCGTAGTGGAGGGCTCCGGAATAATTTCGACCACCTGGGGATCTTTAACGTGCACTGACATCGCACAGCACACGGGCGCCTTAGCGTTTTTCCTCCATAAAAACGCAGCCGCCGCGGTCGGGTTACAACCCAGGAACTCCGGATCAGTAGTCGAGCGCCCTAACCACTGAACCACCGCGGCGGGGCCAACAGGCGTTTGGGAGGTACGGGTTCCATGACATCCCAGTGGTTGACACCCGCACAAAACATGACGCACATCGGTCCGGTCACCACTGCCTGCCCGTCTGAAGCCCGAAGAGGTCGCGAAGGGTTGCACCCACGCCGCCACCCGCAGGGGCGAAATCGTCGTGCTATCACCGGGCTCCCCGTTCGGACCAGTTGACGCCTTCAAAGTTTTGTCAGCGCGTTCTCCGAATTCAAAGTAACAGCTCCTGTGCGATGTCAGTGTAGGTTAAGGAATCCCAGGCCGCCGAAGTTACCGAAGCGCTCCACTACGGCGTCCCTCATAGCTTGAGTTGATTCCAAGGCAACACCAAACGTCCCGAGGTCGTCTTCAAATGATAATAATATCCTCATCTCGAACAGAACATTCTGAGTACCTTTTGACTGCATCGATGCCTTAATGCCCTCATGAGTATGTCCTCAGTTTGTACTTTTCTGGACGGCTCGAGGATGAAAATTGCTCAAAAATCCTACAACCGTCCTATCCCAGGAATGTACTGTGGAACCGAACTGTGATCAAGACAGCTTCACCTCTCGCACTCGGTTATCATTAATTTAAACCTGCAGGTTTATTAAACGATGTGTGTGTACAATAGTGATATAATGAAAAAAACCGTTGTGACCCCAAAATTTACATGCCTTGAAGAGGTATCTTAAGAAAATTGAATTGAGCATATAGATATCAGGGGATGGAACACCTCAGGGATCCGTCTTGTCCCCCCTGCTATTTAACATTGCGATGATCAAACTGTCGCAAAGACTAAAAAGCATTCCAAACATCAATCTCGGCTTATACGCTGAGGACATCAAATTCTGGACCAACCGAGGATCAGAAGCACAAATTAAAGAGAATGTCAAACTAGCGGCGGAAGTTGTGGTCTATTACACGGCGAAAATCGACCTCAGTTGCTCTCTTAAAAAATCTGAACTATTGATTTACACCAAGAGCAGCAAGAAACCCGATATCGAAGTTACGGTGGAATAACTAAGGATCCCCGCAGTCAGCCAGATCAGGGTCCTCAGACTCATCATCCAGGCCGACGGGAGGAACACGACCATGTTAAACGAACTGCAAGGATCCGTAGAGCAAGTCACGGGGCTCATCAGAAGAATTTCACTCAAAAATAGAGGTCTGAAGGAAGAGAACTTAGCAAGAATAATGCAGACTTTCATCACCAGCCGAATCTGCTTTGCAATCCCCTACCTGAACTTAAACGCGAGAGAAAAAGAAAAGATCGAAGCATCTGTAATAAGAAGAAGCATCAAGAACGCACTCAGTCTCGCTCAACCCATCTGAATGATCAGATTAATGGCCATGGAAGTGTACTACAAAGTAGATTTGGCAGAAGCCACACGAACCACAAAGATAGAGCGGCTCAGACTGTACACCGGGCGAGCAATACTGACATGGGTGGGGCTTCAACACGACAGGGGCCCCACCCCGAAGGTTAGCTTCGGCAACGAGTACAGAGACAACCGCTACATCCCGCCGATGCCAAAAAAACATGAGCCCAATTCACCACAAGGAAAGAAGGGAAAACAGAGCTAAGGCCATAGCTAAAGATATGGACTCGAAACCACCGGAAATTGTCGCATACACGGACACAGCCACCGGAAAATCTGGGGCCGCGGTCGGTGCGGCGGTAGACGGGGCAGACACCCCCTTAATTACAGCATCGGTAAAACTAGAAATGCTGACATCGCAGACGAAGTTTCTACTGCACTCGCGCGTGTCGGGACGCAAGCCAGCAAAATAATTAATGACAGCAAAACGGTCATCTGGAACCTCGTCAAGGCAAGGGTGGCGGTAGAAACAAAGAAAATTCTCGAATTCAGGGATATTTCCCGCAAGGTCAAAATTATTTGAACCCTTGGTCACGAATCGCCACCGGGGAATGAAGCCGCACACGCGCTCACTCGAGACATCCACTACCGGGCGAACGCAGAGCGGCTCGACGACCCGGTTCCCGAGGAGCGGCTGAGCACCTTCAGAGATATTTGCGACTACTACAAACTCACCAGACAATCCTACGCCACACCGCACAAACAACTGGACAACGAACAAGCCAGGGGCCTGAGAAAACTCCAGGCGGGCAACTATCCAAACCCACATTGGCTATACCTCCTTAGCAAAGACGGCAGAGAAAACGACAGATGTAATCGATGCGTGAAAAAGTTGGGCGAGTTGGTACGTATTCATTATCGACAACAGCGCAGGAAACACGGACAAAAAGAGAGATTAGACAACACAAGCGCTTGTGTTGTCTTTTCTCTCCTTTCGTCCGCGCTTCCTCCGCTGTTGTGAATAATCAATGCGCCCAGAGAGGGACACTAAACCACATAATCTGGCATTGTCCCTTCTCACATGGGGCTGCTGTAAACATTGATAATGAGGAAGCTTGGGAGTGTCTCCTTCGAAGCTCCAAACTCGAAGACCAACTCGAAGCCATCCGCCTGGCGACTGAGGCCTCGAAGAACCAAGCGGTTTGCCCCACAGGCCTCTAAGCGCGAAGCCCCCTACTCCCTCCCGGGTCTGCGTGCCTGAGTTGGGAAGGTAGGGGTGCCTCCTAAATGGGTGGACATTAATTTTCTCTCTCTCTCTCTCTCTCTCTCTCTCCATTAAATTGAAAATTAGGCTTTGGGAAAGCAAATGGCGCTGTACCATTCTCAAATCTTGGCAGTCACCTTACCTGCGCCGTAAGAGAAGGAATAATGGCGGAAGTGAAATAAGAAAGGAAGAACGAGGTGCCGAAGTGAGGGCTCCGGAATAATTTTGACCACCTGGGTATCTTTAACGTGCAGTGACATCGCACAGCACATGCGTAGCTTTGACATTTCGCCTCCAACAAGTGCACACACACGCACTGACATACGGCGCCGTCTTTTCTCGTAATGGGGCTACTACGCTTTAACTTTAAAGGAGGTGCTGCAGTGGAGGGCTTCGGAACATTTTCATCCACATCGGAATATTTAACGTGTACGGACATCGCACAGCATGGCTGCGAGTAGTAAGTGGTTTGATTAATATAATAATAAAAAGGAAGGCAAAGATTTTTGCTAACCCCTGCATCTGCCATCGATATTAAGCACCTGAGCTGGGGCAGCGGAAATAAAGGATAGCAGACAGAATGGAGAAATGAAATGAGAGAGGTGAGGGGACAGGAAGAGAGGATAGGCGGAGAGGGAATATACACAAACTATTTGCACAATGAGAAATGTGTACAGGTTGTTCGCGTGATTAGTTCATGATGGAGCAATTGAAACACGCGCAAAGCACTATGTTGAGTACAACTGAAGTGTGGCGTCCAGTTGTTAATCGTCCAAGGTAGAACACGCGGAGCGTTCGGTCACTGCGTGTAACTACCTGGCGGAGAACAGACGGGACGTCAAGCCCGCCTGTTCGAGGAATGCGCAGAGGCTTACAAATGTTCGCTCACGAGTGCGCGCACTGCCCTGCGGCCACAATAGCGTCTTGATGGAGTCTGGTAGTATGCCCTGCGTCCTATAGGCCGCGAGCATATCGCGACGAGCGTCGGCGAACGCGGTACAGTGAAGGAGCAGGTGTCCTAGTGTTTCCACTGCACCGCATCCGTCACACACATCACTCGCCGCGATGCCGTGACGCTCCCGTCGTTGTCCGGGCCACACGCAGCCAATGCGCGTGCGGAGGATCATTACACGTTGCGACCGCGTAAGTGCTCGACAGTCGTTGATGCTCTCGATGCGCTCACGTCCTGCGATGCGTCTCTTACTACCTACTACGCCGGCTCTCTTGATGCGGAATTTTGACTAGTCCCGCTAGAAGAAAATGGTTGCAGTGTAGCTCACCTAAGCGGGATTTATCGAAATCGTCCCGACGACTTAAAATTCTCCGGCGGACTCGCTTCATCCATAGCGTCAATTGGAATGCGAATGCGCGAGAGTGGCGCTGGCTCTTTTGTCCAGCAAACGGAGAGTGACATGTATGTCACATGGCTAATACATCTCCACCGCTGCTCCAATTGAAGGGAAAAATGCGGCACCGATGACCTTGGCATGAATAGACAAGTAAAGCTTTCGCCTTAAAATCATGATAAACGTTAGAAATCCCGAGTTAATATCGCAGTGAAACTGAATCATGAAACGAAGGCTGTGGTATATGAAGTTTTGTTAGAGGCTGAATATTCTTTTCTTGTGGTAGCCATTCAGATGGAGATGTTCGGAGGCTATAAGTTCAGCTTCGTGCTCTAACCCATGTTCGCCGCAGCTCCCAGGCGTTGCTTGCCCTAATTCGCCATGAATTGGAGCTAAAAGCATTCATGCTTAAAAATTTAGGACTTATTGCCTTAAAACAACAAATATAGAAAGATAAGAATGAATGCTTCAAGGAAGTTGGAGCCGCACTACTAGAAGTCTATTCGCAATGATCGCAAATGAAGTTGCGGGCGTACTTTTTCCGAGAGAACTTAAGGGGCGTTGTCGCCCGCGCTCCACTTTTCTGCGGACGGCGCGCTTAACAGCGTCGCCGCCGGTCTGTGCTCGTGATCTTCGGCCCCCGCGGCAGTATTCGCGTGGTCGGCCGGCTCCGAGGCGAGGGCACGTAGGGCGCCTATTGCGCTTCTCATCGCCTTTCAGAGGCGGTGGGCTACGTGAAGAGTTTGACGAAGGAAGAGCCCATGTATATCTAGACGGATGTATGCGTCTGCCTCTATTTCTCTATTTTTCTTTCGATCCTCCGCTCCTTCTTGTTCTTTTTTTGAAGAAGGAATAAAAACACATCAATTGATTATTTCCATGCTTACTGTCCAGTTTGCCGCAGCGCTCAAAATGCTTACGACAAATTGCTGCAACCCACAGACACTTCCCAGAGATAGTCTCGTAGAGTACACCCACGAGAATATGAACGTCGAGAGTTACGGTGCAAGGGAAGCCTTTCTGGGAACGTTTGTCGTGTTAAATCAATGCTCACACGATGTTATCGTCAGTGTTGACTTGCTAAATGAACGCAGCACCATCATCGAACTGCGGACGAAACCGGTGAAGTTTTCGACTGAGAATGCCATAAGAACGAACTACATGCTACTAGCGCCGCTCCACAGTCCCGACGAGCACGTGAGCGTGCCACTACGGGCTAGTGTCCAGGTGACTATCGGTTCAATGGCATTCCAAGCAACTGAACATGTCGTCGAGAGCAAGCAGGTTTTGCTTATGAAAACGGGCTTTATAGTTGCCAGGGCAGTTGTTCTCACTGCCCTAAAGCGACGACTGTGGCGTGTCTTGATGCCATCAGTGAAACTAAGTGCACGCAAAGTTTCACTAGCGTGTCGACAGCGGAATCCGGCGCTCAAATTGACCCGACGTACGAATTGGATCCAACGTTGCCTCAGCGGCGTCAAGAACGACGGAACCTGCTCAATCGCTACCATAGCACGCGCCGGAAGCACATATCTTGCAAAGTACCTCATTATAGACAGAACTGTCGGAAACCTTCGTCGGTCACCGTATCAGGTTTGTACTAAACAAGGAGCCGCAATCAGAACTCAAGTCCAGGAAATGGGCGATACCGACGTCGTTCGACCATATCGAAGCCCCTGGGGTGAAACTGCAGTCCTTGTGATTAAAAAAGACGGTACGGTCAGATTCCGCACTGACAATCGTCGGCTGAACAACGTTACCCCCTGCCATGAATCGACGACGCATTGGATCGCCTCTGCACACAAGGTATTTCTTAGCCATGGGCCTGAAGTCGGGGTACTGGCAAACCGAGGTCGACGAGAGGGACTGCGAGAAGATAACTTTCAGCACACTAGTCAAATTATACTAGTTATTAGTCTGCCAAATGGTCTTTCAGCAAAATTTGTTGTTGGGCTAGTTGGTAGGCCATGATCCCAGAGGAGCCAGCGCAAAAGGAACAACGGACAAGAAACAAGGGGGCCGACACGGACGGAAGCACTTCTGTCCGTGTCGGCCTCCTTGTTTCTTGTCCGTTGTTCTTTTTGCGCTGGTTCCTCTGAACTGGTCTTTGCTCCGCAACAGCAACCTTACAAAAATCTATGCACATCGTTTTTGCGGCTCTCAGGCGGCACACTTGTCTCGCATATCTGGATGACGTAATTCTCTTCGCTCCAAATTCCGAGAAGCACATTGGTCCCCCCTACGCGTTACGGCAGGTGCGTTACTGCATCCGGCCTTAAACTTAAAGCCCAAAACTCGCATTGCGCTTGTGAAGCGCTAACGTTTTGAGTCCATGTTTTGAACCAGAATGCGGGTCTAGCGGATCCATAGAAAGCAGTTGCCATTGCGAATTCCCTAGCGCCTCGTGACCAGAAAGTAGTTGGCTGCTTCCTTGGCTTAGTGCATATTTCCGCCGCTTCGTGAAACTTCTCGAAAATAGCTACATCTCTTACCCATCTGACCAAGGCTGATCAGCCCTTCACCTAGCGAGTACCGCAGTGCTGGCATTTCAGAATTTGTAGTGGGGCCTTCAGTCGCCACTAGTCATGCCGCATTTTGACGAAAACGGCTCTACAGAAGTCCACACCGCGCTGAGCATTTCATGTTTGGGCGCTGTCCTGGTTCACATGCAGGAGGGACAACAGCGCGTGATCACTTACGCAAATCGGACTTTCTACAAGACCGAGGCCAACTTCTGTGCCATTGAAAAGGAATCATTCTCCATCATGTCGTCATTTTCGAAGTTTAGACCGTATCCCAGCTGGAAACCTTCCAAAGTTGTGACCGAACATCACGCGCTTTGTTTTCTAGGCAACCTAAAGGATCCCTCAGCGCGCCTCACAGATGCATCGTACGACTTCTAGAATGTGACATTACTGTGGCGTACATGTTCAAGGCCTCGCCTTCCAGGGAACGCGGTCCGCGAGCCATGGGCTCGGCCGGCCAGTGACACTTCCGCAGTCAACATAGAAGATGCCGGTTTATTCCGGACCGAAACAACGCTTTGAAAGGGCCACATCTTAGAACATAGCGGCTGAGCCAGGCATGCGGTCGACGCTCCCGAAAGGCTGCAGGGAAACAGGCGCTACCTTTAAGCGCGGCGGAACAAAATACTAATGTGTACAAATCGCAGTTACAAAGAACTAAGATGAATATACAGTGAGACGTGAATGAGACGAAGCGGCAACAACAAGGGCTCGAACAGTACGTACAGTCGCGAGTAAAAAAAGATTAGCACACATGACGGAACACCGGAGCGCCGGAATGAGAACGCGCGGCACTGCGGGTGACGAAGAGGCTGATAACGAGAGTGCCGGGCCGTTCCCATTCTACAGTATTAGGGGTGTTCAGCGGACTGTCACGGCCCAGCAAAATTTATTTTTCTGTCTCGCCCTCTAAACCCGCCGCGGTGGCTCAGTGGTTATGGCGCTCGGCTGTTGACCCGAAAGACGCGGGTTCGATCCCGGCCGTGACGGCCTAATTTCGATGGAGGCGAAATTCTAGAGGCCCATGTTCTATGCGATGCCAGTGCACGTTAAAGAATCCGAGGTGGTCGAAATTTCCGGAGCCCTTCACTACGGTGTCCCTCATAGCCTGAGTCGCTTTGGGACGTTAGGCCCCTATAACCCCCTGTCTCGCACTCTCTCTTTCTTTAACGCAGCCATTCTTCCGCAGGGAATTGGTGAAGAATAGGATAGTTTTTTTCCTTGTTTGGCAGTTTTTTTTTCGAGCAGCTTCAGCCGCGCTGCGCTTGGTAACTGTTTGAACAGCTCTGCATCCAGGAGCTGCTATGGCCTCCCAAGGGAGCAGATTTAAATATAATTGAAAATATATGGGTGTTTGAAAAAGCGACTAGCTAAGAGGCAGCTGCACGAGTCATCGCCAGATATCCTTTGGGCGGCGGTTCAAAAGGAATGGAGCAGGCTCCAGGCTCTTCCCGAGCTTGCAAGCAGCCTGTTTGACTCCTTCCATGAGCGCCTTCAAAGCGTTGTGAGTGCCGGTGGGGCCTATGCACGCCATTAGTGCAACGACGTGTTTGCTCTCACATCACGACAGCGAGCTGGCTATCCTCCTTACTTCTTTTCCTGAATTGATGGAATAGTGCTCCTGTTAATATTCTTACTACACGTTCCCAACAAAGTGACGTTTGTGAATTAGTTGCACCGGGAAAATAAACTCTATCTCTTTTTCGAGCTTGTGTAATACTGGCTAAAAGCAGCTCTGTCATCTATTGCTCCCGCTCTATTGCTCCATCACGGATATAAAAAAACATTAATAGAAAACAAGCCATCTTTGCTCATGATAACCGAGCCAAAATGCTGCATGCACTGTCACCTAGGGACGGCACTTCGACGCTCGGGCGATGGCACGCTTGATATAGCTTACTCCCCCCGTCGTGCTGTAAATATGGAAAAGGCCCGATAGACTGGTCTGCAAACCGCAGCGCCGCGTGGTGATATATACAAATTCTGATCGCCAGTGATTTGTGCTAATATTTTTTACTCGTGACTGTACAGTCTAGCATGATTTGAAGGTTATCGCGCGAGCGCGAACTGAGAACAGGAACCACGCCATGGCGAAGAACCTTTTGCCGCGGCGAGGGGGGTATCGGGCCAGCTTCCCTCATTCTCTTTGCTGTTCCTTAAAAAGAAGCTGAAATGGTTTTTTCAGAATTCGGCGTTATTGAAGACTGAATCTAGGAAGCTTCTAGGCAAAGCATGGAACGTGTTTTTGCACTAGTATTTAAAATAGTGACGTTATCGTCGGTTAAAAGCATGACGATGTTTAGGCTTCTCTTCATTGCGTTGGAGAATGCAGGGAAACTCGTAGTGACGTCATTGTTGCCGAAATTTTAGATGTCCGCAGACTTCGCCTGCACGCAGCTGTGTGTCGTCCGATGTCTCTAAATAATGCTTCGTGCTTCACTCTCCATAGCGTTGGTTTTCTTCCATGAAACCGTTTCTTCGCTGAAAACGTAAAGCCGTCGTACGTCACGTCATTATCGGGGCCTCTGCTAGCCGGTGTGCATTGCAGAGAAGCCTGAATGCTGACGCTGCTTAATTAGGAGATTACGTCACCATTTCAAATGATAGCGCAAAATTATTTCGCAGGCTTTCCCACATTTTTCACATATTCGGCCATTTTAAACTCACACAATTCTAAAACCGCATCAGTTGCGCAGCCACGTCCTTCTTGGCAAGTTGCTTCTTCAGTTTTTTTTTTGCTTCATCGAAGAGGCGGCCAGCAGATGCGTCCGACTGTCTGAGCGAGCTGTGGCACGGGCCTGTTGGTGCCTTCTCGCTCTACATCAAGGATATGTATTTTTCTTTGCTACATATAGCGATAATGAACGCGGTCAGTGAGGCCATAGATCAATATTGCAGCGTTCGGTTCCAGAACGCATGAGGCACATCTGGATTTCGGAGGGGAGCAGTATGTGCAAAAAGAAGGCATGTATATCGGGTCGTGTTTGGCGCCAATTATCAGCGATATTCTACTCGCAAACACGACGGCCCGATATAATCTGATTTTTAAACGTGCACTCTGAATCTTCCGCTATGTATACGATTATTTGATCTTTTTTAACTTGACGGATCGGACATGGCGGGGAAACCTCAGCATCATCAGCACTTTTGTATAGGTGCTCAATGGCTTCTAACTAACAGAGGAGGCTCCCACAAGTACTTGTGTCGGCTCCTGCACATAGAGATCTCTTTCACTGGAGACCATGCATGCTCCGAAATGAAATACCTCCCATTCTCTTCGTCACACTCCAGTGTCATGAAACGAGGCAATGTGGAAGTAGGTGATCAAGAGCGTGCTTTGCAGGTCCTGTCCGAATAGAATGTCAGCGAGCCTGCAGTCACAGGTGAAACGGCTTTTGGAGGCGGGCTGCCTTGGTTCCTGGCCCTTGGTGTGGCAGAGTCCCTCCTTCAGGAAGCACGCAATACCAAGGAGGCTGAGCGTCACGATTGTCAACCAAGACGGCCGTCATTCCTTACTTACACAAGTTGTCTCATCACGCCAGGAAATGCGCAGGACGGGCTGGCATTAGCGTTGTTTTTTCTGCGCCGAACGGGATCAGCGCTTTGTGCCGGGGTGTGAACAAGGACGTTTCAAGGCCTCCGCCTTGTGACATTGGTCATCAGCATCGCTTCACGAACTGCCAGTGCGGTGTTGTATACGAAGTGCCATTGTCCTGCGGAAAAACGTATGTCGGAGAGACTGGTCGTTGTATGAATACAAGAATGAGTGAACATGCTATATCACTACTCTCCAGTACGGGCAGCAATTTATCCCTGCAATGTAAGAACTGCGAATCGAGGAAATGTGCACCTTTGTTGAGTAGCACACGACACGAGTAATAAAAAATACAAATCTCAGGAAGCAACGGAGGTGTTCGACGCAATGGCTATCAGGCTTAGTGGTCAGAGTTGCGTCAGCAAACTATCTGTTAGACTTCTTGAAAAGGAAATTGATTATTTGTCTCCGTAACGGTGTGGAAGCAGCAGTGCACTGTTTCATGCACTTTCCGGGTCTCATTTTACCTTGCCTTTCATCTTTTGCCACTTCCTTCATTATATATATTGTGTTCAAAGCGGAATAAACCTAAGTTGATAGTAAGCGCTTGTGGCGTCTGTTCTTGTCTTGTGTGTTGCGCTGTGTAAAAACGCTTCTAAGTGATGGTATTGTGGGCGACGTATTCTTCGGTATTATATGAAATTGGACGCTCTGAAGCTGCATCTGGCGTGTGTAACGTCATTGCTTCTGAGTAAAGAGGTATGGGTCACTCGAAACAGTATTCGGAAGAACTTGAGATTAAGCCCACAATGCGTTCGTTTTTGCGGCCTCCATCCACTTTTCTTTTTCTTTTTTTTCTTTTTGGAGGCCTCAATGAAGGAAAAAAACGTAAGGACGCGGCAAGTAAAAAGGTCAGTTTGGACAAAATGCCCGATATCTCTAATATTTTTCTAGCTTTCTCATTACAATTTGTGCCAGGAAGAAATATTGTAGCCAGGTATGCTCTAAACATTGAAAAAAGTATGTTTGAAGTGTGGTGGGAGAATTTGGAGCGAATCATGCTTCTGATCGTCCCGGCGCATCAGGATTTGCGTGAGCTTCTGACGACAGCACAATTAATATTAGTGTTATCATAGCAAGGAGAGGTCAGAAGATGTCCGTTGGTTAATATGGAGGTCTTCTTTGAGCACTCGAGGGGGGAACAAGACAAATGGGAGAATAAACTTCACGGTTGTTCTTCTCAGTTTTCACTTTTCGTGCAGTTGCTGCAACATTGCCTGCGGCATTTCGTGAGCGATGACGGCGCAATAATTTTTCTTCTTGCGAACGTCTCCCAATTTTTTGAAGAGTGCAAGAAAGCTCTTAAGTTCTTCATATATGTGTGCCTGGAATAGGTTTGCAATTAATTAAGCATTCAGACCCCAAAGGATGATTTTGTGAGGGCGTTCATTGTAACTGCTGAACAACTATTTCCATTAGCTTAAAAAAATCAGTTACGGAAACAGCATAAATATTTTTATAACTGCGCTAAATATAGATAGCTTTGGTGTATAAATAAGAAAAATAGTCATAATTATGACATTATCCTCAATGTTCTGCAGTTACATGCGTGCGAAGTGGAGCAAAATCATCAGCGATGAGAGGATCCAGATCTCTAAGCTAGTCCCTGAAGCCTAGATGAGACAACGATGCCATGAGTACTATATGAGCGGCTGCGAAGCCGGAATTGCTGGACGCAGTTAAGAAACAGACGAGGAATGACAGTGTCAATAAGGCGTTCAAATGTCAGGTAAATGCCAACCGTTTCGAAATGTGTTCGGGCAGCTAGAGTCTCTAAAAGGTGCTGGGAATTTCAGTGGTGGTTGTGTGAACAATCATTTCCTTTGCGACGCCAATAACATCATACAGAGAGAGGACTAAGCAACGAACTACCTCTGAGAACGGCAGTGTCGTCGATGCTTACCCATTAAAGTTGATTACGCGCAAATTCATTTCAAACATACTTCATTGGCGTCCAGAAGAGACCAATGCTTCTTATGCATTATCAGTTTAATTTGGTGTTTTTGCCTTGGTCCTAATACTTCGACGCATCGCCCGACCTTTCTTTTAAATCTTTTATCCTTTTCGGCATAAGAGCGAACAGCACAGCCGCCGCGATGGCTCAGTGGTTATGGCACTCGGCTGCTGACCTGAAAGACGCGGGTTCGATCCCGGACAAGGCGGTCGAACTTCGATGGAGGCGAAATTCTAGAGGCCCGTGCCCTGTCCGATGTCTGTGCACGTTAAAGAACCCCCCCAGATTGTCGAAATTTTTGGAGCCCTTCACTACGGCGTCCCTCATAGCCTGAGTCGCTTTGGGACGTTAGACGCCCATAAACCAGAAGCGAACAGCGATTCTGCGAAGTCTGCGTCTTGTCGGAGAACATCCCCTCCCTCTCAAGGACGGCCCACAGAGTTGGAGCGAGCCAGTCGTGCCTTCATTGGGCCCCAAACATTTTCGATGATATTCCGGTCGGGGCTTTTTGATATGGCCAGAGTAGCTACGCAGTGCCAGAGCTGTTTCAATTGTCTCGCATTGAGAATGCAGCGTGGGGAAAGATCACAACGTCGTCCAAGTAACAAAGGCATGTGTACCATTTGAGCCCTCTGAGTAGGTTGTCCATCATGCGCTCGAATGTGGCGGGTGCATTACAGAGGCCGAAAGGCGTGACATTGAATTCATAGAGACCATCGGGTGTGACGAATGCGGTTTTTGGCCAATCAACCTCGGCCCTGGACACCTGCCAGTAACCCGAGCGCAAGTCCAATGAAGAAAAAGAACTCAGCGCCCTGCAGGCAGCCGAGGGCGTCGTCGATACGAGGGAGAGGGTAACGTCCTTACGTGTAAACTTGTTCAGACGACGATAGCTGACGCAGAACCGGATGGAACCGTCTTTTGTCTAGACGAGCACCACCGGGGTGCCCAAGGGCTGTGCAACAGCTGGATCACGTGGCGCTAGAGCATGTCGATCAGTTCGTCAATAATGCGGCGCTCAGCGGCTGACACGCGATACGGACTTTGGCGCAAGGGGCATGGGCGCCAGTGTCAATACTGTGGGTAATGGTGGTTGAGCGGTCCAAGGAGGTTCTGGTAGTGAAACAAAGCTTCAAAACGGTGCAGTACAGCGAAAAGTTGGGCTCGTTGGGTAGGTGTCAGGGGGGTGTCGAGGGAATGGTGAAAAATATTGAGAAACGACAGATTGGTGATGGGGACAGACCTAATGGCGCTGACGTGAAGGCCGATAGTACTATCGACGTGGGGGTAGGCTGCGGCGAGACCAAGCAATTGGCCAAGGAGTAAAGTGGTAGGGCAGGAGAACGAGTTTGACACATAAATAGCGCTTGAGCCACGAATAATTGTCAGCACGGTATAAGGCAGCGAAACGGGTTTCTGGTCAGCGCATCGTAAAGAGGGCATATAGGTTACTGTTGCGTCGGACAGAGCAGCACAAGAGAGAAGCACCAGCACCGAAGAGAAAGGCAGAACGTCTGTGTCCTCTGAGACAATGACAGAAGCGGCAGCACAACCGGGTACGTCCAAAGGAGCGTCACTGCAGGGCGATAACTCAAGCTGAGCACAGGTGCAGTGAATAACGGCGTGATGTGTGGAGAGGAAGTACCAACCAAGGATGACATCTTGAGATGAGCGGGCGAGGACGATGAACTTTATTGTGTATGGAACGTTCTCGATAATCAAGCGGGCGATGCAGGCGGCTAATGGTCGATTGCACTGAGCGCTGGTGGTGCAAAAGAAATCGCAGGAAGAGGCTTATGACTTTTTTTAGTCTGGTACAGAGGGAGTGACTGAGAACGGGAACGACTGTGCCAGTGTCAACACGTGCTTCGACGGCAACTACCTCAACGAAGACGGTAATAATATTGGCAGGCACAGAAACAAGTCTTGATTGAGTGACTGGCGGCGCAGTTCTTGCAGCCGGAACTGCGACCATTAGTGTTCCGCGTGGACTACGGGTCGGCGGCGGAGCATCAGAGAACGGGAGCGGCGGCCAGGAGACGGCGAGCGGTGGGAGCGGAGATGGTAACTAAGAGAAGTATCAGAAGGCGGCTTATGTGGCGCAGGTGAGGAGGACTGCAGAAGTTCGCACGTCCGCTCACGCCTATAATCGCACCGACGGTGGTCACGACTGCGGCACAAGCGAGCCACGTGGCCAGCGCTGCCACAGGGGTGGCAAATAGGGTGGTTGTCCTGCGTGCGCGAGTGGTTGAGTGGCTGCGGCTGTGATCAGGGGCGGGTAACAGGACGATAAGGCGGGGTCGCAGGTCGCTGGGGTTCTAAGTACCGGGTAAGCGGCCTGTAGACAGGGGCAGCAGGTGAGGGCCGGGAACTCACCACAGCACTGACGTACGAAGAGCCGCGTTAGATGAGCCGCGATCAGGGGCGGCTGAGCAGGATGTGGCATGACCCCAGCGACCTGCTCCTCGATGACATGCTGGAGGTTGGGCGTGGGCTAAGGCGCAGGGGTAGGCGGCAGACAGACAAGCACAGCTGGCGTGCGACTTTCTCACGAACAAACTGCTGGATGCGCTGAAGGAGCGACTGGTGGTCCAGAGCACCGCCGCCAGGGAGAGCGAAGCTGGAAAGTGTTTTCTCCTTAATGCCGACGCGACAGGAGGCAAGAAGCTAGCTGTTTGCGCAGCTCATCGAAGCTTTGGTATTAGCTTATGGCGTGTGAGACAGTCTGGGGATGCTTGGTAGCGGGCATATGGAAGGCATCATTGTTAATGCCTTTAATAATATGTCTGATCTTGTATGCCTCGCTTGTGAAAAGGTTGGCACGCTGCAGAAGTCGACGTCATCTTAAATGTAGCTAGTGAAGTTTTCACCGGTTTTCTGCGCCAGACTTTGGAAGCGTTGCTCGGCGCGACGCTTACGCACTGAGGGACGGCCAAAGGCTTCTGTGAGGCTGGTTTTGGGAGCCGCCCAACTTGAGGTGTCTGCCTCGTGGTTTCGGAACCAGAGATTGGCAACGTCGCTCAACTAAAAGGTAACAGTGGCGAGCTTGACGCTGTTGTCCCACTTATTGTATGCACATACGCGTTCATAGGAGGGCAACCAGTCCTCCAAATGCGTGTCATCTGTGCCACTGAAGATGGCTGGGTCGCGCTGCCGCGCTGCGCCGGAACAAAAGACGGCCGACAATGCGTTTTTATGGAGGCAAAACGCTAAGGCGCCCGTGTGCTGTGCGATGTCAGTGCACGTTAAAGATCCCCAGGTGGTCGAAATTATGCCGGAGCCCTCCACTACGGCACCTATTTCTCTTTCTTCTTTTCCTGTCTCCTCACCTCTTTCATTTAATTTCTCCATTCTGCCAGCTATCCTTTATTTCCGCTGCCCCAGCTCAGGTGCTTCAGTATCGATGGCAGATGCCGGGGCCAGCAAAAATCTTTTCCTTCCTTTTTACTATTATTTTTAATAAAACCACTACCACCACCACCTTTCACTCCCTCCCTCATACCTTCCCTTACGGCGCGGTTCAGGTGTCCAACGATATATGAGACAGATACTGCGCCTTTTCCTTTCCCCAAAAAAACCAATTATTATTATTATTACGAAAGCGGTGTTGCAGTTTGGGTGACAGTCTCGGTCATCGCAGAGGCGGTAGGCAATGCTCGGCTGCGAAGCTCCAGGGTGAGGGGACCGTTATCACTTCCACCACTTGTCATGAGGAATGCCTTGGAAGACGCTGCGTCGCGAACTAGCGGTACAGTCCATGTATAGAACAGAACGAAAACATCTTCGACGGAAGTCCGTCTGGTTGGGTTCATGAGATAGTTGAGAGAAAGCATTGCGAGCGCGCCGACCACCGGATAGGCGTCGAGGAGGTGAGCGTCTTGGCCGTGAAACCAAACCTGCCCAACAGGCGAGTTGTGGAGTCATGGAACATCCGGCCCACAAAGGCGGCGATGAATATGACTTCAGGAACGCTCCCCTCTGCGTACCTTAGTGAACTGCACCACGTGTTAACAAAGGGAGAGCGAAGGCAGCTACCCGCCGCTGCTACTAGCACACTTTAGTCACCCCTGAAGAAGGGACCGAGTTGGTCCCGAAACGTTGGGTAAAGTTAAAAATATTGGTTGGCGTCAGTTTTCTCTCAACTATGTATAGACCAGCGGCAGCATCACTCAAGAGCACGCAAGAGGGTCCGAGAGTTCAGCGCTTGTCGTTGTCTTGGTCCTTAAGAGCCAGCCTTGAAGATGCTGGAGTTGAAGGCCTGTCTTACAGGCGTTCCTTCTGTTCCGGTCGTTTCGTTACTTCCAAAATTTTTCACAGACTAGAGGTATGCCTCAGGGATCGGTCCTGTCACCATTACTTTATAACACACTCATTCGGGACATACTTATTCAGGGTGCCACCATAGCGTGTGTGTATGTGGGGGGCCATCGCATTTTTCGCATCTGATAGAGATATTAATTCACTCTACCAGCTATTTCGAGGCTACTTCAATGCCCTGTAACTTTGGTTGTGTAGGTGATATTTAATTCTCAATGTGAATAAACCTTCCGTTCTCGTTTTCCTACCCGCGTTCCCTCTTTATATCTGCCTGCTGTATCATGGCACCCAAATCCCAGAAGTTGAATCCTTAAAATACCTAGGTTTAATAGACGACCCTCATTTAGACTGGTGATGTCATATCAAAAGTATTGTTCTGAAAGGTGAGTGGGCTCTCGGTAACCTGACGCGAATCAGCAATAAGAAACTTGGTATGCGCAAAGACACTCTTATTTCTCTATAAGACTTACGTAAGGCCAATTTTGGAGCTCGGTTGCGTTCTGTTCTCCAGTTGTTCTAGGTACAAAACTAATCTCTGGTGCTTTTATAGAGGCGAGCTCTACGGCTTTGTCTGGGTTTGCCAAAATCAGAGGCAAATTGTGTGCGAACCTTCTTACGGGGACTTGAGACTATGCCTGAAGTGGCTCTACCCATTTTTTTGACAAACCCTGCTTTGTTTCTAGATAAACATTGGGCGCAATACAAGCTGCCTAAATTTGTGGTTACAATGTACCTGTTGTCTACAATTGCAGTCTCGTTTAGGTCTGTGCAATGCGTTAGCAATGTGCAGGCTGCACCAGTTGTTTCCTTCGACCATAAGCTGCCGTAGTATGCAAAAACCTGACTGCTAATGTGGTAAATGGTCTCCTGGAAGAATATCTGTTCCAATATCCGGGCCACGTAGTTATTTTCACATATGCCCCTCTTCATGGCGAAAAAGCAGCAGTAGTTATTTATTCCCACGCACTAGATTGAAGTTATTATATTCGGATTCCTGCTGATATGACGATTTTCTCTGCAGAGTTTCTTGCGTTTGGTTTGGTCCTTCAAAAAGTTCCCGCTATATTCCTCATGTAATCATTTTCTCAGACTCTCAGCCTTGGAAGCGCTTGAAAGCTCGAGTCTCTTGTACCAATCCCTAATGTACTTTGTGCCCCTTCATGTTGAAGAAGTGCGTTTTCAGTGTACTCCGGGGCACTGAGGTATTACTTCAAATTCGATGGTCGATTTCTTAGCGAAATCAACCATCAATGGGCTTGTTGCCTACGTCGTTCCAAGTCTTACCCTGTTGACCACGTCGCGTTATTACGTTTCCAACTACACCAGCACTTGAGCCATGAGCCCATTCTTGCTACACCAGCACTTGAGCCATGAGCCCATTCTTGCTAAAGCCGACTATGAACACCTAAAATTCCCATAGAACATTCGTTCATGTGCTTCAAGGCAATGTGAGGTTTCCATGACACTGTTGTGGCGCAGGATTTCTTGTCTCAGTTCTTGTCTCAGTGTTTATTTATGCCTTTCTGGGCTCATGCCATCGAATCTATGTGCGTCATGCAGGGACGTTCAATTCTTACACCATTGCATCCTCCCCTGCCGGTGGTATGCACGGCAGAGAATTAAGTGTTTGCAAATTCCGCTCGCTCAATTAGGGCTGCTGTTTACTCTTTCCGTTCTCCTCTCCTTCGGTGCAACCGTCAAAGGGCATGCCCTTAGCTGGTGTGTTAGCTTCTTCAAAGGTATATTATCTAGACCAGGGGATCTTTCTGTTAACCCTTCTTTCCCTTTACTTTTCTCTCAAAATGTATTTATTTATGATTATTCCTTTAAAATGAACTTCTTCACACCCTTACCTCTTTGTTTCCCCAATTTTCATATCAATCTGCTCAAAATCTCTCAAAATTAGTCACTTGTTTCCAAAGCTTACTAAATTTTTTTATGAGCCGCTTGAGATAAGCATGGATGAATTCTTCTGTTTGAGGCTGCACAAATTCCTGGCCAATCCCCACTATAGGTGTAAGCTATCGTTTCAGACGCAACAGCAACACCAAGAGGCACTACAACTACGGACAATAACAAAAAGAGGCGCGATCGGCTGCGGTGAGAGCATAGTGCTCTCGTGCAGTGGCCAGCGAAGCTGATCTGTTCGCACCACCGCAAGTTCGAAACCCAGTCGTGGCAATATTTTATTTTTAGTTCTGCACTCTCAAGTTCCCGCAAGCCACATGTTTCTTGGTTGGGTATGAACCCGTGAAGTCTGTCTGTCTGTCTGTCTGTCTGTCTGTCTGTCTGTCTGTCTGTCTGTCTGTCTGTCTGTCTGTCTGTCTGTCTGTCTGGCTGGCTGTCTGTCTGTCTGTCTGTCTGTCTGTCTGTCTGTCTGTCTGTCTGTCTGTCTGTCTGTCTGTCTGTCTGTCTGTCTGTCTGTCTGTCTGTCTGTCTGTCTGTCTGTCTGTCTGTCTGTCTGTCTGTCTGTCTGTCTGTCTGTCTGTCTGTCTGTCTGTCTGTCTGTCTGTCTGTCTGTCTGTCTGTCTGTCTGTCTGTCTGTCTGTCTGTCTGTCTGTCTGTCTGTCTGTCTGTCTGTCTGTCTGTCTGTCTGTCTGTCTGTCTGTCTGTCTGTCTGTCTGTCTGTCTGTCTGTCTGTCTGTCTGTCTGTCTGTCTGTCTGTCTGTCTGTCTGTCTGTCTGTCTGTCTGTCTGTCTGTCTGTCTGTCTGTCTGTCTGTCTGTCTGTCTGTCTGTCTGTCTGTCTGTCTGTCTGTCTGTCTGTCTGTCTGTCTGTCTGTCTGTCTGTCTGTCTGTCTGTCTGTCTGTTGCCAGGAAGATTGAAAAGGAAAGTGCACAGGCCTGCCTACTGGCTCAAGACGAGCCAAAATCGCTGCCACGTGCTGATAGTAGGAAAGTTCAAAGATGGGATAGAAAGACAGGATAGAAAAGACGCGCGCTATAAAGACCCAGGCCGATCCCGGACCCCGTACCTTTCGCACCTTTATGCGATGAATAGATGAACGAGCGGTTGGAACCACTGTACTGATACATCGCTATAGCCCGTTTGGCGAATGTCCGGACCCCGTAGAGTATCTGTTACAGGTCCAATTGGGCTTATTTTTCAAAATGTGGCGGAGAGTTTGAAGGATGCTTCACTACCGCCACCGGTTGGCCCGGTATTGCACTACCTCCGGTATCGGCCTTGTCTTTAGCGCGTCTTTACTATCCTGTCTTTCTATCCGATTTTTCAACTCTCCTGCTATGTGCACGTGGTAGCGATTGTGGCTCGTCTTGAGCCAGTGAGCAGGCCTGTGCACTTTCCTTTTCTTTCTTCCTGGCAACTATCTATCTATCGGAGGCAGTGCAATACCGGGAAAACCGGTGGCAGAAGTGAAGGAACCTTCAAGCACTCCGCCACATTTTCAAAAATAACTTCAATATGTTGGGTTCAAATGGGATCCGTATCAGATATTCTACGGGTGAACCTATACAACCCGTGAAGTAGTGCACTCAAATGCTGTAGTGTGGGCCGACCCAAGAAGCCGGATGCATTAATATCGTAAAAACTTTGAATCGAACATGAAGGAATGCTGTTTGCTCTTTACGTTATCCACGCACCAGCAGCGTTGGGAACAAGGTATCTCCTTTTCGACAGTACGACATATCCATTTTCCAACGTGGCTGGTAGTTGGATGAGGAAAAGGGCGAGTAGCATATCTCAGCGTTCGACTAAAAGGTTTTACAATATGAATGCGGTGCTGCACAGCGAAATTCTACACACCGCAGAGTGCTCTGCAGGATGTATTGGTCTTCTGAAAGAAGTGCACCCGAGTTTTCCATAGCCATCGTTGTTGCCTCGGCGCCCGCGGAGGCTGCAACGCCTGGCTACTGTTTCCACCTTTGCCTTTCAGTTTTGTTGGTAGACTTCCTTTTTTTCTTAGGTGGCGGTGCCAGCGGCCGAGTGGGTTCCATTTGACAGGCCCGATCATTTTCCTCTTTTGCTTTCTTCATATAGCCACTTACATTACAGTGAAATACAGTCTGTGCCGAAAGTAAGCGATCAACGAGTTTTGTTTCCTAGCCATGTTGAGGGTCACATATGGCTACCCTTAATATCCAAATCTATGTAAGGTAAGGAGAACCTTTGTCGTCATCGTTCGGCACCTGTGGTCTCTAAGATTGACGTATGGATTACAGAATACGGCACAGAAGCAAACCATGTTGCTCGGATGATTTTAGCAAATGGGGTACTTCTATTAGGATACAGTGATATGTAGCGGGGGCGGCACTTACGCACACGCTGAGAGATCGATGTGCAACATCATCACCTTCGATCACTTGCGGAACGTGGTTACGGGCGCACAAAGTTGCCTTCGGCGTCAGCTACGTAAGACGGGTTCGAAAGATATCCAGTGCTGAATGAATGATCTGCAAGTTCAACGTAGGAAACCATTCTGCGAACCACTTTATCCTCGCAAGCTTTTTCCGCGCATTTGAATCCTTCCCTACACATTTCAAAACTTTTTTGCACGAGCAGCTCTGCCGCCGCTCTTCATAAACCCTTTTACCTAACAGCTGCCGCTAGATTTGGGGCCTGTCTCGTAGCCCGAATGTAGGCACCATACCTCGGCATTATGAGAGGTGGCTCAATCACACTCACACTCACGGTCATTCGCACTCACATCCGGTCACTCAAACTCATGTCCACACACTCACAACCATTCAGTCACATTCACTCTCATGACCACTCGCACTCATGTCCACTCACACTCACAGCCATTCAGTCACATTCACTCTCATGACCACTCGTACTCGCACTCATGACCACTCGCTCAGTCTCGCACTCATGTTCACCCACACTCATAACCACTTACTCACACTCGCACTGACGACCACTCACTCACAACCACTCGCACTAAACAACCACTCAGTCGCACTCATGACCACTCACTCTTACAACCACTCAGTCGCATTCAAAACAACTCACTCACACTCACGTCCGCTGACTCTCACGAGTCACAACCAATTAGTCACGCTCATGTCCATTCACTCACGTTCCCTCAATGTTTCCTTGTTTGCTGACAAAGGAGGGGTTGAGAGATTTGCTGCTGCAATCGAGTGTGCTCGTGGCGTCCCTGGCACAGCCTTGGTCACCCGAAGTGGCGGTCAGCCGCTCGGAGCTCTCTCGGACTTTTTAGCCAATTTTCAGAGTTTTCATGCTCTAAGGAAGGGGAAACTTATCATGCACCTTCGATGTCCCGAACGAATGTTACGTACGTATGCTCCCGCATTTGCTGCTGAAAGGATGAGTGCCAGGGTTATCTTCAACCAAGATGCTTAGACACGTTTTTTAACGGTCGGTATGTAAGTAACAGTAATGAGTTCGCTTGACAGTGGCCTTGGGCGGTGTCTAAGTACCAATATTTTGTTTTCGTTGACAGTGATGTGCCCGTGAGCCTGCATGAACACATTGGAGGTAGGTGGCGACTATGGATACTTTTCTTGGCGCGGAAAATGGAGAGAGCTTTTTAAAAGATCAAGTGAGGCCGTCACGAAAAGAGAAATGGCTGAAATTGGCGCCAAGTTCAGATTTGACCCGCGGAAAAAGAATCCAACGAAGAGTAGCCATTATCAATCCCTTTACAACTGCGTCCTGAGCACGGTGCAAGAATACTGTATGTTATTCTTACACCGTGGTCCAGAGTTTACTTTGTGGCGTATTAAAGAGCTGAACAGGGCTTGCTTCGTCTAGCCAGAGCAGGTATGCGTGACAGATCTGTGGACATGCCTGCCGTGCAGTACGTTGCCTGCGCTGCACATAATACCTGCCTGCAGAAGGACTTAGAAACCACCATGGTGTTTTCGCCTGAGGCCGGTGCGTGGGGAGACCACATGCGCATCTGACTGTTAACAGGGTATGCTAACACTGCAGTTAATTATTGTCCCGTAGTCCGCCGCATCATTGGTCGATGAACCATTGTTCGTGAAGAATGCAAGCTAACTTGTGAGCCATCTTGCAGTGCATGCCCTTCTGAAATTGTGGGACGTTACTGGGAGGATGCCTTATAGAACATTTCTTAAGAGGAAACCGTAGTATTCGGTTCAAAGGATTCCTCATGCTGTCCAGATATCAGTGCGGGTAAAATTGCTGAAATCGGATTGTGCAATCAGAAGTTATTCTACTAATAGTACTGAAAACACAAAGATAAAAAATGGCATTTCACAAGCCCATTTCACTCGCCGAGGCCCGAAGATTAGGCCCCACAAATCAGAACCACGCCATGCACACATGCAGCGGAAGCTTGCATGCAGTTGTTGACTTGCCAGGGCAGCCCTCAGCTGCCCAAACTGCCAGCGGTGCTCTAGGTCGGCGTACATGATGCTGGCGAGAGCCCTTTCATGAGAGTAAAAAAATAATTTTTTTTTGACACTGGGGAGATCATGGGCGACAAACTTCAGCGCTTTCCTGTTCCACGAGCACAGTTCAGTGTCAAAACATGCTAACACCCTTCGACCTGTTTATGAAAAGCTCCTTATGAGGCCAATTTTGTTGCCACGTAATATCGATTGGCGAAATCGCCGACACGTTTCGTCACCATCGGCATGAAGCGATAATTTCTTGAGCCGAAGAAAATATTACATTTTAATGCCACTTGCGCTTTCTCCTTGCAGTCAAGGCCTCACCATGTCTGATTCTGTGTATACAAAGAATAAAAACCACATGCTCAGTGATTTTTCAAGTGCAAGACGGGAACAGAAACCTCTGGCATTAGCGAAAAGCGCGCTTGGTTTTCATGTCGTTTTCGGGGTGAGCCTAGCTTGTGCAGTTCAAGAGCCTGGAGAAGTGTGTGGTATGAGTGCACTCATGAGTGAGTGTGCCGGCCTATGGTAGGCACAAGCATGAAATGCTTTGCATTGTCAATGCAGCATATTTTAGGGATTTGCAGTGCTAGCTGCAATATTCGAAACGGTCTTTACGGCGCTCAGTATCTTGCTCAGCTAGCATTCGTTTGCTTTTCTTCTTTATCATTAGCGATGTGTGCTATTGCCATCACAGCCGTTGCCGTTTAATTAAGGCATTTTACGTCGTGAAACTTGAGTTGTATTCGTAATTTTGGAGACGCCTGCTGGATTTTTTAATCAAGAGACCCCATTAAACGATGCACCACCAATGCCGCTGAGCACATGGACGCACTCAGACCATCGCTTTTGGTTGTGGTTTACGACGTGCTCCGCAGTCAGCCAGTTAATTGCGTCTCCGTAGTAACCAGCGTAACCGGCGAGAAATCGACGTATTTATCGTCTATCAACGAAACTTGCAACTAGATGGTGTAATCTTTGTTCCGTAATGTGCAAGTAGATGATGATGACCGCCAGACCAGTCTTTACATGGTCGCCACTAATGGGGTGAAGAAAAGATTGAAAGATAAGCGGTTGGATTTGAAAACTGTGATTGCTTCTTCAAGCGACGTTGCAGCGGTGACTATTACGGTGTTTCATTTTTTAGCACACATGTACTGCAACACAACAGGCTATGGATCATAGGCGGTGTCCTTTGACCTGAGAAAATGAGACAGAGAGTAGGAAGAAGAATGCATTCGCATTGCAGCAAAAACAGTAGCTTGGTTTGGGCTAGTTGGTAACAGTTCTTAGAAAACATAGCGCAAAAAGGACACGGACGACACAGAAGTGGACAGGACAGGCGCTAACTTGCAACTTTATATTTCGAAAAGCCACCACGTCTAATATATAGGAGCCGATCACCACCATCAAGCGATGAGCATGCGCAAAGAAGAGCACAATCAGGATTACAGCGTGTGAAAATAAGCAAAAAATTACGATGAAATAACAAAATGAAAGCACGGTGCCGGGGGAACACTGAAAGAAAGAGACATCGTGTACCGAAATTTACTGCAAAAAGCGCTTTACAAGCTTGTCAATGTTAAGAACCAAACAGATAACGCGGCAAAAAGGGAGATAAACAGATCGACTAAAAGATGAGGGGAGTGTACAAGGCTCCACACTGAGACAAGAACGTGGTGAAGAAAGACAGAATGACAATGGGGAAACAACATTGATGGGTCATGGCAATGGAAGTAAAAGATAGCAGAAATTTAGGCCAAAAACAGATAAGGGCTGTGATACTATACATAATCAAATGAAAAAAAAATTTTTGAAAAAGTTTGAAACAAGGAAACAATGAAAATATATGTATATGAAAAATACAGAAGGACCTAAACAGAAAAAGGATAAAACTAGAAGTATAAAAACACGAGTGTAGAGGGCTCCACGCTAAAACAACGATGGGGGGGGGGGGCAAATATGAGAAAGGAAATAACAACTGAAGTAAAAGTCAATAATATGCCAAGGAATAGAAGCAGCAGGAAAAACCCAAAGGAGAAGCGGAACCGTTCCAGTTCACAACACCATAAATATTTTTTGACACATGGTTCACACCTACAGATAGCCATCAAGGAATTCGACTTCACTGTCCAGTAATTGAATAGAAGGTGCGCTGACGCACTTTTTCCCAGCTTTTCTTATAAAATACGCCTCCATGACTTCACGCTCCGTTTTTCCTTTAGCTGATGTTAAGAATTCTGTTTTATCTATTTTTGGATAGCATCCACTCTTTTGTTCTGTGTCACATGCTTTGCAATGGTCGGCCAGGTTACTTCCTGATTTGTTGCGTACGCATAATCTATGTTCTCTGGCCCTGTCATTAAAGCATCTTCCTGTCTGCCCAATGTAATGACGCCCGCAACTGATAGGAATTCTGTACACAACGTTCGCTTTACATTCCGTAAACTTTGTTTGATGTTTCGTCGTGCAGTCATCTCGTTTTTCCATTTTCTTAGTGCATACCTTGGAAAGCTTACATGGGGCAGAGAAAACTACTTGTACGTTATAACGCGCTGCCAGCTTCTTGAAATTATGCGAAAACCTATGATAATATGGTATTACCTGGACAGGAGTCTTGCCTTTTATCTCTTCACTCCCCTGCTCACTACAAGAAACCTTGGGGGCTTTCAGCTTTTGCAGAAGTCTTTCACACACTGCCAGTAGAAGGGCTTCGGGGAATCCAGCCTCCTGCAGGCGCCTGAATTGCTCATGGATGCTGGCGGCCATACGGTGCGTGCAGGATTTTGTAGCTGCTCCGTGGAGACATGAAGACACGATACCCCGCTTAACAACTTTAGAGTGCGCGCTGTCAAAGCGTAACAGACGTTTTTTGGTTCGTGGATGGTACATCCAGCAGATATTACGGTTGGTGAAATCTAATTCAATATCTAAGAACTGAATGCGGCCATCTGTAGGTGATTCCCACGTAAAATTTAACCCGGCATCGTGCTCCGAAAAAATTCTCAACACTTCCTTGTCAACATCGCATTTTCTTCCATTACATTTTCTAAAAATAATAAGGAAATCATCAACGTATCTGAACACTTTTAAAACAGGAAGGTCAGAAAGATTAGCTTGAATGCGTTTGTCAATCGCGGATAAAAATAGGTCACATAACACAGGCGCAACAGAGGAACCTATACAAATGCCTCTTTTTTGAATATAGAAATGTCCTTCTGAAAAGATAGCTGTGGACGCAAGGTAGAATTCCAGCAAGGTTTTTCAATGGTTTTTCAATAGACATAGAAGACCTTTATTATTCAGTACCTCATGGACAGTTGCTCTCAGTGCTCCGAGAAACAATATGTGAAAGCAGGGAAATAGCCTTTCAGAACGGCGCGGGAACCAGCAGCGATTCTTTCCTGTCCTTGCTGGAATTCTACCTTGCGTCCACAGCTATCTTTTCAGAAGGACATTTCTATATTCAAAAAAGAGGCATTTGTATAGGTTCCTCTGTTGCGCCTGTGTTATGTGACCTATTTTTATCCGCGATTGACAAACGCATTCAAGCTAATCTTTCTGACCTTCCTGTTTTAAAAGTGTTCAGATACGTTGATGATTTCCTTATTATTTTTAGAAAATGTAATGGAAGAAAATGCGATGTTGACAAGGAAGTGTTGAGAATTTTTTCGGAGCACGGTGCCGGGTTAAATTTTACGTGGGAATCACCTACAGATGGCCGCATTCAGTTCTTAGATATTGAATTAGATTTCACCAACCGTAATATCTGCTGGATGTACCATCCACGAACCAAAAAACGTCTGTTACGCTTTGACAGCGCGCACTCTAAAGTTGTTAAGCGGGGTATCGTGTCTTCATGTCTCCACGGAGCAGCTACAAAATCCTGCACGCACCGTATGGCCGCCAGCATCCATGAGCAATTCAGGCGCCTGCAGGAGGCTGGATTCCCCGAAGCCCTTCTACTGGCAGTGTGTGAAAGACTTCTGCAAAAGCTGAAAGCCCCCAAGGTTTCTTGTAGTGAGCAGGGGAGTGAAGAGATAAAAGGCAAGACTCCTGTCCAGGTAATACCATATTATCATAGGTTTTCGCATAATTTCAAGAAGCTGGCAGCGCGTTATAACGTACAAGTAGTTTTCTCTGCCCCATGTAAGCTTTCCAAGGTATGCACTAAGAAAATGGAAAAACGAGATGACTGCACGACGAAACATCAAACAAAGTTTACGGAATGTAAAGCGAACGTTGTGTACAGAATTCCTATCAGTTGCGGGCGTCATTACATTGGGCAGACAGGAAGATGCTTTAATGACAGGGCCAGAGAACATAGATTATGCGTACGCAACAAATCAGGAAGTAACCTGGCCGACCATTGCAAAGCATGTGACACAGAACAAAAGAGTGGATGCTATCCAAAAATAGATAAAACAGAATTCTTAACATCAGCTAAAGGAAAAACGGAGCGTGAAGTCATGGAGGCGTATTTTATAAGAAAAGCTGGGAAAAAGTGCGTCAGCGCACCTTCTATTCAATTACTGGACAGTGAAGTCGAATTCCTTGATGGCTATCTGTAGGTGTGAACCATGTGTCAAAAAATATTTATGGTGTTGTGAACTGGAACGGTTCCGCTTCTCCTTTGGGTTTTTCCTGCTGCTTCTATTCCTTGGCATATTATTGACTTTTACTTCAGTTGTTATTTCCTTTCTCATATTTGCCCCCCCCCCCCCCATCGTTGTTTTAGCGTGGAGCCCTCTACACTCGTGTTTTTATACTTCTAGTTTTATCCTTTTTCTGTTTAGGTCCTTCTGTATTTTTCATATACATATATTTTCATTGTTTCCTTGTTTCAAACTTTTTCAAAAAATTTTTTTTTCATTTGATTATGTATAGTATCACAGCCCTTATCTGTTTTTGGCCTAAATTTCTGCTATCTTTTACTTCCATTGCCATGACCCATCAATGTTGTTTCCCCATTGTCATTCTGTCTTTCTTCACCACGTTCTTGTCTCAGTGTGGAGCCTTGTACACTCCCCTCATCTTTTAGTCGATCTGTTTATCTCCCTTTTTGCCGCGTTATCTGTTTGGTTCTTAACATTGACAAGCTTGTAAAGCGCTTTTTGCAGTAAATTTCGGTACACGATGTCTCTTTCTTTCAGTGTTCCCCCGGCACCGTGCTTTCATTTTGTTATTTCATCGTAATTTTTTGCTTATTTTCACACGCTGTAATCCTGATTGTGCTCTTCTTTGCGCATGCTCATCGCTTGATGGTGGTGATCGGCTCCTATATATTAGACGTGGTGGCTTTTCGAAATATAAAGTTGCAAGTTAGCGCCTGTCCTGTCCACTTCTGTGTCGTCCGTGTCCTTTTTGCGCTATGTTTTCTAAGAACAGCAAAAACAGCTTAAGGGAGGCGATGGGGAATAACCAGAGCGGCAACTTGAGGTGTCGGTTTTACGCAGTTGCTGGCCGCTAACTGCCCTGATCGCTAACTCCTGTCTTTTTGGACAGCTAATGTCATGGTGATTAAAAACTGGCGAGCGAATTATGAGATACATATTACTGAGGCTATCGGAGCAACGCAATCTAGCTGCATGGTGAAGCGCACTGATCGCTGTCTAAAAGTTTCGGCATGTAGGCGACAGAGGTGCTCAGCCCGAGCGTCTGGCTTTAGCCGCTGGCTACGCTCGGCTGGACGGCAGCAGCCAAGGGCGTCGAGAGCCGCGGCAAGAAGCTATTTTTCTCTCACGGACGGCCGACGGCGGCGTCAGGGCACGCTTCGACAGGCTTTATCCAGCTCAAACTGGATGGTGCAACCGGTCTGCGCTGCGAAGATGAAGCAGCCGCCTGCATCGGATAGGCAACATAGGAGAGTTCGTATTGTGCGAAGTTTAGATACGTGCGGAGGCTCGAGTATTGACAGGATCGAAGATGAACCGCACAAGCCTGCTTTACGGCGGGAGAGAGAGGGAGCGGGAGCTCTAGTAAACCTAATCTCTCTAACAACAAGGGCACGAAAACATAGAATAACAAGAGACATAAGGCTTTTTACCTGAATTTGGGGAATACGCGCGAAAAGGGGACAAGCTCAGCGAACTAGAAATAAAGATTCTGAAACTGAGCTACTTTGTCCACTGACGTAATTGCATGAAGAGCACGACAAGACAGAGAGTCTCGGGTCTTGTATATTTCATTGTTGTGTTGTGCATTTCCGGCTGTTAGAGAGATTACATAAGTGAACCAAATAGCTTAGATTCAGCCGGTTGTCAACTTTATTAAACCTTTCATGCTTGTGTCGGTATATTAAGTTAGCCGGGTATTGTCTGGAGTTCGGGATAGCTTGCTGTTTGTCGAAGACTTAGCGACACGTGTCAACAGGGCTTTCCATTGTTGTGACTTGGCCCCCGTTATTCGATGGCAACATAGCATTTCTCTGTTGCCCTTGAACAGCCTAGGAGAAGCAACGCAGGAGGCAGGTGCCACCTTCGGCACGTAACCTTGCGGCGTCATCCCAACCTGCCCATCGGATTGTGAGCAAACTGAGCACCGTGGCAAGGGGCAGTTAACTCTTTCCTTATCGCGCAACAATGACTAGTTCTGGGTGATTTAAAATAAATATAATTTTCCAAGAATTGCTAAATGTATTGAGCATTTTAATACATGAAACTCTTGCTTACTGATTACACTTAGGAAAGAAAAAAAAAGGCCAGAGTACTGGGTGCAAACCTTTTCGAAAATTTACTTGATAAATAAGCTGGCAACGCAAAAAACACAAGCAAAATAAAAGTGAGCGGCTGCACTTAGCCAGAAATTTATAAAAAAATTGAAGTATCGAAAACATTGCAAATTTTTGTAGCTACCATTCTTTCGATTTTGAGCTGCGCACACAATACACTGAATCTCCCGTGGCATTTCAAGTTCCGCTTTATGACTGCTGTGCCACTAGAAAAAAAAATTAATCTGGATTAGCTCGGCCAACCCAGGATATACAAAGCTAAAGATGTCGGAGTTCACTGCGTTCATTGGCGTTGGCGTTGACAATGTTCTAGATGGCGATGGCTTGAGGAAAGGAGGGGCGCATAACTGGCTCCCTGGATATGCGGACGCCTCATTAGTGCTTGGATACATGTGGCGGTGGTGAGAGAGAGATGTGGCCTGAATGCATTAGCGCTGACAGCGTTGCGGCTGACATGCGGCACTGCAGCAATTGCTAGGCCGCAGCGTTCATTTGGTGGTCAATCTCTCGCGATCAACCATTAACTGCACGCCACCTCCCAGGGTGGCAGGGATAATAATAATTGGTTTTTGGGGAAAGGAAATGGCGCAGTATCTGTCTCATATATCGTTGGACACCTGAACCGCGCCGTAAGGGAAGGGATAAAGGAGGGAGTGAAAGAAGAAAGGAAGAAGAGGTGCCGTAGTGGAGGGCTCCGGAATAATTCCGACCACCCGGGGATCTTTAACGTGCACTGACATCGCACAGCACACGGGCGCCTTAGCGTTTCGCCTCTATCGAAACGCAGCAGCCGTCGCGGTCGGGTTCGAACCCGGGTACTTCGAATCAGTAGCCGAGTGCTCTAACCACTGAGCCACCGTGGCGGGTTGGCAGGGAGGGTGCGCGGCCTATCCAGTTTGCGGAACGCAATCAAAGCAGGCTTTTGCAGTTGGACACCAACGCCATGTACATAAAAGCGAGATTGAGATCTCCACTGACCCACAGAGCCAGTTGTGCGTCTTAATAATAATAATAATTGGTTTTTTGGGGAAAGGAAATGGCGCAGCATCTGTCTCGTATATCGTTGGACACCTGAACCGCGCCGTAAGGGAAGGGTTAAGAGAGGGAGTCAAAGAAGAAAGGAAGAATTAGGTACCGTAGTGGAGGGCTCCGGAATAATTTCGACCACCTGGGGATCTTTAACGTGCACTGACATCGCACAGCACACGGGCGCCTTAGCGTTTTTCCTCCATAAAAACGCAGCCGCCGCGGTCGGGTTCGAACCCGAGAACTCCGGATCAGTAGTTGTGCGTCTTCCTTTTAGTGAAAATGAACGGCCTTTGCAAAGTTGTCAACGCGGAAGAACTCTATGAACGCCGTCGGCTCACTTGTTTTGTTTGGTTTTTAAGGAAAGGAAATGCACAGTAACCACACCATCTTCCCCGACAGATATGACAGCATCTGCCCCTGGGTGGCGGAATTCCAACAACATATCATGTAACATAGGGCTGCTCCGGTCCCACCACTCCCCATAGATTGGAAAACGGCACTAGTAACTTTCATTCCCAAGCCAGGTAAAGCCATTAACACCGACAACCTCCGGCCCATCTCCCTCACTTCGTGTGTGGGGAAGCTGATGGAGACTATGGTCCGCGACAGATTGTCGGCTTTCCTGGAACAACAAAACATTTTCGCAGACACCATGTACGGTTTCCGCCCACACCGGTCCGCACAAGATGTCCTGTTGCAACTTCACAAGGAGATTCTCGACCCCGTCGAGCACCCCAGCAATGATAAAGTAGTCGTCGCACTTGACCTGCGGGGGGCTTTCGACAATGTGACCCACGAGATCATCCTATCCCACTTGTCGCAAACACATTGTGGGCGCAATACTTTCAATTATATCAAACAATTCCTTACAGATCGCCAATCCTATATCCGGCTACAAGACACAGAATATGGCCCATATCAACTTGGTACACGAGGGACCCCACAGGGAGCTGTCCTCTCGCCATTACTATTTAATCTGGCCATGATGAAGCTCCCTACCCAGCTGGCGGAGGTCGCCGGTGTGCAGCACGCTCTGTATGCGGACGACATCACCCTCTGGGCAACACAACAATCGGTTGGAGACATCGAGACCAACCTGCAACAAGCGGCAGCTATAGTGGACGAATACGCTCGTCGCTGTGGTCTTGAATGCTCCCCGAGCAAATCTGAATTTGTGCACATACGCCCCAACTCAAAGTGCACAACCAAAATTGCCCTTTCCCTACTTAGCGGACCGATACCTGAACACGCGGAGATCCGGGTACTGGGGCTTTTCATTCATCATAGGCGCAAGATAGACACTACCCTAAACAAGTTACGTAAGGTGGGGGACCAGGTGGGTCGGATGCTCCGCCGGGTGTCCAATAAAAGGGGGGGACTACGATGCAAAGATGCCCTGCGGCTGGCCAATACATTCGTGACCAGCCGGATTTTATATTCGGCTCCCTACCTCCACCTACGCAAATGCGATGAGAATGCCTTAGAGGTAGTTCTCCGCAAGATTTATAAGAGAGCGCTCGACCTCCCCATAACGACGTCCAACAAGCGTCTCCTCGGTCTGGGGATGACCAACACCTTTGGGGAGTTACGAGAAGCTCATCTTAACAATCATTACTTGCGCCTAAGCAAAACACCTGCGGGGAGCCGCCTTCTAACCCGCTTACACATTTCCTACGCAACACATACAGAAGAACGGGTCCGCATCCCTGAAGCCTGGCGCTTTGCACTCCAGGTGCGACCCCTTCCGAAGAACATGACTGCAGACACCCATGATGGTCGCCGTCTCGCGCGGGCGGAGGCTATTTCTCAACAATATGGCCACAAGCCAGGTGTCTTCTATGTGGATGCGGCCGGCCCGCACCATGGGGGTTGGTACACGGCGGCCGTCATCCACCAAAACACTACAGTTCAGGGCCTTACTTTCCGTGCCCCAAACATTACATTTGCGGAAGAGATCGCCATTGCACTGGCCGCCGCAGATCCAGAGTCCCGAGTCATTATTACGGACTCCAGGGGCGCCTGCCGCAATATTGAGCAAGGGTACATTCCAGACCGTGCTTTCAAAATTCTCCACGCATGCGATTACACAGGGTTTCCGACCCATCGTACCATCGTGTGGGCTCCGGCTCATGCGGGTCTTGAGGGGAACGAGGCAGCCGACGCTGCCGCCCGCGCGCTTACTCACCGGGCGTCGCCTCATCCGCAGCCTGATCCGGAATTCAATTTCAATCCGGCCATCACCTTTAAAGAGATCACCTCTCTTTATCAAAATTTTCATGGTCTCTATCCCCCTCCCTGTAAAGGCCTCACCAGGGTGGAGGAGCGCTGGCTTCTCCGCCTCTATACCAATACTGTACTGTGCCCGGCAGTACTTAAGCACTTCAATTCTTCTTACTCGGGCGCGTGCCCACACTGTGAGGAGGAGTTTTCGGACACCTACCACATGGTGTGGGCATGCCCTTCCAATTCTGCCTACCCACCCCACCTCCACCCCACTCGAGAGGCCTGGGAAGCTGCCCTGCGCGGCTGCTCCGAACTCCATGCCCAACAGGCATTGGTAGCTAGAGCCCGAGCCGCTGCGGAAGCTACAGGGATCCCGGACTAGGGCTCCCTCCTAGTGTTTGTAAGGGACGGGCCCTTCCGGCTCGCCCCATCGACCTCTCACTGTAAATAGAAATAAAAGTTTTCCTCCTCCTCCTCCGGTCCCAAGCCCCCCGAACTAGACAAACATCACTCCGAGGAACAGTGGGAGTCTGCCCTGCTCAGCTCCTACTTGGCGACACAGTGAAAGCTGATATCCCAAGCAAGAGCTGGGTCCACCCAAAATCTGTATTTTCGCCTCTCTATCCTACCTTTTTGGAATAAATGTTTTCTTCTACTACTACTACTACCGTCTCACATATCTCGGTGGACACCCGAACCGCGCCGTAAAGGAAGGGATAAAGGAGGGAGGGAACGAAGAAAGAGAAAACTGAAAATTGATCTGATCCGGAGTTCACGGGTGCGAACCCGAACGCGGCAGTTGCGTTTTTATGGAGGCAAAACGCTAAGGCGCCCGTGTGCTGCGCGATGTCAGTGCACGTTAAAGATCCCCAGGTGGTCGAAATTATTCCGGAGCCTTCCACTACGGCACCTCTTTCTTCCTGTCTTCTTACACTCCCTCCTATATCGCTTCCCTTACGGCGCGGGTCAGGTGTCCGCCGATATATGAGACAGATACTGCTCCATTTCCTTTCCCCCAAAGCCAATTATTATTATTAAAGTTCGATTTTGAGTAAAGGCGCGGTGCTACTAGTGGCGCATGCGCAGTAGTGACTAGGGAGCGAGAGAGAGAGAGAGAGAAATATCTGCGGTGATGCGCGCGTTGTGACGCCATGTGCCTCCTCGGAGCACCGCCACGGCGAAATCGCAAGTTCGCGACCAGTAAAGCTTTCGCTTTAAAATTAGGGGCGGCTTAGCTCTGGTTAAATCTGGACAGATGCGACAGCTACAGCTGTCCGAGTGGAACTTGCTCTGTTGAATGGCAAAGTGTGTCTTTCGGCGCTCCGTTTCGCTGGGCGTTCCTTCATCGTCCCATTTGACACGGCGCATGCGCACAGCTGTGGAAGCTCGGTTTCGCCGGCGCGCAGCGCCGTCGGCAGCAGAAGCTGCTTCGCACCACGTGGCTGGCCACGTGACCAACCACTTGATCACCCACGGCGCCGCGCCGCCGGCAGCTGCTCCGCACCACGTGACCAACCACGTGACAGCGTGGCGGCGTAGCCACGTGGTGGCGCCGCGACGCTGAAGGCTCGAAATGCTACCGTAATGTAGCTATCGTTACAAAAAGCAGTCGCGTGAGGTCATCAAGTAGAGGTAGACGTGGGATCTGCTGCACATCACACTTGTTCTGAATTTTGTTCTTGTCTTCTTTTTTATAGAAGAGCCTGTAGTTCCTACGTTTATCAATTTTTTTTTGTGTGTGTAGTGAACGGGTTTTATGGGTGAAAAGAGAACGTGGACATCCTTGACAAAATGATAATCAAAAATGTGCTGACGCATTTGGTAAAATATCTCGGCAGTATGTTGCAAAGGACCTATAGCATCAAACCACCTCTCATCATTTACAAATCAAGCGTATGGCATAAAGTAGAACGTCAACGGCAAAAAAAAAAAACAGGTGCGAGCACGTGCTGACGTCACGGGCCTCTGAGACGAAGTATCTCCATCGAAACTGAAATCCGACTATTGCATGTGGTTGTCTAACTCTCCGCTGCTGTTCTAAAAAAAACAGGAGTGCTCAGTGCAGTTTTTCACCTTCCAGGAGCGCACGGCGCAAGAGACGCTGTGATGGCCGACCGGCGCATTAGTGTCCCGTTGTTTTTTGTGCCTTTCTTGTCCTCGTATCCTTCGCGCCGTCGGCGGACTAGGGGAAAAAATGAAATGACAATTGGATTTTGGGGAAAGGAAATGGCGCAGTATCGGTCGTCACATATCGGCGGACACATGATCCGCGCCGTAAGGGAAGGGATAAAGGAGGGAGTTAAAGAACAAAGGAAGAAAGAGGTGCCGTAGTAGAGGGCTCCCGAATAATTTCGACCACCTGGGGATCTTTAACGTACACTGACATCGCACAGCACACGGGCGCCTTAGCGTTTTGCCTCCATAAAAACGCAGCCGCCGCGGTCGGGTTCGAAACCGGGAACTCCGGATCAGTAGTCGAGCGCCCTAACCACTGAGTCACCACGGCGGGTTAACTAAGTCTGGCAAAAGTTTCATTTTTCGTGTCGCCATCTAGCATCAGAGAATAAAAAAAGAACAATAACAAAACTGAAACCAAAGAAATCGTGTTATAGAAGCAAACTAGATGGAACAGCTTGTCCAGGAACGCCGCCTTTAATTTCTGGCGGCAGGTTCAAAACGTGGAATATCAATGCCCTATTGACTATGGCGGGGCAAGGAAAGATCTTATTTTAAATATTTCCTTGGCCCAGCATAGTCAATAGGGCATTGATATTCCACAATTGGTATTTCATGATTGCTTGCGAAAGGTTGCTTGGTTAGAGAAACCTGGGTTGCACACGCCCCACCGGCTGCAGCACCTGCCAACGCAGAGCAGTGGAGCATCGCTTAACCTCTACAACACGGCGCCAGAAGTCGGATGAGAACTCCCTGGGATATACTATGAATGTGAAGTAGAGAATGACCACTTCTGCATATATGGGCATTAAATCATTAACGCTTCGCGTCATGCCCTTTAGGTGGAGCATGAGTGTCCCCTCCAATTTTTATAATCAAAAGGCCTTGATACCAAACAGTCACCTTTGCTTTCAAAGAAAAAAAGAAGACTGCTTTGTTGCCCTTCGGAGAAAGGAAGTTGCCTTCATGGAATCTTTTTTGTAATCACAAAGACTTAATAGAAAACAGCCAGGATTGGTATGGAAGAATGACTGCTCTGTTTGCCTTTCAAGAGAGGAAGTTGCTGTCATGTGATGTTATTTTTTTACAATCACAAGGCCTTTATAGGAAACAGCCACGTTTGGTTGCGAAGAATGATATTGAGTCCTGCGTGATGTGGTGTGGTTTATTGGGGCCTTGAAAGCATGCCTTTCAGCGCAAACTGCGCAAATCAACCGCTCTGTATGGGCGCTTGTGTTCCCCGAGAAGCTGCCAGATGATGACAGTTGTCTGCTTTTATGATCATTCTCGATCGAGCACGCACCGCTGTGTAGCTGAGCGCTCATCCGTGAGGGCCTTGAAGCTCTGTCCGCGCAATTCGACATTTTCATTTCTGCTGCATTTTGAGCGTCTGTTTTGCTAGTCTGCCACACGTGACAGTTCCCGATGGGCAATAGAGGCTTAACCGCCTACGATGCAGCTTTCAAGCTTCAAGTTGTCTTATATACAGAATTGCACGCAAAACGAACAGGCTGCCACAATTTTGACGTCGACGACAAATGCGTGCACCAGTACTCTGCCGAGAGCACCGCTAAATCTTATTTTTGTAATATCTGCCGGATCATTGATGGAAAATTTGCTAATATGCATGAGAAGAAAACCTTGGTTGTTTTGGCGACATTTTTAATTGCTGAATGCTTCGCTGGTTTTTGTGACTGGTACCTTTCTATTTGTCAAATATCTTCCTGCGCCTGACCTCGTTAATGATCGTATGTTTTCATGCTCCGCAGCAGCGCAGTGGGCGTTGTGGAGCGCCGTAATAAGAGCCGAAGTATCGGTAGTCAGAAACCCTGGTCACTGAAATGTCACTACACGGAGACTTTTGCGTTTCGTACAGTTCGATGTGCGGCCGCCGCGGCAGAGTTCAAAACCCAGGCACCATGTTCGGAGTTCGGACGACGTAGCGTGAAGCTCGCCTTGCAGAGGACTAAACGGCAGAAGAGCAGAAGTGGTACGCCTCACTCTTAACTCAGACAGCGTCCACACTTTCAGAAAACCGCAGGAGATTGTGCGCATGCCTGCACACGCCGCTGAAGAAAAACTCTCTATACAGCTTTCACAGAAACATTGGAGGTGAAGAAAAATTGGTCCCCGGACAAGGACGAATCTATAACCAGAAGCTTTTGTTTCCCAAACCCTTGAACGTTTGAGGACCATGAACATAGTGCAGAATACTTTAAGATGGTCCGTGCAATCTTACGACGCTTTAAATTCACCGTACTTGTCAGTAGCAATCTGTGGAGAGCCGCCCAGACGTTTTGATGTCGTGCGACTGGTCCTCTCAGCTGAAAAGCCTTTCTGATACGGCGACGAGGACTAGTGATAGGCGCACTTACTGGCTTTACCTGCTTACTCTTTTGCGAGGAGATGTGACCTGGGCTCTTCTGAACAATACAACGCGAACATGGGCCCCATGATGGTTGTATAGCTATTTATGAGATCTCTCCGCATAGATTCACGGCGCTATAGGCGAGATACGCGTGCTGCCGCAGCTTATGGACTTGCTGCGCGTGGCCTTTTGAGATAGTTACATTGCACAGTGGAAGTTGACATCGTCGGGGTAACACAGCAGAATTCCATCCCAGCCTGCGATGCCGTGCTTGCTGAATGTTTTCTTGAAAGACCTACAGCTCGGACCCAACTTCTTTGCAATAGTGTCTTGCGAAATAGTGAGACATTTTTCGTAGGATGACCGGCGAAGGCAATTTGTCCATCTTCATGCCAAGAAATTGTCCAGCTCTCCAGAATTCTATAGATTACTCAAGAGATGGCTTTTTGGAGTACACGCAAGTATACTTTTTTGAGTAGTTTAACAAGCTGAAAACATTAGTCTATGATAACTGTGTTATTTTTTTCACTTGTTTTAAATACTGGTCATTACCGGGCTTGTATTATTGGTTCACGTTAGTAGCTTGTTTCAAGCCGCCGCGGTGGGTGAGTCGTTACGGCGCTCGGCTGCTGACCCGAAAGACGCGGGTTTGATCCCTGCCGTGGCACTCGAATTTCGATGGAGGGGAAATTCTAGAGTCACGTGTACTGTAAGATGTCAGTGAAGGTTAAAGAACCCCAGGTGGTCGAATTTCTTGAGCCCTCCACTACGGCGTGCCTCATAGCCTGAGTTGCTTTAGGACGGCAAACCCCATAAACCAACCTATTATTAGTATGTTTACTGTTGTGTAGCCAAGAATGCCTTATGTGTTATGGTCCTAGCAGAAGCCACTAAGCACAGGTAAAGAAGATTTATCTCCAGCGTATATGGAGCGCTTCACCTGAAGCTGACTCATCTTTCTGTGATCCAACAACTCCCTCTTCCGAAGAGGCGAAGGAGCGCACACATGTGCAGAGAGACAGAGACACACACACTCACACCAAATGTGGAGTTCATTTTTGATGGAGACGACCTCATTTCTAATAACAAGACCAACATCCTGCTTATAGCAAGCCATATGAGGTTTGTAGCAGGAAAATGAGTAGTAAATGGAGTTCACGTCAACTAAATCCCGAGCATACATATTTCCCATAACTTGTCGAATACTAAACGTGAAAGCCAAGGGCGGGTTCCACTCGCACGAGGAGAATGATGCCCAAGATCAAGGCCTATATGCCACCTTAAAAGATGCATTACCCTCCACGTCCTTAAGCTTTAATCTTATACCACATACTATATAAAGAAATCTACTTTCTGTGAGGCGTAGTGTCTTGCTATATATTTTAGGGTAACCAAGGCTCTCGCCTTACGAGTTTCCAGGCAAGAAGCGTTATCACAGTTACGCCTTATTCTAGACCAATATAAGACTCTAACGGAAGGGTGGCTTCTCTAGGACGCTTAATGATGCAGCCTGAACGAAACGTTCCCATTAAAACCGCAGTTTTCGAGCTCAGCTCCGAACGATTCTATCGCCATGCAAGTTGTGCGCTTGCCGGAATTATGCGCGCTCTAGCAGTAATGAGAACAATTGGGTGCTTTGTATATCACGACGCACGTTAAATGACGCCTCGTGTAATGTCACTTTTAATACCAGTCGGTTAGATTGCTTGCTGTGCAGTCAGCCGCCTATCGCACCGACGCAATTTCCGGGAGTGTTTTAAGCGCCTACTTAAGGGCACATTTAGTTTCAGCTATCATGGAATTCTCTTCTCGTTATTGTTTGCTTGATTTTTCTCCGACATTAAGAAGCCTGGCTTAGCCTCCTCATAATAGGGTTTCAAGGCATGCACGCGGCAGTGGTTCGTGTATTCTGGTGGCTTCGTAAATGCTCTGTTATCACATCTAAACTCTCCTTAAATGCAGGCTTTGCCCTTTTGCGTTTAGCACAAGCAGCTTTCGTTAAAATCCGAACTAGTTATATTAACGATGGTATTCCTGGTCTATATATAAAAGGAACGAGCTGGACTGCGACTACCTCTTTAGAGCACTGGATGGCTAGGAACAGCGTAAAAACGAGCCTTCGGAGAACTTCAATTTGGTCGGATTATTAAGCCCTGCCTGACTACGAATCTACACACTTGCAAGCGTGCCTCCTTCACGTACACGGCTGTCTTGTAAGCAAGACGTCTAACCTCTCCCAATAATATCGTGACAAACGCGCTGAGTCCCACAATGCGTAAAACATGGTACAAAGTTTCCCCGGGAAAGCTTTCATGACGCTGTCGACGATACATCAAACTGGAGTGGTTCTTTCACTTGAGCGTTGCTTAGCATGTCCTAAAAAGTTGCGTGTTCATTTTACGGCTCGTCGTCTCATATGTCAGATTTTAAATGAAAGAACGATAACACTTGCAGGAATCAGTACAACACTACTTATTCGATCAAAACGCAGCTTACACAGAAAACTACAGAGAGCTGAAAGAGTGCATGCACGCAAACTAAGACGCTGGCCTCCTCTGAAGCACCCCCCCCCCCCCCCCCCCCCCCCCAGGGGTGCGAAGGCCGCCACGTTTTTTTTCGAACGCTTACTAGCTTGCCACTCTCTCATTAGCAGGCATGATGTCGCAGGAAAGGCCTTAGTGTGTGTTAACATCACCTGCTAAAAATGTTTGTCGTACTCTGCCAGTTTGAACCGTTTTGCAAAGAACGCGCTGAAAATAAAAAAAATTCAACTGAAAGGCTCAAATATAGCTGAGTTATGGCTGTCGCAATAAAGATAATTTTCGGCAACCGTTATCTCACGCGTGCCCTCTCCCAGGAATTTTTCTCTCGCAAGGCAAGGTGGCTAGCCTTCACAAAAAAACCCATTCTCCTTTGCTACGTGTGCCGGACAACACCACATAGCGAGGTCGTGTTGGCCTTCGTCTACGTTGCATTGAGCAGGCACAAAGTTGGCCGGACGGTGCATGTCATGCACCCCGTCTGTGTCACGGCAGGTATGCGTCCAGAGCCGTCGCTTGCACACAGCGGATACCAATAGCGTATCGCGTTCGTTGTACTAAAGTGTGGTTATTACGGGAGAGTAGCAGGGCACGGCCATTCGTCAGGAGCAGGTTTAGAAAGCACTCTTTGCAGTAACTGTGCTCGTACAAGCCTGATAAAGTTGCAAAGGAAAAAGAAACAATGTATGGAACGAAGTGAAAAGAGACATCCCTTAAACGTAAACACAGGCCTCAAAAGAAAAGCACCGTAGGCTCTCATGAATGCGTTTAAAGAAAAGGGGTAGTAAATACCTTACTTTTAAAGGAAACCGAAATCGCGCCATGAGAAGACAAGAAAAATGGGGTGAAAGGGAGTAAACAGATATAGTTGCCGCTGTAGACGGCACTGTAATAAATTCATTCACTTCAAGGTTGTTTACCGCAAATGTACAGAACGCAGTTTATGGGCATTTTCGCATTTCGATAGAAGCGAAACGAAAAAAAAAAAACGCGCGTGTGCTGTGCGGTGCACGTTCCTCTGTGTGAAGACTGCTCGTGTCGAGGGGGAGCGTGAACTAGTTTGGTTCTGACTTGGTCACTTTCCCGGCGCGCAAGGCCTTATTATTTTAAAGACAATCGCATCTGTCCAGTCTACACACTCAGTTTGCTTATTTAAAACGTCTGAATGGCAGCAGAGGTTCTTAACACGCATACAACGGGATATACATAGAAGTACTTCCTGCTGGGCTAGCTGGTTCATGGTTTTAAAATGACTAAAATTGCGCTAACACACAAGCTAGGCACAGTAGACGAGGTGGCGTCAGTCCCGTCAACCTCGTCAATTGTGTGCAGAAAGAGACATAATTACTAAAATGCATTCGTTTCGTCAGCGTTCACACTGAACAAATAGTACAGGTATTACTGCAGACAAAGTGTTAACAATTAAGGAATGGTAACAGAAGTTCAAACAATTCCTTGTGTGTGTGTTCAAGAATTCCTTGTGCACGCGGGAGCAATCTTTAGCTCTTTGTAGTGACCAAAGCAGTGACAAATTGGTGGAGCCACGTCATAGTAGATAAGTTTGGCGCGCTGGGCGGGCCTTAAACGCCCTGATGCGATGAAAACGAAGTACGGAATGCTGACTCCAAATTTTTGCGATCGCGGCAGACAGTGGAGTCGTGCGGCTTCAGCGCTGGGACCATTTTAAAATGCTAGCCGAAAGCTGGCCGCCCTGCACTTCATCTACTTTGGACGCTCGAGGCATACTGGGAAGAAAGCGGCTTCGGACTGACATCTGATGGCTTGCTGACTTTGACACGGATTGGATTTTTTGGTTGTTCAGTTTCGTTTTCACTAATGTTTTGTGCTCTTTGTGGTGGTGTAGTTAACCAGTTACGCACGCAGTTTATTTGAGATCCAAAGCATGCGGAGACGCTCAAAGTGAGCTGGGCATAGTGCCTGGTGCCTGCTGGGCCTGAAGTTCGTTTGTCCCATTGCTTGGAGCCATCTACGCAGCAAGATGGCTTTGTCCAGCATAAGCCTGTGTTTCCTGTGCATTGTAAGGTGAAAGAAGAGAGCAAAGTTTTTGTGAATTCAGAACTAACAGTCTGATGCTGTGACGACTCTGCATATTTCTTGTAGGAGTCCCGAAAACATATTTCAAAAGCGCAAAATACTTCGACAATCGCAGCTTATGTTAACCGTACTAGCCGTGGGTTGCGTTTGTTTCATTTAGAAAACTGTTAGCGCCTCGTCGCTACAGCTGTTGTAACGGCAGGCCCACTCCAGATCACCAGCCAATCATCAGAGCTTTCGATTAAGTCAGCGTGAAAAAAATATTGGCCTTTGCGGCGGTTGCAGAGGATCGGCGCCGGGAGCTCGGTGTCAGTAGCTGCGGCAGTTGGACTAGACAGTCTCGGCTGCGACGTCCTCGTGGGGGTGGGAAGGGACCTGAATTCAGGCGACTCTCCGTGGATAAGGCGGCTGGGTCGCTGGTGAACCGATGTGAGTTCCGTCTTGATGCTGGAAGGCGTGCGCTGGTCAGGAAGCGTACCCAGCACTGCTCCGCAGACAAACAGGGTTGATGGAACGACTCAACCAAACACTGGCCGGCATTCTTTCGATGTAAGGTGATGTAGAGCATAGCGCTTGGGACGCAACTTTGCCGTATGTAAGGTTTGCATGCAGCACCGCCCGGCCGGAAACAACCGGACTGACCCTCTTTCAGTTTCTCTTCGGTCGGCAAGTGACCATTCTACTTGACACTGTGTTGCCCGTTGAGCCCTACTGTGATTATGACGCTGATCTCGTCGTAGATATATTTGTTCAGCGTGATGAGGAATCGCGGCAACTGGCACGCCTGTGAATTCACCGCGAGGAGGGGGCTTACGCCGCTAGTTATAACCTCGGCCGCTCATTCGTCTGCTACGTGTCCGGTGCTTTGGTGCAGGTTTGGACACATGTTCGTCGCCAAGAACTTTCTGAAAAGTTGCTGCGCAGATACTCGGCCCTTACGAAGTCGTGCGCCGCATCAGTGATAAGACGTACGCAGTTGCTCCTGCCCCCGCGACTCGCTCATCGCGCCGGTCGCACCGTACTGAAGTTGTGCACATTGTTCGCTTGAAGCCGTATCCTCACAGACCACCTGATTGAACTTGCGATAATTTCCAGCTATATCCTCTAGAGGGCTCCTATTATTTCGCAACCACGCCGAATCGTGTCGCTGCTGCAGAAGGGGGGGGGGGGGGCAGTGATATGTGCAATTATAGGCGACAAAGTAAGGCACTCGTTAGTAAAGATTGAAGTTGGTGGCCTCTCGCTCGCACGCTCGGACCACTTGGGGCCCAGCGCTCTGCTCCCATTTTCGTCTCTAATTCGGTGGCTGTGCTTCGTGCTGTACGTTACAGTATTTTCGGCATGAAAAAAAGGTCAGAAACACAGACAGGCTGTCTGCTATTGCCATCTGTATATACAACTGACGAAATCTAATAAATGACTCCTTTGACGCCCTTCGTCGGTATAAGTACAAAGACCAGGGTCGCTGCATTGCCGACACCTACCCAGCTATGCAGTGGGAATTAGCGAGCCATGGAACCCGTCTTTCCTTCACTGGAAGAAATGACTGGGTACTTTTTGGCGCCCGGCTACGATGGGTGTTGACTGTCATCTTTTTTTTACTTTCAGTGCATTTTCATTGCCAGACTTTGTGAAGACAGGAGAGCACTGAAGTACAGACAGCAAAAGAGGGATTCCGGCGTTAGAATACCACGCCTGACGAAGTGGTGCCCACGCTAACTGAAGAGCATACTCCAGACTCGGCGATCGCTACATTGAATGCAAGAAAATCTCTCCTAGCACTTCAAGCTTCCGTGAATCTAATGCGGTGATGCGCTGATTTTAGATTATATTTGTGTTGACATTTCTGTGTGGTCCGAAGGTCGTGGACCTAACTAGGCTAGAGCAGCGCAATGCATTTTTTACGTAGAAAACGATTCCGCTACAAACTGTGAAATGAACTTGACTTTTCTTATTTTGCTGCGTGAAGACTGCACAGTTACTCTTCTTGGGCTCCACATTATGCGCATATATTTGTGCGGTTGAAAATGTTATAATGAATGCGCATTTTATCACCACAAGGCATTGCAAGTTTTTGCGAGCGCGGCAAATTATACCAAACTGTGCTTTTAAAAAATATACAAGAACACTGCTTTTCAAGCAAGCACTACCAAGAGCGCACTGATACACGCAACGGATTTATTTTTCGTAAAAATTTCTCTAGCGCTTGATAGATGTGGTCGTGTGGTTTCTCCCCAATCACTTTTGGGAAATTGGTGTATAATATTCAGTGAAAAAAACCTGGCGCAGCCGTCTTCCTGGAAATGCTGCTTTGGCGCTTTGAGTAGAAGGTGCCTAATTTATTTTATTGAAGCCTTTATCCAAAACCAAGTATATCACCAGTTTCTAAAAAGTGACATCAGTGCCAATATAAAACCACTATAGCAGGCTAAGCATACTACAGGTCTTCCACTCACCACGACAAGCTGAATTGGCACCCAATATTATCGTTATTTTATGCTTCCTTAATTTTTCCTTCGTACAGAGAATACGATAAGTCCATTTTCAAGCTTATCTTTCTTTATCACGTATCACTAAGCTAATGAATATATTTTTTTATCACGATGCGAAACACTTCCTGTTGCTTCCGGAATGAAGAACTGGTAAGGAAAACATGTGTGGCATATCCATCACGTGAAGAATAAAGTATGAGTGACCTGAATCAATGCACCACTACGGGAATCCGGCGGTGTTATCGAATGTACATCTAGGATTCAGAGGATTTATAACATTTCCTTTTGAGATCATGGAAATTGTATATTTTGCTTTAAGTAACTCTCTGTGCTGAGCACTGCATTTGTTATGAACGTTTAATAATAATAATAATAATAATTGGTTTTTTGGGGGAAAGGAAATGGCGCAGTATTTGTCTCATATATCGTTGGACACCTGAACCGCGCCGTAAGGGAAGGGATAAAGGAGGAGGGAGTTAAAGAAGAAAGGAAGAGGTGCCGTAGTGGAGGGCTCCGGAATAATTTCGACCACCTGGGGATCTTTAACGTGCACGTTTAAGGAAAAAAGTCTTTTATGCAGTATTACGGTGCCTGTGTTATTCTCGTTGAATCTCAGACACGCGACTATCCTTCCCTGAAAAAAAAAGAAGTGCCTTAGCAGCATTCGTGCTTCAGCTCTTGTAATTCAAGCGGTTATGCCCGAGGTGTAGCCAAGGGACGCGCTAGGAACAATACCATGAGTGTTTTCGAACACGGTCCTGAAACGAAGTGTGTAAAATTTACAAGGCTCGCAGGCTTCGCAGGGTTATAGTTAGCGGTTTTGATAGGGGCGTTCTTTATAGTACCCTGACGTCACGAAAGCAAACGTTGGAAGAATGACCGCAGAAAGTAATGTTAAGGCAAATTAATATTTGTTTATAGGGTTTAATGTTCGAGACAAAGATGGGCTATCAGGGGCGCCGTATATAGTGGAGCGGTCTCAGTATTTCGACGACGTGGGATTCTTTAACGTGCACTGATGTCGCACAGCTTATTGGCACCTTGCTTTTCGCCTCCGTCGAAACGTGGCAGCGCGGCCGAGATCTAGCCCCTGTTGTGGGGATCAGCGGTCGAGCGCCATCGAAAGCCAGCCCAAGCCCATCTCTTTCTCTTGATTTCGACTAGATGTCATTAACACGGGTTTGTTCTCTCACCACTCTGCCCACTTCCGGTCTGTTAACGTTACGCCTATCATTTTCCTTTCCATAGCTCGCTGCGTTGTCTTTAACTTGAGGTGAACCCTTTTCGTTACCCTCTACGTTTCTGCCCCGTAGGTGAGTACCGGTAAGATACAGCTGTTGCACACTTTTCTCTTGAGGGATATTGGTAACCTGCCATTGATGATCTGAGAGAACCTGCCATATGCGCCGCCCCCACTCTTATTCTTCTAGTTGCTTCCCTCTCATGATTCTGATCAGCGGTCACTACCGGCCCTAAGTGGACGTATTCCCGTATCCCTTCCAGCACCTCGTTACCAATTGTGAGCTGCTGTTCCCTTCCATTACTTTGGCTTTCTGCATGTTGATTTTTAGAGTTACTGTTCTGCTCTGCCTAACTCATTGATAATGCTTTGCGGTTCATTTCCTGAGTGTCTTACCAAGGGAATGTCATCAGCGAATCGCAAATTAGTTATTCTCTATGATCTCCTATTCCCAACTGTTTCCAAATCAGGCTTCAGAACATCTCCTGTAAACAGGCGGTGAATAGCACTGGCAAGATCGTGTGTGCCAACCTAGCACCCTTCCTTACTGGAATTTTATGGCTGAATTTATGGACGGCTACGGAAGGTGTGCAGTTGTTATAGCTATCTTCCAGTATTTTCACATAAGACTCTTCAAGACCTGGATTCCGTAATGCCTGCATGACTGCTGAGGTTTTTACCGAGTCAAATGGTTTCCCATAATCTATGAAGGCTACATATAGTGCATGGTTTTATTCTGCGGATTTCTCTATCACCTGATTGATGGTGTGAATATGGTCTATTTTCTAGTAGCCTTTATGAAAGCCTGCCTGATCATTTGGTTAACTTAAGCCTAAGGTTGTCCAGACTCTATTTTCGATCAAGCGCGATGTGGTAAAGGATGCTTTCTCGGCTTATACAATGTTATAGAATTTTCACTGATAAACGAGCTACCTTTCTTTCTGATGTATAATGTTTCAATAAGTTCTTTGGCTATTGTATTCTTACTTCTGTCAAGAAATAGCAAGCCAGCAAAGCATGGCTCACAAGAGTGTGAAGGGAAAGTCCTGATGTGCTTTTGTAAGTTTTTGCCTTCTTTATTTTGTTGAATGTTTTATTCATGCTCCCTGAGATTTGCTCATTTACACAGTGCCTGGTTTCTCCTATATAGGAGAAACTGCTTTAGAGGTCGAATTCATATAGTCGATTAGCGATAGCGTAGGAGTAGGGCATGCGCCTCGCGTGCAAAAGGACTGAGGTTCGAATCCTGGTGCCACACAATTCTCTACCGCGTTTGAAAAAAAAACAACCTCCGAGTGTCGATGGAATTGCATAACTAAGCCTGGAGTGCGGCCTGATCTCGGTGACCACAACCGACAACGCACTCCCTCACCAGAACGGGATCTGGCCACCCCGGTGGCCTTGTAGTACTTTGCTACAACGTTCCAAGAACAAACTAATTAACCCTTGGCCCTCCGTCCCCAACGGCTGCGGAGCAGCTGACCAACGCGGCGGTGAGACCTGTGTCGTCGGGGAGGGTGCTAAGTATCTCTGGCTCCGGGCAGGCCGCCATTGGAATCTGAACATGGCAACGTTTACTGCTAGAACCTTATCTAGTGAGGCTACTCTAGCTAGCAGTGCTCTTCGAGGCACTAGCAGGCATAAACAGGATGTCATAGGGCTTAGTGAAGTTAGGACAGGTGAGGCGTATACTGTATTAAAGGGCGGGCACGAAGTAAGTTATCGCAAATTAGATGCCAGACAAGAACTATGTGTGGAATTCCTCATCAATCAGGATATAGCTGGCAACATAGAGGTGTTCCACAGTACTAACAAGAGGGTGGCAGATATCGTAATTAGGCTTAAAAGAGGTGCAAGCTGAAGCTTGTGCTGGCCTCCGCACTTACATCAAGCCATGATGACCAGATCGTTAGAAGCTTCTATGAAGACGTGGAATCGGCAATGAACAAAATGAAATAACACTATACTGTACAGATGGGTGACTGAAGTGCTAAGGTAAGCAAGAAGCAGGCTGGAGGCCAGGCGGTAGGCGACTATGGCCTATGTTCTAGGAACAGCAGGGGAGAGTTATTAGTAGAGTTGGCAGACAAAAATAATTTACTTATCATGAATACCTTTTTCCACAACAGAAAGAGCAGGAAGTGGACATGGAAGAGCTCCAATGGTGAGACTAAAAATGAAATAGACTTCATACCACGCGCTCACCTTGGCATCGCGGAGGATTTGGAGGTCCTTGGAAAAGTGACATCATATTGCCGCCAGCGCCGAAGAGGGCAATGAAGTTTTCCGGGGAAGAAGTTCGCAGCTCGAATTTACTCCTCGGCTGTTCTTGCTTTCCGCTGCGGTGCCTAATTCTTCGGGCTTCGTCACTGACTCACCCGCAAGTCTATTGACCTTCTTAAATAGCTTACGTGACATCTGGTGGAGGGCGCTTGGTCCGCCTTTCACGTACCGGACGCCCTTTACAAGCCGGTAATCAAGCCCAGGACGCATACCAATGGTAGACACATCAGTTCATCAGGCCAGTCGCCGGCTGAAAAGCCTACCTCCACAATTCGGACGTCTCATTGACCGGAAGGTAACAAGAAGCGTCTGCGTTGACACATTGAATCCACCAGCATCACCACTGCCTGTTCTGCTTCATCATCCGCGGGATCCACCTCGCTTCCACGGCTTTCCACTGGAAGATGCCGAGGACTCGCTAGAGCAGTTCGACCGAATGGCCGTTCTCAATGCGTGAGACGCCGACAGTAAGCTACGCCATGTGTATTGCGCGCTCGAAGACTCTGCGAGGACATGGTTTGAGAATCGTGAATCTGGCCTCCGCACATGAGACACGTTCAAGGCGGGATTACTGCGCACTTTCACTAGTACATTTCGCAAGGAAAATGCCGAACTGCTTCTCCAGAACCACATACAACATCCAAACGAGAGCGGGACAGTGTATTTTGAAGAGATGAAACGGCTTGTCCGTTGCGCGGATCCGCGCATGTCGGAAAATAAGAAAGTGCGTTTCTTGATGAGGGGTCTCAAGAAACAGGTGTTCGCTGGGCTAGTACGAAGTCCTCCGGTGACCTTGCAGACTTCGTCAGTGAGCCGGCCACAATAAAAAAGTCTCTTGGCATGCGAGCCCGGCAGTGCCAGCGCACAACTGTATCAACGATCGCCACCAGTGCTGAGGATACTGCGACCCCTTCAGGAGAATCGCTGCGCGAGCTGAGCCGGGCCACAGTGAGGGAAGAGGTAGCGAAGTACCTGCCGACCGCTGCGCAGCCACAGGTCGCCCCGTTCTCTAATGTTGTACGCGAATAAGTTCAGCAGGCACTGGGTGTCTCGCCACTCTTCCCAGCCACTCCGCCACCCCAGATCCAAAATTATGCCACCGTCGAAAGGAGTTACATGCCACCGCCAACCCCGCGCTACGAGCCACCTCCACCAGCCGTTCATGTTTCACGTTTCCAGGCCAAACGTCGTGCAGTGCGCGCGTCTTCGATGGACTGACGTCTGGCGAACCGCCGACCGCCGGTCGCGCTGCTACCATTGCGGCGAAGCTGGGCACGTCTGTCGCCGCGGCCTGTACAAGGAACTGGGTCTTTGAGGATACCTTTTTTGATGCACGCCATCCGCTGCCTGGTCAGAGGCCACGGGAGATCGGGGATTACATGTCACAAGCTGATCCCGGTCCAAGCCGCTGCTCCCGATTCCCCTCGCCTCGCTAATACAGCCTCCTGGGCAGCGGAAATAATCCCAACGTCCCCGTAGAGGAAACCAGATGCAGCAGCCTCTGGAGGCGTGGCTGCTCTACGACCCAAAGTCAAAGATCCTCCAACGGCGCAAGACACTTCTTCGTTCCTGCTGCGCAACACGGTGCTCCGGACGACCAGACGCCACGAAGATTCGATGATACGCACCGTCACCCCTACGCCAATCGCCGACGCAGCACCCCTTCGACGTACCAAAGCCGCGACTGAACTCAACACTGTCGAAACACGACGTCACCCACGGCGGACCTGTAGATCTCAGTGGACGGAACCGACGTTACCGCCCATGCAGGTACTGGCGCCGACTATTCCTTGGTTAGTGGGGAGTTTGCAGCGGCGATCCCGAAGGTTACTACCAGTTGGGACGGCCCGCAATACGTACCACCGGAGGCCATTTAATACAGCCCACGGGAATGAGGCCGTCGCGAGTCACAGCGCAAGAGGAAACCTTCCTGGCAACGTTTATCATGCTAGCCCAGTGCTCCCGTGATGTCATCCTCGGTCTGGACTTCCTAACAGAACACGGCGCCATCATTGACCTTCCGGCGCAGTCTGTCAAGTTTTCGACTGAGAATACCCTCCGAACCAACAGCACACTACCAGCTGCACTACACATTCTTGACGAGCATGTGAGTGTGCCGCCACGTTCTAGTGCCATGGTGACCGTCGGTGCAATGACACTCTGAGCAATAGAAGGTATGGTCGAGAGCAAGCAGGTTTTGCTTCTGAAAAGAGGCATTGCTGTTGCCCGAGCAGTTCTCCTCGCGGTTGGAAAGGTTGATGTCTTGCTTACCAACTTCAGCAATGAATACCAACAGCTGAATAAGGGGACGACCGTGGTATATCTTGAGCCTATCAAAGGAACTAAGCGCGCGCATATTTTCACCAGCGCGCCGCCAACTGCATTCGACGCCCCTACTGACCTGAAATGCGACGTGAATCCGGACCTTCTTCGCCACCATTAAGAGCAACTCCGGACCCTGCTCAACCGCTGCCGTAGCTCCTTTGCGTCGTCGACACGCGTCGGACGCACACATCTTGCAAAGCACCGCATTATTACAGATGACACTGTCCGGCCCCTTCGTGAGTCACCCTATCACGTTTCCCCTAAGGAAAACACCGCTCTCGGGGCTGAAGTTGCGGAAATGCTAGATACCGACGTCAGGCGCACATATAGGAGTCCGTGGGCAGCCCCTGGGGTCATTGTAAAGAAAAAAGATGGGACATTGCGGTTTTATGTCGGCTACCGTAGCCTGAACAACATCAGAGAAAAAGATGTTTATCCCCTGAAAAGAATCGACAACGCCTTAGGTCGCCTCTGCGACGCCAAATATTTCTCCTTCATGGATCTGAAATAGGGGTGCTGGCAAATTGAGGTCGACGAGAGGGACCGCGAGAAGACGGCTTTCATCCGACAAGATGGATTATACGAGTTCCAGATCCTGCTTTTCGGTGTTTGCTCCACACCAGCCACTTTTCTAAAACTCATGGACACCGTTCTTGCCAATCTGAAGTGGCACACTTGTCTTGTATATCTGGACGATATGATTGTCTTCGCCCCAAATTTCGAAAAACCTTCGTCGCTTTGACGCTGTCCTGCAGGCTATAAAGTGCTCTGGCCTAACACTTAAAGGCGAAAATTGTCATTTTGCTTACGAGGAGTTGAAGGTTTTAGGCCACGTAGCCAACCAAGCCGGCGTCCTTGCGGATCCAGATAAAACCGTTTCCTTTGCGAATTTCTTGATGCCGCGTGACGTGATATGTGCTTATGTGCGTATTACCGCCGGTTTAAAACATTTCTCCAAAATTGTAGCACCTCTTACCCGCTTGACCAAGGCTGATGTGCTGCCCACCTGGGGAATCTCGCAGAAGCAGGATTTTCAGGAACTCCAACGTCGCCTTCAGACACCACCTATTTTGGCGCATTTGGACGAAAATCCCGAGTCAGAGGTACACACCGATGCGAGCAATGTTTGTTCGGCGGTATTCTGGTGCAGGTGCAGACAGGACAACAACGTCAGATCGCCTACGCAAGTCCGGCTTTGTCCCAGACGGAGGCCAACTACTCTGCCACAGAGAAAGGGTACCTCTCCATCGCATGGGCAATTTCGAAGTTTCGAACGTATCTCTACGGGAGAGATTTCAAAGTGGAGACCGACCGTCACGCGCTTTTTTGGTTAGCCAGCCTCCCGGATCCCGCAGCATGGCTCGCAAGATGGAGCCTATGCCTCCAGGAATGTGATATTACTGTGGCGTACAAGTCCAGCCGTAAACATTTAGACGCCGACGGGCTTTACCGTACTCCCGTGCACACAGCTCCGGAAGCCCTTGTTGACGACGACGCCTTTGTGAACACCCTCAGTCCCAGCGACATTGCCGACCAACAGCGCACTGACCCGGATATCCGAGCGTACTTGACTTCCTTCAAGGTGCACGTGCCACGCTCCCCAAGGCCTTCAGACGCGCTTTGTCTTCTCTCTGTCTCCGCGACGGCGTTCTTGCTAAGAAAAATGTTGCCCCGAACAGTCGCCACTACCAACTTGTCGCGCCAGCAAGCCTACGCGAAGAAATTTTGCAAGCCTGTCACGACGAGCCCTCTTCAGGCCACCTCGGAGTCATTCGGACCCTCGCCAGAATTCAGGAAAGGTACTACTGGCCTTGTATATCTGCCGCTTTGACGCATTATGTGCGAACTTGCCGGGACTGCAAGCGACGGAAGGTGCCGCCTCTCAAGCCTGCTGGTATTCTCAAGCCCATTCCAACCCAGTCTAGCTCATTCCAAGAAGTTTGTATGGACTTACTTGGACCGTTCCCTGCATCAAGATCTGGAAACAGGATAATCATAGTAGCTACTGACTACCTGACGCGTGGAAACGAAAGCTCTCCCCAGTGGAAGCCCCGCCGCGGTGGCTAAGTGGTTAGGGCGCTCGACTACTGATCCGGAGTTCCCGGGTTCGAACCCGACCGCGGCGGCTGCTTTTTTATGGAGGAAAAACGCTAAGGCGCCCGTGTGCTGTGCGATGTCAGTGCACGTTAAAGATCCCTAGGTGGTCGAAATTATTCCGGAGCCCTCCACTACGGTACCTAATTCTTCCTTTCTTCTTTCACTCCCTCTCTTATCCCTTCCCTTACGGCGCGGTTCAGGTGTCCAACGATATATGAGACAGATACTGCGCCATTTCCTTTCCCCAAAAAACCAATTATTATTATTACTCCCCAGTGGAAGCGCCATCGATATCGCCAAATTCTTCGTTCATCAAATTGTCTGGTGCACGGCGCACCAGAGGTTCGGTTTCCAGATCGAGGGCCTGCCTTCTCCGCAGAGCTAATGCAGCATATTCTTGTTCTCAAAACGCACACAGGACCGCAGAACGACCGCCTGCTACCCATAGCCAAACGAACTAACGGAACGTCTCAATAAGAAATTTGCTGACATGCTATCGATCTATGTGGACATAGAGCATAGAACGTGCAACGGCGTCTTATCTTGTGTCACGTTCGCATACAACACCGCCGTCGAAGAAACCACCAACATGACACCATTCTCTCTAGTTTACGAACGCACGGTAACGACAACGCTCGACGGCAGGCTTCCCCATTTAGACGACCACAGAAGTGACGACGTTGCCGCTTTTCTCCAACGCGCCGAAGATACTCGCCAGCTTGCCAGGGTGCGTATCCGAGATCAGCAAGGCCAGGATGCGCGCCGCTACAACCTGCACCGACGAGATACCGAATTTCTGGCAGGCGACCTTGTCTGCCGCGGTGGCCTCGTGGTCAGGGCGCTCGGCTACTGATCCGGAGTTCTCGGGTTCGAAGCCGACCGCGGCGGCTGCGTTTCGATGGAGAAGAAACGCTAAGGCGCCCGTGTGCTGTGCGATATCAGTGCACGTCAAAGATTCCCAGGTGGTCGAAACTATTCCGGAGCCCTCCACTACGGCACCTCCTTCCTTTCTTCTTTCACTCCCTCCTTTCTCCCTTCCCTTACGGCGCGGTACAGGTGTCCGCCGAGATGTGAGACAGATACTGCACTATTTCCTTTCCCCAAAAACCAATTTTCCAATTTTACCTTATCACCGACCGCGGTGGCTCAGTGGTTAGGGAGCTCGACTACTGATCCGGAGTTCCCGGGTTCGAACCCGACCGCGGCGGCTGCTTTTTTATGGAGGAAAAACGCTAAGGCGCCCGTGTGCTGTGCGATGTCAGTGCACGTTAAAGATCCCTAGGTGGTCGAAATTATTCCGGAGCCCTCCACTACGGTACCTAATTCTTCCTTTCTTCTTTCACTCCCTCTCTTATCCCTTCCCTTACGGCGCGGTTCAGGTGTCCAACGATATATGAGACAGATACTGCGCCATTTCCTTTCCCCAAAAAACCAATTATTATTATTACTCCCCAGTGGAAGCGCCATCGATATCGCCAAATTCTTCGTTCATCAAATTGTCTGGTGCACGGCGCACCAGAGGTTCGGTTTCCAGATCGAGGGCCTGCCTTCTCCGCAGAGCTAATGCAGCATATTCTTGTTCTCAAAACGCACACAGGACCGCAGAACGACCGCCTGCTACCCATAGCCAAACGAACTAACGGAACGTCTCAATAAGAAATTTGCTGACATGCTATCGATCTATGTGGACATAGAGCATAGAACGTGCAACGGCGTCTTATCTTGTGTCACGTTCGCATACAACACCGCCGTCGAAGAAACCACCAACATGACACCATTCTCTCTAGTTTACGAACGCACGGTAACGACAACGCTCGACGGCAGGCTTCCCCATTTAGACGACCACAGAAGTGACGACGTTGCCGCTTTTCTCCAACGCGCCGAAGATACTCGCCAGCTTGCCAGGGTGCGTATCCGAGATCAGCAAGGCCAGGATGCGCGCCGCTACAACCTGCACCGACGAGATACCGAATTTCTGGCAGGCGACCTTGTCTGCCGCGGTGGCCTCGTGGTCAGGGCGCTCGGCTACTGATCCGGAGTTCTCGGGTTCGAAGCCGACCGCGGCGGCTGCGTTTCGATGGAGAAGAAACGCTAAGGCGCCCGTGTGCTGTGCGATATCAGTGCACGTCAAAGATTCCCAGGTGGTCGAAACTATTCCGGAGCCCTCCACTACGGCACCTCCTTCCTTTCTTCTTTCACTCCCTCCTTTCTCCCTTCCCTTACGGCGCGGTACAGGTGTCCGCCGAGATGTGAGACAGATACTGCACTATTTCCTTTCCCCAAAAACCAATTTTCCAATTTTACCTTATCACCGACCGCGGTGGCTCAGTGGTTAGGGAGCTCGACTACTGATCCGGAGTTCCCGGGTTCGAACCCGACCACGGCGGCTGCGTTTTTATGGAGGAAAAACGCTAAGGCGCCCGTGTGCTGTGCGATTTCAGTGCACGTAAAAGATCCCCAGGTGGTCGAAATTATTCCGGAGCCCTCCACTACGGCACCTCCTTCTTCCTTTCCTCTTTCACTCCCTCCCTTATTCCTTCCCTTACGGCGCGGTTCAGGTGTCCAACGATATATGAGACAGATACTGCGCTATTTCTTTCACCAAAAAAACCAATTATTATTATTTTTTTTACCTTATCCGCCGCGGTAGCTCAGTGGTTAAAGCGCCCGGCTACTGATCCGGAGTTCCCGGGTTCGAACCGAACCGCGGCTGCTGCGTTTTTATGGAGGCAAAACGCTAAGGCGCCCCTGTGCTGTGCGATGTCAGGGCACTTTAAAGATCCCCAGGTGGTCGAAAATATTCCGGAGCCCTCCACTACGGCACCCCTTTCTTCCTTTCTTCTTTCACTCCCTCCTTTATGCCTTTCCTTACGGAGCGGTTCAGATGCCCAAAGATATATGAGACAGATTCTGTGCCATTTCCTCTCCCCCAAAACCAATTATTATTATTATTATTATTATTATTATTATTATTATTATTATTATTAATTTTACCTTATCTGGGTTTGGTACCCGATACGAAGCCATGGAGTGAGCGAAAAACTCCTGCGCCGTTATTTCGGTTCCTATCGGGTAGGCTGGCTCAACTATGAGGGTGTTCCTCATGTGACGCCCGAACCCCGACGACGCAAGCAGTGCGAAGTGGTCCACGTGGCCCGCCTCAAACCTTACTACGCTAGGACGCACTGACCTTGTGCCACGGAGAGTCCTGTTCAGCATCTGGTCGATGCTTTCCGAACGGGGGGGGGGGGGGGGGGGGAAGGGGGGTAATGCCGCCAACGCTGAAGAGGGCAAGAAGTGCGCGGCTCGTGTTTGCTCCTCGTGCGTTCTTGCTTACCGCTGCGGTGCCTAAGCCTTCGGGGTTCGTCCTTAACGCACCCGCAAAAGGTAAACAGCGTTTTTATGGAGGAAAAACGCTAAAGCGCCCGTGTGCTGTGCGATGTCAGTGCACGTTAAAGATCCCCAGGTGGTCGAAATTATGCCGGAGCCCTCCACTACGGCACCTATTCTTCCTTTCTTCTTTCACTCCCTCCTTTATCCCTTCCCTTACGGCGCGGTTCAGGTGTCCAAAGATATATCAGACAGATACTGCGCCATTTCCTTTCCCCCAAAAAACCAATTATTATTATTATGTGGCAATATTAGTGTATGCCAATAAGAATGTGTGTAATTGAAGAAGTTCTAATTACAGAAATAATAACTGGGCGAGTAGCAAAGTGCATGTTGGTGTTTCATATTCTCTATGCTTGAAGTGGCATAGTGGAGTCGACATGCGGCGGACACAGGAAAACCCCAAATTGGATGTACGCCGCTCCTCAACAGACGACGCGAGCAGCATAAAGTTTTCTCAGTGTGGAATGTGCATTCGGGTGCAACGCTCCTTCATGGTCATGTTATTGTGTGTGTAGTGCAGTGAGTAACATACAGTGAGTGTTAATGTAAAAGCAACGTTATATGCATAAACTGCAGTGCGGAAGAGTTCTTAGACAAGAATGTGGAGACTGTTCTGTGAGAATTTTGATGAATATTTGAATCTGAATAAAGAACAATGGCTGTGTGTGAAGAGAAACCGCTTAAGGGAGCCATTAAGGATATTGCTTGCTACCTTTAAAGTCAGAGCTTAAGTGTATCCGTAATTGTTCGGGCACTTTTATCGATTAATAGTTTGGCGCTGGGAAAACGAATTAATCCAAAGACAGTTGTTGAAAAGCTATTCTATAAATATAGAACAAGCACTTAAACCTGAACATTTTGAAACATTTCAAATTGTCTAAAATACCTGGCACCACTTGTCTCTTTAAATCGAAAGGATGAAAAAAAGTTAAATTTCCTGCACTAAAATTCTGGATATTTGCACAAGTAGAGGCATATTAATATACTTTTGCTATCCAGCCAGGGTTTAAAAATATAAACGTGCACTATTGTAAAGGAAACGACAAACTTTCGCTTGGCACTCATTAGAAGAAGTCGGAACTGTTCTTTTACGCTGTGTGGCGAAATTATTAGGTAAGGTTCATTATATACATTGTAAATTTTCCAATTTCGGGCAGAAGTTGGGAAAAGAGAGGTGTATAGTGACCAAGCAAATGTACAAACGTTACGTACATTCTTCTGCTCCATTATATAAGGAGCTATGGAAACACGTGGCTTACCTCAGTTTTGCGCACACAACGCCTTTTTGTTAGCAGGGAAAGATCTTCACTATATACCACAGTTTATCAATTTCATGAAGTTATCGTAGTGCTTTGATGCCTTGTATCGACGATGTGAAAACAAAGCAGCAAAACAAGTGCTTTAACGCTGAATGCGTTGCATGGAGTGTTTTTTAAACCTCTTATGTTTCGTAGATAAAATTTCGAGCTCCGAAATTGGCGCAGTTGTGTGTTACGCTGCGTCTAAAACTTTTAAACAAGTGATTCTGTTGAGCGAGAAAGCTCGCAAACCACTCAGTTTGTTAGTGTGTCATTATTACAAATGTAAAGATGCATTTAAGCAGGTAAATTTCCGCCTACTGCTACCCGCCAAATTTTGTCCATACCTACTGCTGTCCGCCGACAGTCCTAGGAATCACCAGAAAACAAAATGCATCGGAATGAATTATAGGAGTTTAAGTTAGGGTTTAAAGCCTAAGGAGAGCAGAAAGTAGGGCTAGTTGGTTGAAATGCATACTGAAGATGTTGGCGCGGAAAAACGAGGACAAGCGAGACAAAGACGAGCGCTACTCACAACTGAAGGTTTATTCCAGACAATGCTCGAATAAATAGCGAAACCAACAAGAACAAAAACAAACAAACGTCATGAACACCACAAGTTACCCCGTGAATCCCAATGATTTGGTTAGGAACAGATACTCCCTATCAGAGAAGCGGACGGAAGTCTGTCTAATGCACTTATCGCCACTGATGCGCATATGAAAGGCTTCCATGAGCTCCCGCGTGAGTTGCTCCCTGCGCCTGAATAGGATGGTCGTTTTTTCAAAAAGCGGTTTACACTGGATTTTCTTTTCCTTGTTGTTTGTAATGCACGTGCGGCAATGTTTAGGGAGATTATCAAGAGAATCTCCCCAGAGCAATCTTCGGTGTTCTCCTAATCTCTCGTTGACGCATCGTCCAGTTTGGCCGATGTATAGTGCGCCACACGACAACGGCAATCTGTACACAACCCCCCTGGCACAGGTAACGAACGGGGTTTTGTGTTTGATGCTGCATTCATTTCTTGTTTTTCTTGTTTTTCGTACCGTTCTTTTGCCTCCTTCTTCCATCCGTTTGTTGAGGTCGGAGTGGTGCAGGCAAGCTAGATTTTTTAAGGACCAGCTGCGTATCGTCAGTGGCAGAACGTAAAAAGACTCGACATTTCGTCACTGGTGTGCCACTTCGTCGTACCTGACTGAGCTGCTTTGGAATTGTGTTCTCCCAACATTGCCAAGACCACAAAAGACTCGAAGAACGTTTCAGGGCGTTGTGACACTGGGAAACGCTGAAGTTCCTGCCCAGCACCTGGAAGTCCTCAAGCTTGGTCTGAAGTTCGGCTTGCCTTTGGTGCTAAAACCTGTTGAAAAGATAGCAGTTGCCCGGACAATTTCGCGGCTATCGCGCAGTAAAGTTCAGGCAAGATGTTCCGAGGAAGCGTCGACGTGGTGGCAAGGACCCATGAGAATAAGAAAGAAAAAGAAAACCGCTGGAGCACTGCTGGGATTGTCGACGTCTTGACATCTGCCGGGCTGCGAGTACTATGTGCGGATAAGCTAGGGGGGTTCGTGTTGATTCCTGAAGGAATGTTCGCGGAGAAAGCCGTGGCAGCCATCGCGAAGAACTTCAGACAGATCGACTTCAAGGAGAAGAAGATAAAGGAAGAAGCTTTGGCTTTGGCGCTCCGCCACAACCTGGAGAAACAAGCAAATGGCATCAAGAAAGCTCAAGACCCTCATCTAGCCGCATTTTTTACGGCAAAAACCCACAAGGAAGGAATTCCGTTCCGGGAAATCGTGTCCGAGCGGAACACGTGGCAATTACTGATGGCCGTGTACCTTGAGAAATATCTGGGAAGCCTAAGCGTGGAGGAACCTTTCATGGTGGCAAATTCTGAGGCAGTGGTGAGTCTTCTCAGCAACAGTACCCAGGACTGTGTACCACTTTCAACGTGGACATTGAGGACTTGTACTATTCAATGCCAAATAACGAGATAATAAAAAGTGTCCAGGAATGCATTATGGAGCACAACGACGACGCCGCATTCGTGTACCGATGTGGTGTATCTGTTGGGTCTTTTTTGGAGACACTCACGTTTTATCTCAAATCAACGGTCATAGGGTGCAACGGGAAATTTTGCGTACAGCGAACTGGTGTTTGTATCGGGTCTCGCGTAGCCCCCATCCTTAGCAACATTTTTCTGGCTAAGGTCGACAGAGCCATAGAAAAGAAATCGGGAGGGATAATTTGGAAGGCATGTAGGTATGTTGATGACTACTTAGTGTTGTCTTCTGAACCCAACCTGCAACGCACCGTCGTCAATGTGCTAAAACTTTTTAAGGAGCGCGGCCCCGGTCTCAATTTCACAGTAGAAGTACCAAGAGATGGAAGGCTCCAGTTCCTAGATCTGTCTTTGCATTTTCTCCCCAAACATGTTTGTTGGGCATACCACCCTAGGGCCAATAAAGCGTTGCTTGATTATTCATCCGGTCACTCCAAAGTCATAAAAAACGGGAGAGTCACTTCCTGTCTAAAAGCGGCCATCACCAAGTCTTTCTCACATGCTTTCAAGGAAAGCGTCGAGTCCCAGGTGAAGAGGCTGAAAGAAAGCGGGTACCCTCAGCATATAATTGTGGAAGCCTGTGGAAGATTGGTAAGGTGGGTGAAGAATGGGTCGCGACCTAAACTCCGGGAAACAGAGCGTCAAAAATTTTGCAGTCATACCATATGTGCACAGATTGGCGCATGGACTGAAAAATGTTGCCGGGCGTTATCAATTTCCGATTGTGTTTTCCGCCCCTCGGAAGTTGGGAGCAATCTGTTCACAGGTGCACAAAGGGGTGGAAGAAGGAGGCAGAAGAACGGTACGAAAAACAAGAAAAACAAGAAATGAATGCAGCATCAAACACAAAACCCCGTTCGTTACCTGTGCCAGGGGGGTTGTGTACAGATTGCCGTTGTCGTGTGGCGCACTATACATCGGCCAAACTGGACGATGCGTCAACGAGAGATTAGGAGAACACCGAAGATTGCTCTGGGGAGACTCTCTTGATAACCTCCCTAAACATTGCCGCACGTGCATTACAAACGACAAGGAAAAGAAAATCCAGTGTAAACCGCTTTTTGAAAAAACGACCATCCTATTCAGGCGCAGGGAGCAACTCACGCGGGAGCTCATGGAAGCCTTTCATATGCGCATCAGTGGCGATAAGTGCATTAGTCAGACTTCCGTCCGTTTCTCTGATAGGGAGTATGTGTTCTTAACCAAACCATTGGGATTCATGGGGTAACTTGTGGTGTTCATGACATTTGTTTGTTTTTGTTCTTGTTGGTTTCACTATTTATTCGAGCATTGTCTGGAATAAACCTTCAGTTGTGAGTAGCGCTCGTCTTTGTCTCGCTGGTCCTCGTTTTTCCGCGCCAACTTCTTCAGTTTAAAGCCTAACCCTTGCGTGGGAAACATGAAGAAAGTGCACATGAAACAAGGTGGCTATCGCCTCATAATGTTTTCGACAGCGTATTTATTACAGTGATGCAATGATCCATCTGTATGAACCGTATACAAACCGTTTGGAAAACAGTGGAAAATAAACACGATCCACAATACGACACTCCTAAGCAACCAAGCACTATAAAAAGTACAATGAGAGCACAACAGTACGAGTGAGTACCACTTCGGTTTGAAGTCAGTCTGGGTATACACATATACTAGATGATCATTCTACTGCAGTGGTCGTTTGCAGAAGCTACAGATTCATAAAGTGTTTTATTGTGCGTATTTTCCAGGGGCTGAGTAGTCCAATTAAAAATAATATGTCTAAGGGTTCATCAGCAAATAGCACTCCAGTGAGATATCGTACATAATGTGGTGTCAAATGAAGTGTTTTTTTTAATGTCCATTGGGTAATGTGCCTGAAGAGCTGTTCATTTTGTAATTGATGAAAAAATGCTGAGTCTTCGCTGGAGTATCATAATTGCGGTTATTTACTGTAGACACAAAAATGGCCTTCATCTCTAATCATGTTTTAACGGGCAATTTCTTGATATGCACCTTATTAAGAAATGACTTTGTACACAGAAAGAGGGGCTTTTTACGTATTTTTTGAGCATGTCCTTTCCAGGTAAACCCAAATACACAGAGTGGCCAGTTGAGCGGAGGGAAGAGCATATAAATTAAGTCCTAGCATAACCGTCTTGCGACATTGAAAACAAGAACTCATGGCAGAAACACATAAGAAGGAAACAAACAGGAAAATACACCGCATGCATTAAGCCCGACAAACACGGACGATCAGAAACACTAAAACATACAATGAGGTTGGGAAAACATGAAGTAAATTGACTTGCGAGAATGCACGCAATATTGGGTGGGAAGTGTGACGTAAAAAAAAAAACATGAAACATGAAACTATCTGTCGAACATACAGGGGGACAAAACCATAGTAGCCAGCGCTTATAAGCCGGGAAATGTCATCGTGCCTCATAGGTACAAAATATGAATCCCACACAAAACTGCAAAATATCTGTGAAAACACTGCATATAATGTCTCGTGCAATGAATAGTTTCGAGTAAATAATAAATTGTACGGTGAGAGAGAGATTACAGGTGGTCGCCCTGCCAAAAAACGGTTTGACTATGGAGGAGAAAAGTCTAAGCATAGCGCCCAAGAGTAGATACGCGGTCTTTCCAGTAATGTAGGCTTCTCTTGTAGGCACTCAAAAAGACGCAAAGGTACTTAGGCGACTGCTGGTACAATGCATACTAGCATATTCATCAAGTTTATATCCCCAAACACCAAACAAGAGACCGCAACTCTTAGAACAATTACCCACGCTCGCAACACTTAATCGAAGACTTTCGTTAAACACAGCCTCGTCGATGCTTGACGTATGAGCGCTTAATAAGGCAAGGTCATCTACAGAAGCTAATACCTACAGTTCACGGCCCATAATACGAAAACCACTGACGGCTCTGCTGTTTGTAGCGCTTGTGCAGAGTGGATTCAAGTATAGTGCGAAGAGGAGTGGGTAAAGTGGGCAACCTTGTTTCAAAGAGGACTGAAAGTAGACAGGTTGTGAGAGAGAGCCATTCGCAATCAAGCGCGTAGGGTAGTTTTTGTAACTAAGGCATATCCCGGTAGTAAGAATTGAACCAAGATTCACGTGATTTAACAATTTAAAAAGGAATGAATGGCACATTCGATCGAACGCTTTTGCCAGGGCAGTTTTCATCAGTGCTAATTTTTAATGAACATCGCTGCAATGCTGCTACACCGTACGCGCTACATATTGATTAGAATCTATTTACCGTCCACTCAAGCCCAATGTTTGGTGAGATCAAATCAAAGTAGATATTGCAAGCTGTTGATTTATGGGGACTTACGCGAAAATCTTATATACAACATTAGAAAGCCTGATAGGAACGTAGCTATTTATTAATCGTAACTTTTTCTTATCATCAGCTTTTGTCATCAAGGCAATGTTACATTTGGTAAAGTGCTGTATTATAAATACAAAATCAATGCTACTCTCAAAACATTGGAGCGAGACAGAGGATAAAACAGATATAAATGACTTGTAAAATTCTCCTGATAAGCGGTTTGGTTCCTTGTTTTTCGAGAGTTGATCTGTCACATCTTACAGTTCACCCAAGGTTATGGACCACTTATTACCGCGCACTCATCCTCAGAATTCGTCGTATTCATTGACACCTCGTGTGCTACATAAACATGAGCAGTGCTTGAAGTGGCAGCAAAAGAGAGCTGTGGTGTTTTGGAAACTTGCTAACTATTGCTTCTTAATTTGTGACCAGGGCGCCACCACAGTAAAGCTCAGAGACTCACTTGGCAGCCACGTGGCTACTATCTTCAAGCAAGGCTCGTCTAGTTGGCTCCTCAGAATGCAAAGCACTATTTCTGTGGAATCGTACACGGACTGCCGGAAAACGCTGTGGATCTAACTTTTGAATGAAACGCTTTACAGTTAAAATTTCCTTTGAGTGCTAGCCTGGAGCCTCGCATTAAAATTCGTACAAATTATAAAGGCTGTGAAGCAATCGTTTCACCTCAACATGTTTAAGGTAAGACCTTATAGAGGCGATCTCAATATCTCCGCCACAATATTCTTGCTTAAAGATCTGCCAAGCTGCAAACAATGGGCCTCAAATAGTCAACCAAAACTCCAAAGTTGTGCTCACTCGCTGATTAAAGTCCTCCTCGTTCAACTCCCCCAGTGCCCACTGCGTCTGAAACACAGGACGGGCACATTCTTAAAACCGCGTTATGATCATGGCATGCTCAGAAAAAGAAACAAGCTAGAAACTACACGAAATGCGCTTTTTCAGGAGATCTGTGGGAATGTAAATCCGATCCAGACGTTAATGTGAGGCTCCTGTAATTTTTGAAGGTAGATTGCAATCCAGCATCAATTAGGCTCATGTTTTGTGTGATAGCTAATAAAATACAAGGGTTGTCTTCGGCGCTTTTACTAGGCCCTGTACAGTCGCGCGGGTCGCATGCGCAGTTAAAACAGGAGGACTGTCCGGACCCCGTAGAGGATCTGTTACGGGTCCAATTGGACTTATTTTTGGAAATGCGGCGGAAAGCTTGAAGGTTGCTTCACTTCCGCCATCGATTGGCCCGGTATTGCACTACCTCCGGGATCGACCTTGTCTTTAGCGCGTCTTTACTATCCTGTCTTTCTATCCCATCTTTCAACTCTCCTACTATCTGCACGTGGTAGCGATTGTGGCTCGGCTTGAGCCAGTGAGCAGGCCTGTGCATTTTTCCTTTCTTTCTTCCTGGCAACAACAGACAGACAGACAGACAGTTAAAACAGTTAAAGCTGGGTATGAATACTGAGTACCAATTTTAGCCTAGACGAGCTGCAATATCCTGAAAAAATTTCTCTCTGTACCGAATTATTTGAAGCTTACATGTTAATGAACCGCTAACGATTTGCCATGCAGCCGAAAGTCCCAGCGTGTCAGGTGGCCTTCTGTGTCAACCTGGTACATAAAGTCAGAAACAGAAAAACAACACTTAGAAAAATTAACCCAAGCTCGTAATACTCAAAGTCTTCCGTTAAACACACAGCCTTATCGACGATTGGCGTATCAGCGCATAAGAAGGCAAGGTCATCTGCAGAAGGTAATACCTTCAGTTCGCGACCGATAATACGAAAACCACGGACGGTTCTGCTGTTTTAAGCACTTTTGCAGAGCGGCTCCAGGTATAGTGCTAAGAGGAGTAGGGAGAGTGGGCAACGTTGTTTGACAGAGGACTGAAGAAGAACGGCAGATTGGGCGAGTTGGAAATGCTCCATAATATTAAAGCAGCGCTAAGCAACAAGGACGAAGATAGAAGGGAACACACACACAGGCGCTGATTCTTACAACTAAATTTTATTTGAAGTAAGCAGGTCAATTTATACACTCACAAGAACTACGCACGTGCGCATGGTCAAAGACAGATGTACTCATTTAAAAATGCTAATAAAAACACACTGCATCAAAGGCTCATGCAGTTATCGCCGATATGCTATCCCCTGTGCAACAGGCTCATTTCCTTGGAGGTTAGGGATACTGAAGGTGTGCTGACGCAACAGCTTGTATTTCTTATGATATGGAAGGCCTCTGCTATCTCTCTTGTGCGCCGATCATTGTGCACAAACAACACTTCCGTGTCGACAAAATACGGTGTGCATATACACGTGAAGCAATGTTTGGCTATGTTAGTCTCTTTTGTTCCCAAGGAATTGGCGTGTTCCATGAGGCGTACATTAATACATCGGCCGGACTGGCCTATGCACGTGGAACCACATGACAATGGGATGTGGTAGACAATGCCAGTCCTGCAGTGGACATATTGATTGACATGATTGTTGTTGCACACTTTCCTCTTTCTAGGTCCTTCGATTTTTCTTTGTACGTCGGCCCCTACTTTACATAGTTTATTAGGGGCTGAAAAAAGAACATTAACTCCGTACTTAGCCCCCACTTTTTTAAACCGGTGTTACAGTTTGTGAACATATGGCATGACGGTCACCCTCTTCCTTTCATTTTGACAAAACTGCACATCAGAGGTGCACTCTGAGGACTTCACCGCTTTTAATACTTTATCAGCACTTGACACAGTAACCGAGTCTGGGTATCCGGCTTCCCTGCACTTGCGCACTTGGGCTAGGAGACTGCTGCTCATTTGATGAGGACAAGATTTGCTTACTGCCATGCTTAAACAACTAGCAACAATTCCGGCTTTTACCAGTTTTGAATGGAACGACTTATTGTTCAGTAGGGGCTTCTCGCTTCGGGGGGAATATTGCCAACACACACGGTCTGGTTCAAAATTCAGTTTTAAATCCAGAAATTGCAAGCCATTTTGCTGGGGGACTTCATGCGTAAACGTCAGTCCCGAGCCATTTTGTGTAAAAACATCAAGAACTCGTGACACATATGCAAGATCCAGGGGCCTTCCAAACACCAGGAAATCATCCACGTAACGGAAAATGCGAATGACTGTTCCTGCTAATTCATTCGACACTTGTCTATCAACGCGGCTCAGAAAGATATTGCTCAGGATAGGGGCTACCCTCGCCCCTATGCACACACCCGACTTTTGCATAAGTACTTTGCCTTCCCACATAATATACGTGTTATTGAGGTAGAAGGACAACAGTTCTAGAAAGGACGCGGATGGAGTACCACAGGAATTCCGGAAGAGGCATTCATCGTTGTCTTCAGTAATACTTAGCTGGACGTAATTCATGAGTTGGATATGAGGAAATGAATAGTACAAATCAACCGCGTTCACGCCGAAGCCAGAGCAAGGGCCGGGATTTTCATCCCTGAGGAACCTTGCAACAGTTTCCGAGTTGGGAATCATGAAAGGATCCACTACATTAAGTGCAGAGAGATGTCTGCACAGGTAAGTAGATACAACTAACTGCCAAGAGTTGCGCTCAGAAACTATTGCTCTCCAGTAAAGCAACTGCCTTCCCCTTAGATCGTGCAGGAATTCTTTTAACACTTCTGAAATTCTTTTGAAGTGCATCACTGGCTTTTTTGGAAAACTGCTCCTCAGACAGCAGAACAAAAAATCCTTCTTTATCCGACTGTACAACCCGCAGATGATTTACAGACAAATAGTTGACTAGGGAACGAAACTGATTTTGCTGCCCTTTCGAAATACCTCTGTTAGCAACCGCGTCAAAGCATTCAGACTCACATCTTGGTCGAACTTCAGTTGGGGCTTTGAAGGAAACATCACAGGCCAATGCCAACTTTTCCACAGTTTTCATACATGTTTCTAGGCAAAACTTGGGTCCTAGACGTAAAGTCATCAGTTGCTTCGGATCGACATCGATGTCACCTAAGACTAGAAGCTTTCCTTCTGCGACAAGATGTCTCTTGGGCTTTGGAAGAGATGGGCGTACCTTGTTCCACAGGAATTCGGTGAGCTGGTCAGTAGTCTTACACCATTCGCGAAAGACTCGTTGGTTAAGGCGATGGTTTCCGCTGCCACATCTTGTCCGCAGCATGTCCTTGAAGAATCTCGCCTGACGCCACCATTCGCTTTTTGCGATTTTGCACATTCTCTTGGTGTGGCCCACGGATGGAAGTATCCAAACGCAAAGTGCTTGAAGATCCTGGGGACAGGTGTCATGACGGCAGTGCCAAGAAGCAGTCCGAGCTCGACAAATACACACGGCGATGATCGGTGAGAGTACAGCTGGATTTGACAGGTCTACATTCTGACACATAAAAGAGGCCCACGTACAAGAAATAAACTGTAGAAGAACGGGAGATTGGGCGAGTTGGAAATGTTCCATAATATTAAAGCAGCGCTAAGCAACAAGGACGAAGAAAGAAGGGAACACACATAAAGGCGCCTGTGTGTGTGTTCCATTCTTTCTTCGTCCTTGTTGCTTAGCGCTGCTTTAATATTATGAAGAGGACTGAATGTAGACTGGTTGAATTAGAGAGCCATTTGCAATCAAGCGCGTGCAGCAGTTTTTGTGACAAAGACTGAAACTCTGGTGCGCTGTTTCTTCGTGCTCGCGTTTTTGGCGCTGAGCTAAATTGCGCCGTGGACCTTATTTCCCCTCATTTGTCCCTTTCTCATAGTTCCCTCCCCAATGACATCCATGCGCCCAATGACACCGATGCTCTGACGACCGCAGAGCTTTGACTGCCACTGAGCAACGGTATCCCTGCGCGTGCATGAAATCAGGCTACAGTGCTAAAACTTGTAAGAATAGAAATGTCAGATAAATGTCTTCATCCTTTTGCTATTCCCTCTATCATCGCCTCAGCAGTGTGCGACGACTAAAATGTATTCAAGCAAATTACAGCATAGTGAAGAATGCTACCCGAGCCACTCGCAATCAAGTCAAATAAATTCATGTTCACCTAGAGGACCACCTATAGTATACTGGTTTCTTCGCGCTGCTCCTTCAATTTCTAAGCAAGTAAATCGGGAGATATGGTCCCAAACACAAAATACTTTTTAACACTCCTAGTTATGGCATGTTTTACATAAAACGCACAACCAAAAAAGCATTGAGGCATAAAATGCCGCCTATTAGTTTCATTTTATGTTATTCAATGAGTGCTGCGGCTGGCATGCGAGCAGCAGCATCCAAAACCCCTGTAGCATCCATCAAATGCTCCTGTAGAGTGTCGTTCACGGCATGGGTGCCACTGCGGGGCTTATCAGCATATGACACTACGCACTACTCTGTCGAATGACCGAAACGCCGAACTTATCACACCCAGAAGTACGGCATTGACGGCGTATAGGCCCAACCTTGTGGCAACGAAGACACAAGGGTGGCCTCCCTTGAACTAAACAATGTAGACCACAACCAGGCACTGTAGACCACAAACTGTCAAAAAATCACCCCAACGCGTCTGCCCACGTCTCTAAGCGACATTTAAACTTGCAGAAATTCGGAGTCCACAATGATCATTGAAAGCGACTGTTTATTGCAGCATAAACTAACGTTAGATGCCAGATTGAATGCGATAAAGAGAAGTAACCTATGTTGATGAAAGAAGAAGATGACGAAAGCGTCAGAAAAGGGGAAAAAATTTTCCAGGAAAATTTGTCTTGAGCCCCAAACGCCAGAATGGCGCCTTCATTGGATGGCTCAGTGGTTAGGGCGCTCGGCTACTGATCCGGAGTTCCCGGGTTTGAACCCGACCGCGGCGGCTGCAGTTTTTATGGAGGCAAGAAGCCAAGGCGTCCGTGTGATTTGCGATGTCAGTGCACGTTAAAGATCCCCAGGTGGTCGAAATTATTCCGGAGCCCTCCACTACGGCACTTCTTTCCGCCTTTCCTCTTTCACTTCCTCCTTTATCTCTACCCTTACGGTGCGGTTCAGGTGTCCAACGATATATGAGACAGATACTGCACCTTTTCCTTTCCCCCAAAATCAATTATTATTATCATCATTAATGAAAAAGAAACAGGGCGCAGAAACAATAAACGTAGCCGATAGTCACAGACGCAGAATGAACGCTGCATGAACAAGACAAAAACAAGTACGCTCTGCCTGCGAAAGTAAGAGAAATATAGGAGAAGGGGACAATTGAGGGGAATAAGATTCGCGGCGCAATTTCGCTCGGTGCCAACAACGCGAAAAATAAGAAACAGGGCACCAGAGTTTCTGCCTTGGCGACGCGTCCGCAGGACCACCTTCGCAAGGAGCCTAGGAGAGCCGAAAAGCAAGGATTACCTCATACTGTAGCTTCTTCAGGATGTAATTCAGTAGCATTCACAGCGCAAAGAAACGAAAGTATAAGGAGTTGTTTGCTACCCACGCTCGTTGGTATTCACTAAAACAAAACACGATAAAGCACGAACATATTCATGCAGTGGGTATACCAGGTGAATCACGTTTTAGAACACAAAATTCTTCCTGGGTCTGATGTTATGCGTTGACGACACATTCGCGCCTGCATGTGACGGCTCGCGTCGTTCTGCTGTCCAATAATTGGGCCGAGGCGTTCGCTTATTGTAAAATATTTTCTAGGTTCTAGAGAGACTGCAATAAAAAAAAATAGGAAGAAAAATTGTGTTTCTTTTTGTGCAGCTGTGTTCAGTTTTCTTCAGTAAAGAAATATTGTGAAGTTCTTATATTAAGTTATTCCGTCACAGTTTTCACAAAGAGGAGGTTCTCGTTATTTGTTAATTTTCAGTGATATGCAGCCTCAAAAGCCTCACAGCAACGGCTTTTGCGTAGCTGCAAAAAATGAGATTCCAACAAGAAAACGACGAAATTTCTTTGAACGTGCAGGAGAAAGCGAAGATGGGTCTTAAATAGACGCGACAAATTCAGGTTATTTTGGGAACTGTTTCCAGGAACGCGAAAACAAATATAAACAAAAATGCTCTGAAATCCTGACGCCCGCTGACATCCATGCTCTGACGACCGTGGATCTTAAACTGCCACCAAGCAAGGTTATGCCTGCGCGCGCATGAAGTAAGTTTACATTCTAAGAAGAAAAATCTCAGTTGCAGATAACAAAGCACAAATATAACAGCGCGTAGTATGGAATATGCAACGCTCGCGGATGGCCGAAAGCGTTCTTTGCCGAAGAGACATGACACCGTTGTTCGGAGAGTCTTTTTAACGTGATAGCGTTAAGGAGCTCGTGTCGCAGAAAATCCGGTGTCGTCGGCGTCGGTGTATTCGGCCGTGAGCGAAAAATGGCGCATCTCGGTGGACACCTGAACCGCGTCTTAAGGGAAGTAATTTTAACGCGAGAGCGTTAAGGATTGATTGATTGATTGATTGATTGATTGGTTGAAGGATTGATTGATGGATTGATTGATTGATTGATTGATCGCTTGATTATTCATTGATGGATTGATTGATCGATCGATCGATCAAATGATTGGTTGATCGATTGGTCGATTGATTGATTGATTGATCGATGGATTTTCCGTTCCCTTACGGCGCGATCCGCGTGTCCAGAGAGAATTGTGAGACAGGCGTCATTTCCTTTCCTTAAAAGGAATTGTTCATTTCATTTTCCTTTCCTAACGGCCCGGTTCGTGTGTCCGCCGAGATATGTGAGTCAGGCGTCCTTTCCTTAAATTCTCCAACGGGCCACGCGTCGCGCCGAACGGGCGATGGCGTTCCGTGTACTCCTCGGCAACGCTGCGGCATGCTGTCGCGTCTCGCTCTTAAAGACGAAGCTTAAGCGTCCTCCAATCTTTTTCTTTAATGTTACGGCACCGGCGCGCTTGTTGATGCTGAAAAGAAGCGCATTTTTTTGTACACGTTAAGAAAAATATCATTGTGCTGCTACCGCATTAAAAATGAACTCGCATGAAATGTAGCACCACACTTGCCATCATACTCATCCGAACATGACGGAGCTCGCTTTTAAAACAGAGTGGCTGATTTATTTGTGTGACGCGGTTGCCCTAAGTACACTAATATGTTTGTTCAAAATCGAAGTTAGGCTTGTCCTGAGCTTTACGACTCATTTGCGTTCCTTCTAAATCGACGAGAACGTTATAGTGACGGCTTTCTGGTGACTGGGCGTTGAGCATGAGCTCTCCTGATTTGCGCACCTGCCAACGAGAAGTTAGCTAATTACTATCGGATTGCTGCGGGACTACTGCTGGAGCAGTGGTAAGTCTATGATTTCGATTTTTAAAATTACGAAGCTGCCAAAAGGCATGCATAATAACTCCGCATACTAAGTGCCGTCAGCAGTTAAATATTCTCATTTTTCTAAATTTATGTTAACCTTGAAAAAGAACATGCAACTGCAGGCTTAAAAGCAGCGTGTTGCTCGCGTATTGCGCTCTTTATATGTTCCAACTGGACCAGCTGGTTCCTGAAAAAAGCCTTTACGTGAGACTCCGTTCGTGTTTTGTGTATCAAATACTTTACATTGTGCCATTGTCATCGGTCGTTAGCTCGCTCGTGCCACACGCAGCGTTATCTTTGTGTCCTCTATTCTCTTTTCACCTTCGGAGCCTTCCTCGTTCCTGGGCGACAATTTTGTTCCCTTTTGCTCCTGAAGCAATTGCCAGTCTTTTCGGGCGCGTTCTCAGTCCCAGCAGATTTCGTGAGGCAATCAAGCTTTCTCACTCGCTCTCTGCGAAAAAGCGACGCGTTGCCATTAGAGGAACTGCCTTAATAAATAGAATGTACTCGACGATATAAAGCACGCAGATCAATGAAAGCGCAGAATGTTCCAGCTAGACTGCTGGTATTCCTCCCATCCAGCTTTCTCTTATAGACTTTCCACGGTGTGGAATCGATTTCGGATATTTCCCTAATTCTTCGCGGATCCTAGTTCATCGTTTTCTGTGTTGAGCAGCCATGTTTAAAGAGAATGTGGGATGAATATGCGGTATGTATACCCCTGCGCAAAAGTGGAGAGACCACGCTAACTGGCACAAAAGCGTGCCAGCGCTTTCTATCGGTACGCCTGTTTTCATGGTATGCGTAGACACTAATAAGTTAGTCTGTCTGGCCACACACTTCCGCCAGGCACGCCTTTATACGCGGAAAAATCAATAAGAGCGCCATTCGTGTGGACTCTCTACTTTTGCGCACGCCTTTACGTTCACTCCCTGTACCTGTTGTACATCCCAGCCTGAGAGTGATGTTGACATTCTGGAGTAGCCCCATCGCAGAGTGAATTTTTGTGCATAAATATGCACTCGGCATAAAAATAGCTTTTGATCTGTTCACCACTGCATACGGGGCAAGACGCTTGTCTAGAATGTGTGAGCTGGTTGTTCTGGACATGGTGCGGGTTGCATGCGCGGCATCTAACCATAAACCGGGTTTGAAACCTGCCACATTTGAGCATGTATTGGTGCATTGGTGTGATAGCAGGTGAATTCATGTTGTCGCGGCTTTCGCAGTTGCTTTTTTAAAGAGCGCACATAGCTGACGGAAATATTGTTTAAAGTGTATCGTTCTTAGTGGCATCCGCCTTTTAGTTATTTTCGTTTCAAAGGCTCATCGCAAATATTTTAGTGCAGAATGAGTGAATTGCTACAAAGACAGCTCCGCGTCACTCTCCTATGCACCCACAGTTATCGTCTGTGCACATTCACTAGGTATATATCAAACTTTATTTGCCATAAAGCCTTCAATGTTAGCCGGTGTTCGCGTCCCTCGGTCACCACTTTGACGTGACGCTGAGGCGTGTCCGAGCTGCTAGCTTCGCGATCGAGTGTTAGCCGTCAAGGACACTTTTTTTAACGTGACATCGTTTAGGATCCCGTTCAGCGGAAAAACCTGCGTCGTTCGTCGGCATTGTGTTGAGAAACTCCAGATTGCTAGACAAGGTGGCGACGTTACACGTCGAGCGGCGGAATATGAAAGCGATTAAAAGAGTAGGAAACTGGCGAACAGAAGGTCGCAACATGAATGAAACGTCATTAGGAGACGTAAGTAGATAAAACCAATGAATTTGTCGCGAGAGAAAGTGGGGTAATTAGTCGGCAGTCGAATACATCACCCTTAGGCTGCGAGTCAGACATGCTACCTCAAGGCCACGCACGCACGTTCGTATGGCTTGGTTTAAGCGGGACTTTATGTATGCTGTATGCCGTGTGGTCTTTCACATATTGATTGTGATTGTGAAATAGGAAACAGTGTCCTTGTCTACGTGAGCAAGAGGAGCAGCTGACAGCACCCATTAAACTCATTGCTTCATACCCTTAAAGGCGGAGCTTAAGTGTACCAGAAGTTTTTGTAGCGAAAGCTACATTGGCGGCGAACTCGCAGCTTAGCCGTGCTCGCATTCCTACCGTGGTCGCACCGCACCACTTGACCAATCACGTCACCGGTCACGGTCATGTGACCAACCGCGTGACGAACCACGTGACAACAATTAGCCACACTACCAGACTAACCTGGACTTGCAGTCAAGATTAACCAAGGATAACCAAGGTATGGCTTAGCTTTTGCAACGAATATCTTGGCAGAGCCGAGCTAAGCCACTGCCAATTTTTTCTAAGGGCTTTCATGTCCACTGTGATCTGTACAGCGCTGAAGGAAGAGCACGAAATTGCACGTGAAAACATGCAGATCAGTGTTGGCCAAATGTTTAGGCGAATCCCCCAAAAGTGGAGCAGGTTTGTAATATGGGAGTAATTTTTCATTGACATGCACCCAAGCGCAGAAATACGACAATGCAGGAAGCTATTCAACTTTCTAAGAAAATTTTGGCCAATAGTGTTCCCACTTCACTTTATTGATCAATTCGCTCTCGCGCTACCATAAGCTTGCCTTACCGCTTAGCTCATTTGGTAGAGCGAATGCTCCGGCGAAGCTGTGTTCCTGGGTTAGAACAATGGACCAGGAAGAATTTTTCTTTAACGGAGGAGTTTCTGAGAAAGCTGTATAGTTTTCCTTTGTACTCGTATGGCTGGGCTTGGGTGTATGCCGGTAAGCAATAACTTTTATTACATGCAGATGAACTTTTCAAATCTGCCTTGCATAGAATAGTTGTTTTGAACCCCGACGACGCAAGCAGTGCGAAGTGGTCCACGTGGTCCGCCTCAAACCTTACTACGCTAGGGCGCACTGACCTTGTGCCACGGAGAGTCCTGTTCAGCATCTGGTCGATGCTTTCCGAACGGGGGGGCGGGGGGGGGGTAATTCCGCCAACGCTGAAGAGGGCAAGAAGTGCGCGGCTCGTGTTTGCTCCTCGTGCGTTCTTGCTTACCGCTGCGGTGCCTAAGCCTTCGGGGTTCCACCTTAACGCACCCGCAAAAGGTAAACAGCCTATGTGGCAATATTAGTGTATGCCAATAAGAATGTGTGTAATTGAAGAAGTTCTAATTACAGAAATAATAACTGGGCGAGTAGCAAAGTGCATGTTGGTGTTTCATATTCTCTATGCTTGAAGTGGCATAGTGGAGTCGACATGCGGCGGACACAGGAAAACCCCAAATTGGATGTACGCCGCTCCCCAACAGACGACGCGAGCAGCATAAAGTTTTCTCAGTGTGGAATGTGCATTCGGGTGCAACGCTCCTTCATGGTCATGTTATTGTGTGTGTAGTGCAGTGAGTAACATACAGTGAGTGTTAATGTAAAAGCAACGTTATATGCATAAACTGCAGTGCGGAAGAGTTCTTAGACAAGAATGTGGAGACTGTTCTGTGAGAATTTTGATAAATATTTGAATCTGAATAAAGAACAATGGCTGTGTGTGAAGAGAAACCGCTTAAGGGAGCCATTAACGATATTGCTTGCTACCTTTAAAGTCAGAGCTTAAGTGTATCCGTATTTGTTCGGGCACTTTTATCGATTAATAGTTTGGCGCTGGGAAAACGAATTAATCCAAAGACAGTTGTTGAAAAGCTATTCTATAAATATAGAACAAGCACTTAAACCTGAACATTTAAAACATTTCAAATTGTCTAAAATACCTGGCACCACTTGTCTCTTTAAATCGAAAGGATGAAAAAAAAAGTTAAATTTCCTGCACTAAAATTCTGGATATTTGCACAAGTAGAGGCATATTAATATGCTTTTGTTATCCAGCCAGGGTTTAAACATATAAACGTGCACTATTGTAAAGGAAACGACAAACGTTTGCTTGGCACTTATTAGAAGAAGTCGGAACTGTTCTTTTACGCTGTGTGGCGAAATTATTAGGTAAGGTTCATTATATACATTGTAAATTTTCCAATTTCGGGTAGAACTTTGGATTACAGGCGCGACAACAGACAGACCACAAGGTAGATAAACGGGACGGTGGTCTGTCTGTTGTCGCGCCTGTAATCCAAAGATGTACCAACTTGCCCAGCAAGACGTTCTTCGGGTAGAAGTTGGGAAAAGAGAGGTGTATAGTGACCAAGAAAATGTACAAACGTTACGTACATTCTTCTGCTCCATTATATAATGAGCTATGGAAACACGTGGCTTACCTCAGTTTTGCGCACACAACGCCTTTTTCTTAGCAGGGAAAGGTCTTCACTATATACCACAGTTTATCAATTTCATGAAGTTATCGTAGTGCTTTGATGCCTTGTATCGACGATGTAAAAACAAAGCAGCAAAACAAGTGCTTTAACGCTGAATGCGTTGCATGGAGTGTTTTTAAACCTCTTATGTTTCGTAGATAAAATTTCGAGCTCCGAAAGTGGCGCAGTTGTGTGTTACGCTGCGTCTAAAACTTTTAAACAAGTGATTCTGTTGAGCGAGAAAGCTCGCAAACCACTCAGTTCGTTAGTGTGTCATTATTACAAATGTAAAGATGCATTTAAGCAGGTAAATTTCCGCCTACTGCTACCCGCCAAATTTTGTCCATACCTACTGCTGTCCGCCGACAGTCCTAGGAATCACCAGAGAACAAAATGCATCGGAATGAATTATAGGAGTTTAAGTAAGGGTTTAAAGCCTAAGGAGAGCAGAAAGTTGGGCTAGTTGGTTGAAATGCATACTGAAGATGTTGGCGCGGAAAAACGAGGACAAGCGAGACAAAGACGAGCGCTACTCACAACTGAAGGTTTATTCCAGACAATGCTCGAATAAATAGTGAAACCAACAAGAACAAAAACAAACAAACGTCATGAACACCACAAGTTACCCCGTGAATCCCAATGATTTAGTTAGGAACAGATACTCCCTATCAGAGAAGTGGACGGAAGTCTGTCTAATGCACTTATCGCCACTGATGCGCATATGAAAGGCTTCCATGAGCTCCCGCGTGAGTTGCTCCCTGCGCCTGAATAGGATGGTCGTTTTTTCAAAAAGCGTTTTACACTGGATTTTCTTTTCCTTGTCGTTTGTAATGCACGTGCGGCAATGTTTAGGGAGGTTATCAAGAGAGTCTCCCCAGAGCAATCTTCGGTGTTCTCCAAATCTCTCGTTGACGCATCGTCCAGTTTGGCCGATGTATAGTGCGCCACACGACAACGGCAATCTGTACATAACCCCCCTGGCACAGGTAACGAACGGGGTTTTGTGTTTGATGCTGCATTCATTTCTTGTTTTTCTTGTTTTTCGTACCGTTCTTTTGCCTCCTTCTTCCATCCGTTTGTTGAGGTCGGAGTGGTGCAGGCAAGCTAGATTTTTTAAGGACCAGCTGCGTATCGTCAGTGGCAGAACGTAAAAAGACTCGACATTTCGTCACTGGTGTGCCACTTCGTCGTACCTGACTGAGCTGCTTTGGAATTGTGTTCTCCCAACATTGCCAAGACCACAAAAGACTCGAAGACCGTTTCAGGGCGTTGTGACACTGGGAAACGCTGAAGTTCCTGCCCAGCACCTGGAAGTCCTCAAGCTTGGTCCGAAGTTGGGCTTGCCTTTGGTGCTAAAACCTGTTGAAAAGATAGCAGTTGCCCGGACAATTTCGCGGCTATCGCGCAGTGAAGTTCAGGCAAGATGTTCCGAGGAAGCGTCGACGTGGTGGCAAGGACCCATGAGAATAAGAAAGAAAAAGAAAACCGTTGGAGCACTGCTGGGATTGTCGACGTCTTGACATCTGCCGGGCTGCGAGTACTATGTGCGGATAAGCTAGGGGGGTTCGTGTTGATTCCTGAAGGAATGTTCGCGGAGAAAGCCGAGGCAGCCATCGCGAAGAACTTCAGACAGATCGACTTCAAGGAGAAGAAGATAAAGGAAGAAGCTTTGGCTTTGGCGCTCCGCCACAACCTGGAGAAACTAGCAAATGGCATCAAGAAAGCTCAAGACCCTCATCTAGCCGCATTTTTTACGGCAAAAACCCACAAGGAAGGAATTCCGTTCCGGGCAATCGTGTCTGAGCGGATCACGTGGCAATTACTGATGGCCGTGTACCTTGAGAAACATCTGGGAAGCCTAAGCGAGGAGGACCCTTTCATGGTGGCAAATTCTGAGGCAGTGGTGAGTCTTCTCAGCAACAGTACCCAGGACTGTGTACCACTTTCAGCGTTGACATTGAGGACTTGTACTATTCAATGCCAAATAACGAGATGATAAAAAGTGTCCAGGAATGCATTATGGAGCACAACGACGAGGCCGCATTCGTGTCCCGATGTGGTGTATCTGTTGGGTATTTTTTGGAGACACTCACGTTTTATCTCAAATCAACGGTCATAGGGTGGAACGGGAAATTTTGCGTACAGCGAACTGGTGTTTGTATCGGGTCTCGCGTAGCCCCCATCCTTAGCAACATTTTTCTGGCTAAGGTCGACAGAGCCATAGAAAAGAAATCGGGAGGGATAATTTGGAAGGCATGTAGGTATGTTGATGACTACTTAGTGTTGTCTTCTGAACCCAACCTGCAACGCACCGTCGTCAATGTGCTAAAACTTTTTAAGGAGTGCGGCCCTGGTCTCAATTTCAAAGTAGAAGTACCAAGAGATGGAAGGCTCCAGTTCCTAGATCTGTCTTTGCATTTTCTCCCCAAACATGTTTGTTGGGCATACCACCCTAGGGCCAATAAAGCGTTGCTTGATTATTCATCCGGTCACTCCAAAGTCATAAAAAACGGGAGAGTCACTTCCTGTCTAAAAGCGGCCATCACCAAGTCTTGGTCACATGCTTTCAAGGAAAGCGTCGAGTCCCAGGTGAAGAGGCTGAAAGAAAGCGGGTACCATCAGCATATAATTGTGGAAGCTTGTGGAAGATTGGTAAGGTGGGTCAAGGATGGGTCGCGACCTAAACTCCGGGAAACAGAGCGTCAAAAATTTTGCAGTCATACCATATGTGCACAGATTGGCGCATGGACTGAAAAATGTTGCCGGGCGTTATCAATTTCCGATTGTGTTTTCCGCCCCTCGGAAGTTGGGAGCAATCTGTTCACAGGTGCACAAAGGGATGGAAGAAGGAGGCAAAAGAACGGTACGAAAAACAAGAAAAACAAGAAATGAATGCAGCATCAAACACAAAGCCCCGTTTGTTACCTGTGCCAGGGGGGTTGTGTACAGATTGCCGTTGTCGTGTGGCGCACTATACATCGGCCAAACTGGACGATGCGCCAACGAGAGATTAGGAGAACACCGAAGATTGCTCGGGGGAGATTCTCTTGATAACCTCCCTAAACATTGCCGCACGTGCATTACAAACGACAAGGAAAAGAAGATCCAGTGTAAACCGCTTTTTGAAAAAACGACCATCCTATTCAGGCGCAGGGAGCAACTCACGCGGGAGCTCATGGAAGCCTTTCATATGCGCATCAGTGGCGATAAGTGCATTAGTCAGACTTCTGTCCGCTTCTCTGATAGGGAGTCTGTGTTCTTAACCAAACCATTGGGATTCATGGGGTAACTTGCGGTATTCATGACATTTGTTTGTTTTTGTTCTTGTTGGTTTCACTATTTATTCGAGCATTGTTTGGAATAAACCTTAAGTTGTGAGTAGCGCTCGTCTTTGTCTCGCTTGTCCTCGTTTTTCCGCGCCAACTTCTTCAGTTTAAAGCCTAATCCTTGCGTGGGAAACATGAAGAAAGTGCACATGAAACAAGGCGGCTATCGCCTCATAATGTTTTCGACAGCGTATTTATTAGAGTGATGCAATGATCCGTCTGTATGAACCGTATACAAACCGTTTGGAAAACAGTGGAAAATAAACACGATCCACAATACGACACTCCTAAGCAACCAAGCACTGTAAAAAATGCAATGCGAGCATAACACTACGAGTGAGTACCACTTCGGTTTGAAGTCAGTCTGGGTATACAGATGTACTAGATAATCATTCTACTGCAGTGGTCGTTTGCAGAAGCTACAGATTCATAAAGTGTTCTATTGTGCGTATTTTCCAGGGGCTGAGTAGTCCAATTAAAAATAATATGTCTAAGGGTTCATCAGCAAATAGCACTCCAGTGAGATATCGTACATAATGTGGTGTCAAATGAAGTGTTTTTTTTAATGTCCGTTGGGTAATGTGCCTGAAGAGCTGTTCATTTTGTAATTGATGAAAAAATGCTGAGTCTTCTCTGGAGTATCATAATTGCGGTTATTTACTGTAGACACAAAAATGGCCTTCATCTCTAATCATGTTTTAACGGGCAATTTCTTGATATGCACCTTATAAAGAAATGACCTTGTACACAGAAAGAGAAGCTTTTTACGTACTTTTTGAGCATGTCCTTTCCAGGTAAACCCAAATACACAGAGTGGCCAGTTGAGCGGAGGGAAGAGCATATAAATTAAGTCCTAGTATAACCGTCTTGCGACATTGAAAACAAGAACTCATGGCAGAAACACATAAGAAGGAAACAAACAGCAAAATACACCGCATGCATTAAGCCCGACATACACGGACGATCAGAAACACTAAAACATACAATGAGGTTGGGAAAACATGAAGTAAATTGACTTGCGAGAATGCACGCAATATTGAGTGAGAAGTGTGACGGAAAAAAAACATGAAACATGAAACTATCTGTCGAATATACAGGGGGACAAAACCATAGTAGCCAGCGCTTATAAGCCGGGAAATGTCATCGTGCCTCATAGGTACAAAATATGAATCCCACACAAAACAGCAAAATATCTGTGAAAACACTGCATATAATGTCTCGTGCAATGAATAGTTTCGAGTAAATAATAAATTGTACGGTGAGAGAGAGATTACAGGTGGTCGCCCTGCCAAAAAACGGTTTGACTATGGAGGAGAAAAGTATGAGCATTGCACTCAAGAGTAGATACGTGGTCTTTCCAGTAATGTAGGCTTCTCTTGTAGGCACTCAAAAAGACGCAAAGGTACTTAGGCGACTGCTGGTACAATGCATACTAGCATATTCATCAGGTTTATATCCCCAAATACCAAACAAGAGACCGCAACTCTTAGAACAATTAACCCACGCTCGCAACACTTATTCAAAGTCTTCCGTTAAACACACAGCCTCATCGATGCTTGGCGTATGAGTGCATGAGAAGGCAAGGTCATCTGCAGAAGCTAATACCTACAGTTCGCGGCCCATAATACGTAAACCAATGACGGCTCTGCTGTTTGTAGTGCTTGTGCAGAGCGGCTCCAAGTATAGTGCGAAGAGGAGTGGGGAAAGTGGGCAACCTTGTTTCAAAGAGGACTGAAAGTAGACAGGTTGTGAGAGAGAGCCATTCGCAATCAAGCGCGTAGAGCAGTTTTTGTGACAAAGGCATATCTCAGTGGTAAGAATTGAACCAAGATTCACGTGATTTAAAAAGGGAAAAAGGAATGAATGGCACATTCGATCGAACGCTTTTGCCAGGTCAGTTTTCAGCAGTGCTAATTTTTAATGAACATCGCTGCAATGCTGCTACACCGCACGCGCTACATGTTGATTAGACTGTATTTACCGTTCACTCAAGACGCATGTTTGGTGAGATCAAATCAAAGTAGATATTGCAAGCTGTTGTTCATTTAAGGGGACTTTCGCGAAAATCTTATATTCAACATTAGAAAGCCTGATAGGAATGTAGCTATCCATAAATCGTACTTTTTTCTTATCGTCAGCTTTTATCATCAAGGCAATGTTACTTTTGGTAAAGTGCTGTGGCATAAATCCAAAATCAATACTACTCTCAAAAGATTGAAGCGAGACAGATGACAAAACAGATATAAATGACTTGTAAAATTCTCCTGATAAACGGTTTGGTCCCTTGTTTTTCGCAAGTGACAGTCAATCTGTCACATCTTACAGTTCACCCAAGGTTAAGGACCACTTATTACCGCGCACTCATCCTCAGAATTCGTCGTATTCATAGACACCCCGCGTGCAACAGAAACTTCAGCAGTGCTTGAAGTGGCAGCAAAAAGAGAGCTGTGGTGATCTGGAAACTCGCTAACTATTGCATCTTTATTTGTGACCAGGGCGCCACCACAGTAAAGCTCAGAGACTCACTTGGCAGCCACGTGGCTACTTTCATCAAGCAAGGCTCGTCTAGTTGGCTCCTCAGAATGCAAACCACTATTTCTGTGGAGTCGTACACGGACTGCCGGGAAGTGCTGTGGATCTAACTTTTGAATGAAACGCTTTACAGTTAAATTTTCCTTTGAGTACTAGCCTTGAGCCTCGCATTAAAATTCGTACAAATGATAAAGGCTGTGAAGCAACCTTTCTCTTCACCTCATCATGCTTAAGGTAAGACCTTATAGAGGTGATTTCAATAGCTCCGCCACAAAACTCTTGCTTAAACATCTCCCAAGCTGCAAATAATGGGCCTTCAATAGTCAACCAAAACTCCAAAGCTGTGCTCACTCGCTGATTAAAGTCCTCCTCTTTAAGGTCGCCCAGTGTCCACTGCTTCTGAAACACAGGACAGGCACATTCTTCAATCCGCTTTATGAGCATGGCATGCTCATAAAAAGAAACAGGCTAGAAACTACACGAAATGAGCTTTTTGACGAGATCTGTGGAAATGTAAATCCGATCCAGACGTTAATGTGAGGCTCCTATAATTTTTCAAGGTAGATTGCAATCTAGCATCAATTAACCTCATGTTTTGAGCGATAGCTTATAAAATACCAGTGTTGTCTTCGGCGCTTTTACTAGGCCCTGTACAGTCGCGCGGGTCGCATACGCAGTTAAAGCTGGCTATGAATACTGAATATAGCCTAGACGATTTGCAATATCCTGAAGAAAACTTCTCTATGTACCGAATTATTTGAAGCTTACACGTTAATGAACCGCTAACGATTTGCCATGCAGCCGAAAGTCCCAGCGTGTCAGGTGGCCTTCTGTGTCAACCTGGTACATAAAGTCAGAAACAGAAAACCAACACTTAGAAAAATTAACCCAAGCTCGTAATACTCAAAGTCTTCCGTTAAACACACAGCCTTATCGACGATTGGCGTATCAGCGCATAAGAAGGCAAGGTCATCAGCAGAAGGTAATACCTTCAGTTCGCGACCGATAATACGAAAACCCCGGACGGTTCTGCTGTTTTAGCACTTTTGCAGAGCGGCTCCCGGTATAGTGCTAAGAGGAGTAGGGAGAGTGGGCAACGTTGTTTGACAGAGGACTGAATGTAGACTGGTTGTGAGAGAGAGCCATTAGCAATCAAACCCGTGCAGCAGTTTTTGTGACAAAGACAGAAACTCTGGTGCGCTGTTTCCTCGTGCTCGCGTTCTTGGCGCTGGGAGAAATCGCACCGTGACCCGCCGCGGTGGCTCAGTGGTTAGGGCGCCCGACTACTGATCCGGAGTTCCCGGGTTCGAACCCGACCGGGGCGGCTGCGTTTTTATGGAGGAAAAACGCTAAGGCGCCCGTGTGCTGTGCGATGTCAGTGCACGTTAAAGATCCCCAGGTGGTCGAAATTATTCCGGAGCCCTCCACTACGGCACCACCTTCTTCCTTTCTTCTTTCACTCCCTCCCATATCCCTTCACTTACGGCGCGGTTCAGGTGTCCAACGATATATGAGACAGATACTGCGCCATTTCCTTTCCCCAAAAAACAATTATTATTAACCTTATTTCCCCACATTTCTCCCTTTCTCATAGTTCATAGTTCACTCCCCACTGACACCCACGCGCCCAATGACACCGATGCTCTGACGACCGTGGAGCTTTGACTGCCAGTGAGCAAGGGTATCCCTGCACGTTCATGAAATCAGGCTACATTGCTAAAACTTGTAAGAATAAAAATGTCAGATAAATGTCGGCATCCTTTTGCTATTTCCTCTATCATCGCCTCAGCGGCGTTCCACGAATAAAATATATTCAAGCAAACTACAGCACTGTGAAGAATGCTACTCGAGCCACTCGTAATCAAGTCAATAAAATTCACGTTCCCCTAGAGGACCGCCTATAGTATACTGGTTTCTTCGCGCTGCTCCTTCAATTTCTAAGTAAGTAAATCGGGAGATATGGTCCCAAACACAAAAGACTTTTTAACACTCCTTGTTATGGCACGTTTTACATAAAGCGTACAACCGAAAAAGCATTGAGGCATAAAATGCCGCCTATATGTTTGATTTTATGTTATTCAATGAGTGCTGCGGCTGGCACGCGAGCAGCAGCCTCCAAAACCCCTGTAGCATCCATCAAATGCTCCTGTAGAGTGTCGCTCACGGCATGGGTGCCAGTGCGGGGCTTATCAGCATATGACACTACGCACTACTCTGTCGAATGACCGAAACGCCGGCACTTATCACACCCAGAAGTACGGCAGTGACGGCGTATAGGTCCAACCTGGTGGCAACGAAGACACAAGGGTGGCCTCCCTTGAACTAATCAATGTAGACCACAACCAGGCACTGTAGACCACAAATTGTCAAAAAATCACCCCAATGCGTCTGCCCACGTCTCTAAGCGACATTTAAACTTGTAGAAATTTGGAGTCCACAATGATCATTGAAAGCGACTGTTTAATGCAACAGAAACTAACGCTAGATGCTAGATTGAATGCGATAAAGAGAAGTAACCTATGTTGATGAAAGAAGAAGATGAAAGCGTCAAAAAAGGCGAAAAAATTCGGCAGGAAAATTTGTTTTGAGCCCCAAATGCCAGAATGGCGCCTTCATTGGATGGCTCAGTGGTTAGAACGCTCGGATACTGATCCGGAGTTCCCGGGTTTGAACCCGACCGCGGCGGCTGCATTTTTATGGAGGCAAAAAGCTAAGGCGTCCGTGTGCTGCGCGATGTCAGTGCACGTTAAAGATCCCCAGGTGGTCGAAATTATTCCGGAGCCCTCCACTACGGCACCTCTTTCCGCCTTTCCTCTTTCACTTCCTCCTTTGTCTCTACCCTTACGGTGTGGTTCAGGTGTCCAACGATATATGAGACAGATACTGCACCTTTTCTTTTCCCCCAAAATCAATTATTATTATTATTAATATTATTCATGAAAAAGAAACAGGGCGCAGAAACAATAAACGTAGCTGATAGTCACAGACGCAGAATGAACGCTGCATGAACAAGACAAAAACAAGTTCGCTCTGGCTGCGAAAGTAAGAGAACTAGGAGAAGGGGACAAATGAGAAATGAGTGGAAATAAGATTCGCGGCGCAATTTCGCCCGGTGCCAACAACGCGAGCAAGAAGAAACAGGGCACCAGAGTTTCTGCCTCGGCGAAGCGTCCGCAGGACCACCTTCGCAAGGAGCCTAAATGCAAGGATTATCTCATACAGTGGCTTCTCCAGGCTGTAATTCAGTAGCATTCACAGCGCAAAGAAACGAAAGTATAAGGAGTTGTTTGCTACCTACGCTCGTTGGTATTAAAAAAAAAACAAAACACGATACAGCACGAACATATTCATGCAGTGGGTATTCCAGGTGAAGCACGTCTTAGAACGCAAAATTCTTCCTCTGTCTGATGTTATGCGTTGACGACACATTCGCGCCTGCATGTGACGGCTCGCGTCGTTCTGCTGAGTCCAGTAATTGGGCCGAAGCGTTCGCTTATTGTAAAATATTTTCTAGGCTCTAGAGAGACTGCAAGAAAAAAAAAATAGGAAGAAAAATTGTGTTTCATTTTGTGCAGCTGTGTTCAGTTTTCTTCAGTAAAGAAATATTGTGAAGTTCTTATATTAAGTTATTCCGTCACAGTTTCCACAAAGAGGAGGTTCTCGTTATTTGTTAAATTTCAGTGATATGCAGCCTCAAAAGCCTCAGAGCAACGGCTTTTGCGTAGCTGCAAAAAATGAGATTCCAACAAGAAAACGACGAAATTTCTTTGAACGTGCAGGAGAAAGCGAAGATGGGTCTTAACTAGACGCGAAAAATTCAGGTTATTTTGGGAACTGTTTCCAGGAACGCGAAAACAAATATAAACAAAAATGCTCTGAAATCCTGACGCCCGCTGATATCCATGCTCTGACGACCGTGGATCTTAAACTGGCACCAAGGAAGGTTATGCCTGCGCGCGCATGAAGTAAGTTTACATTCTAAGAAGAAAAATATTAGTTGCAGATAACAAAGCACAACATATAACAGCGCGTAGTACGGAATATGCAACGCTCGCGGATGGCCGAAAGCGTTCTTTGCCGAAGAGACATGACACCGTTGTTCGGAGAGTCCTTTTAACGTGATAGCGTTAAGGAGCTCGTGTCGCAGAAAATCCGGTGTCGTCGGCGTCGGTGTATTCGGCCGTGAGCGAAAAATGGCGCGTCTCGGTGGACACCTGAACCGCGTCTTAAGGGAAGTAATTTTAACGCGACAGCGTTAAGGATTGATTGATTGATTGATTGATGGATTGATGGATTGATTGGTTGATGGATTGATAGATTGATTGATTGATTGATCGCTTGATTAATCATTGATGGATTGATTGATCGATCGATCGATTGACTGGTTGATCGATTGGTCGATTGATTGATTGATTGATCGATGGATTTTTCGTTCCCTTACGGCGCGATCCGCGTGTCCAGAGAGAAATGTGAGACAGGCGTCATTTCCTTTCCTTAAAAGGAATTGTTCATTTCATTTTCCTTTCCTAATGGCCCGGTTCGGGTGTCCGCCGAGATATGTGAGTCAGGCGTCCTTGCCTTAAATTCTCGAACGGGCCACGCGTCGCGCCGAACGGGCGATGGCGTTCCGTGTACTCCTCGGCAACGCTGCGACATGCTGTCGCGTCCCGCTCTTAAAGACGAAGCTTAAGCGTCCTCCAATTTTTTTCTTTAATGTTAGGGTACCGGCGCGCTTGTTGATACTGAGAAGAAGCGCATTTTTTTGTACACATTAAGAAAAATATCATTGTGCTGCTACCGCATTAAAAATGAACTCGCATGAAATGTACCACCACACTTGCAACCATAGTCATCCGAGCATGATGGAGCTCGCTTTTAAAACAGAGTGGCTGATTTATTTGTGTGACGCGGTTGCCCTAAGTACACCAATATGTTTGTTCAAAATCGAAGTTAGGCTTGTCCTGAGCTTTACGACTCATTTGCGTTCCTTCTAAATCGACGAGAACGTTATGGTGACGGCTTTCTGGTGACTGGGCGTTGAGCATGAGCTCTCCTGATTTGCGCACCTGCCAACGAGGAGTTAGCTAATTACTTTCGGATTGCTGCGGGACTACTGCTGGAGCAGTGGTAAGTCTATGATTTCGATTTTTAAAATTACGACGCTGCCAAAAGGCATGCATAATAACTCCACATACTTAGTGCCGTCAGCAGTTAAATATTCTCATTTTTCTAAATTTGCGTTAACCTTGAAAAAGAACATGCAACTGCAGGCTTAAAAGCAGCGTGTTGCTCGCGTAATGCGCTCTTTAGATGTTCCAACTGGACCAGCTGGTTCCTGAAAAAAGCCTTTACGTGAGACTCCGTTCGTGTTTTGTGCATCAAATGCTTCACATTGTGCCATTGTCATCGGTCGTTAACTCGCTCGTGCCACACGCAGCGTTATCTCTGTGTCCTCTATTCCCTTTTCACCTTCGGATCCTTCCTCGTTCCTGGGCGACAATTTTGTTCCCTTTTGCTCCTGAAGCAATTGCCAGTCTGTTCGGGCGCGTTTTCAGTCCCAGCAGATTTCGTGAGGCAATCAAGCTTTCTCACTCGCTCTCTGCGAAAAAGCGACGCGTTGCCATTAGAGGAACTGCCTTAATAAATAGAATTTACTCGACGATATAAAGCACGCAGATCAATGAGTGCGCAGAATGTTCCAGCTAGACTGCTGGTATTCCTCCCATCCAGCTTCCTCTTATAGACTTTCCACGGTGTGGAATCGATTTCGGATATTTCCCTAATTCTTCTCGGATCCTAGTTCATCGTTTTCTGTGTTGAGCAGCAATGTTTGCAGAGAATGTGGGATGAACATGCGGTATGTACACCCCTGCACAAAAGTGGAGAGACCACGCTGACACAAAAGTGTGCCAGCGCTTTCTATCGGTACGCCTGTTTTCATGGTATGCGTAGGTTGCCTGCCTAATAAGTTAGCGTGTCTGGCCACGAACTTCCGTCAGGCACGTCTTTATACGCGGAAAAATCAATAAGAGCGCCATTCGTGTGGACTCTCTACTTTTGCACACGCCTTTACGTTCACTCCCTGTACCTGTTGTACATCCCAGCCTGAGAGTGATGTTGACATTCTGGAGTAGCCCCATCGCAGAGTGAATTTCTGTGCATATATATGCACTCGGCATAAAAATAGCTTTTGTTATGTTCACCACTGCATACGGGGCAAGACGCTTATCTAGAATGTGTGAGCTCGTTGTTCTGGACATAGTGCGGGTTGCATGCGCGGCATCTAACCATAAACCGCGTTTGAAACCTGCCACATTTGAGCATGTGTTGGTGCATTGGTGTGATAGCAGGTGAATTCATGTTGTCGCGGCTTTCGCAGTTGATTTTTAAAAGAGCGCACATAGCTGACGGAAATAGTGTTTTAAGTGTATCGTTCTTAGTGGCATCCGCATTTTTGTTACTTTCGTTTCAAAGGCTCATCGCCGAGATTTGAGTGCAGAATGAGTGAATTGCTCCAAAGACGCCACCGCGTCAACCCTCCTATACAGCCACAGTGATCGTCGGGGCACTTTCACTAGGTATATATGCAACTTTCATTGCCATAAAACCTTCCGTGTTAGCCGGTGTTCGCGTCCCTCGGTCACCGCTTTGACGTGACATTGAAGCGTGTCTGATCTGCTAGCTTCGCGATCGAGTGTTAGCCGTCAACGACACCCTTTTTAACGCGACAACGTTTATGATCCCGTTCAGCGGAAAAACCTGCGTAGTCCGTTGGCATTGTGTTGAGAAACTCCAGATTGCTAGAAAAGGCGGCAATGTACACTTCGAGCGGCGGAATATGAAAGCGATTAAAAGAGTAGGAAACTGGCGAACAGAAGGTCGCAACATGAATGAAACGTCATTAGGACACGTAAGTAGATAAAACCAATGAATTTGTCGCGAGAGAAAGTGGGGTAATTAGTCGGCAGTCGAATACATCACCCTTAGGCTGCGAGTCAGACATGCTACCTCAAGGCCACGCACGCACGTTCGTATGGCTTGGTTTAAGCGTTACTTTATGTATGCTATATGCCGTGTGGTCTTTCACATATTGATTGTGATTGTAAAATAGGAAACAGTGTCCTTGTCTACGTGAGCAAGAGGAGCAGCTGACAGCACCCATTAAAGTCATTGCTTCATACCCTTAAAGGCGGAGCTTAAGTGTACCAGAAGTTTTTGTAGCGAAAGCTACATTGGCGACGAACTCGCAGCTTAGCCGTGCTCGCATTCCTACCGTGGTCGCACCGCACCACTTGACCAATCACGTGACCGGTCATGGACATGTGACCAACCGCGTGACGAACCACGTTACAACTAGCCAGACAACCAGACTAACCTGGACTTGCAATCAAGATTAACCAAGGATAACCAAGCTATTGCTTAGCTTTTGCAACGAATATCCTGGCAGAGCCGAGCTAAGCCACTGCCAATTTTTTCTAAGAGCTTTCATGTCCACTGCGATCTGTACAGCGCTGAAGGAAGAGCACGAAATTGCACGTGAAAACATGCAGATCAGTGTTGGCCAAATGTTTAGGCGAATCCCTCAAAAGTGGAGCAGGTTTGTAATATGAGAGTAATTACTCATTGACATGCACCCAAGCGCAGAAATACGACAACGCAGGAAGCTATCCAACTTTCTAAGAAAATTTTGGCCAATAGTGTTCCCACTTCACTTTAATGATCAATTTGCTCTCGCGCTACCATAAGCTTGCCTTACCGCTTAGCTCATTTGGTAGAGCGAATGCTCCGGCGAAGCTGGAAGAATTTTTCTTTAACGGAGGAGTTTCTGAGAAAGCTGTGTAGTTTTCCTTTGTACTCGTATGGCTGGGCTTGGGTGTATGCCGGTAAGCAATAACTAAGATAAGAACGATTTATGTATTCGTGTGACATCAGAAATAGACTACCGAAGGGCAAATGTTTCTAACGCCAGCATGTCGTTCCACGTCTTGTTGAAACGAAAAAAAGCCTTCTTTCTATAAAAAATAATTCGCCGAGAAAATAAAACTGTGCAGCTTCCTCTAATTGCATGCGGAAGTTTTCCGCCTTGATTACGCTCCAGGTCCGAACTTTCGGGTGTTGTTATTCATGGATAAATACTTATGCAAATGAATATGCGACCTTTAATCCTGAAGGTTTCTTAGAATGTCTCGCGTACCTATTCGGTTTCTGAAAGGCTTTTAATGAACGCTGGGTTTCCCATCCTATATTTAAACTAACGCTACATAAACTCACGGGTTCAGAAGTTTGGGAAATCTTCGCACCGGAGCATGGACATGAATGATCTCCTCTGAACTCAAGAACTCGTATGGTACATTAACATTGCTTTATTAAAGGAGGAGAGGATAAAAACTGTCCTATTATCTCTTTCACTCATCCTCCATCTTTATACCTTTGAAAATAAACTGCGTTTTACTGCAATTAATATTAAATGCATCGTGCGTACTTTATTTATTCGCTTATTCTCAGCCTTTTCTTGAAGCACTCATTTGCGCTTCGAGCATACTTGAATAGCTGATTGTGAAGTTCCATATTCTTGCACGGCTCCATGAACGAGATTTAACTTAATGCGCGCTTTGTGCAGGCTTCGTGTACTTACCACTTCTTAAGGGAATGGCCTGCATTTGTGCAGAATAAGAAAAAGGAAAGAATAATGAACAAGGTGTGGCGAAAAGCTTCATTACTGCTGGCAAAGCAATCACAATGCAGTCATTTCGTGGAAATAGAGGCAAAGAATCTGATTTGCTTTTATGGTACAGTTCGCACTTAGGACTGCGAAAGCTAGCGCACGCAATTTGCTAAAGCATTTCGTAAAGCTCTGTCTTGGGCCGCTTCTCTGGGCGCCGACTTAACGAGTGCCTGGCGAAAAAAAAAAATTCAGGAAGGTGACATATTTTCATTACAGCGTAAGCAACATTATCATTGTGCATAGAGGATTATAAATACACTAATTCCTGTGCTATGAGAAATTCATATCTGATGTAGGGAAAGTTCTAAAATTTCGGTGAAATAGGCTTCAGCTAACAACTTTTTGTTTTTATAAAAACAAGTGGCCGAATACAAAGAACGTCGCACACAGAAGAGCCTCGGTTGTGCTCGCTGTGGCTACGTCATTAAAGAAATGTAGAAGGAAACGCACAAACAAATTCAGATGCAATGGTGGCCAGCTTTTTTTCTCTCAGATAGGGAACTACTTTTCTCACATTGTAGAATGCGAAAATGGAAACCAGTAACAACGAGTAGTTTCATTATGTATGTTGCTTTGGGGCTTTGTGGTTTTACACGACTATGATCATGATCGCGGGCTATCTTGGTCATGACGACGCAGGTCAAACAATCACACCTTTGCTATTCCTTGTACAATTTGGTTGCGCTACGCAATACTCCTGCCGCTGTTTTCATTCTTGACCAAAGGAATTTGACATAGTGCGCATACTGTATCTTACGTGCGGCAGAAATTACTTGAAAATGTAGTTGTCTATGGCACGAGGCCGAAAAAGAGGGCGGAAGGTGTAAGGGTTTCAACTTTTATCCATTTTCAAGTTTTTCTTTTTGCTTATGGGCATCTCATTTTGTACACTGTGGTACATACACTCTGTAGACCTCTTATTCGCAGATATACGTCGACAAACCCCATGATTGCTTGACTAAAATTTGCTGGGAAATTTACACGCAGCGAGGAAAGAAAAGATACGATTTTTTTCCGTAAAATGAAACTGAGTGAAACAAAACACATTGACAGCGATTTGTAAGAAGACGCACGCAATTGAAGTGAATTAGGCATCAAGTTAGAATAGATTGCGCATAACCACAAGCGTAGAACGGCATAGAAGCAAGAAACACAGTGGCTTTAAATTTGGAAGGTACTGCTGTTTGCAGTTGTTCACCTGTGGTTACTTCCACTGTAATGTTGCAAGCTATAAAAATGACACTGTAATCTACCTTGCAAGAGATGTTCGGCACATTTGAAAGACGGCCGTACCCTGCCGGCAAATGTTTTTAAAAAGTGCGCTTTGGCATCGATGGATGACAAACGGAAGTAAAAACTTGAAGGAACACTTGCATTGTGCTTTAAGCCTATGCCGCAATATTGTTATTGGGTTGCTTTAGCGGTCTGGGGTCCTCATTTCGTATCACTTCGCAGACACGGGTACTGTTCTTTCTTTCGCCCTAACGACAATTTAACGCTTAATTTGCCCTGAATATAGTGCAATGCAAAAACATTAAAGATCTGTGGTGTTCGTGAGTTTCGATCGAGATGTGGTGTGGGCGAATTTCGGTTTCGGCAACTCAAAACCCCAATGCCAGAGATTCGAGCAGCAGCGAATGAGCCGAGAGAATGGTCCCCTCTCCTGTAAACATACGCATGTATCCTCAGTGTCTCTCATGGAGGAAGGAAAACTGAGGAGAGGTCCTCGCTACCAAAGCTGCATGCCAGAAAGTGTGCCGGAAGTCACGCACTTTCGCAAGGACTACTGGGACTATTTGACCGCCGGTGCAGCCAATAGTAAAGCCGGGCGCAGCGGCATCGTCTGCTGCGTTGTCTGCTGCGCTTGCTCATGCGCGCTGAGACTGCGGGCAAGTATGGGGGACGAAAGGGGGCGCCGGCATTAAAATGTGACGTAACCGCGTCTCCTGAGCTCTTTACTTTCCCCATGGTGTGTCTCCAATAACCGAACGTGTCAGACACATGTAGCACTGGCGACGAGGGCAACGAAAACCCTCTGAAAACACGGATGTGACCTACTAGCGATGGCGTTTCTACAAGCCTCCATCGAGCAGTTCTCGGGGAAGTCCTGGCCGTCTTGGATACAACGCCTTCGGTTCTACTTCGAGGCAAATTCAATTAAAGGCGACGAGAAGAAGCGTGCCTTGCTCTTGACTGTGCACGGGCCGGAAAAATTTGAAACCATTCGCGCACTGGTCGAACCACAGAGCCTAGGAGAAGTGCCATATATTGAGATCGTACTAACCTTAGCTACGCATTATGATTCACGCTCATCTGAGCTCTACTGCCACTGCAAATTCCAGAGGCTAGACCAACAACGAAGCGAGTCCATTGCTGCTTACTTTGCTGCTTTACGAAAACTCGCCGCGGATTGTAACCTCGGCGGTGGAGGCATCGACGGCCGCTTTAAACACCGCGCTTCCCTAGGATATCATGTTCCGCGAACGTTTCGCCTGCGGCATCCGCAACGAGCTCCTTCAACAGCATTTATTCGCCGAAAAAGAGCTTACATTACAGAAGGCCTTCCACCTGTGCAAGAGACTGGAAAATGCTGTCCAGCAGCAACAGACCATAAAGCTGAAGAGAGGAAATTTGGAAGTGCGCAGGACAAGCCAGAAGAAGGAAAGTGCAAATGGAGAGGAACGCATTCCGCGCCAGGCGCGCTGCTGCTGATGCGACGGCTCATACGACTCGCGTGAGTGCAAGTTCCGGAATGCTGCACGTAACTCTTGCAAGAAAATCGGACATATCGAAAGGGCTCGCATCGCAAAGAAAAAACAACGTAGAATTGCTACGCATAAAACCAAGCCTAAGTCTGCAAGCCATAATACAAGCATAGAAAAGTCGCTCAAGAGGCCAACACGGGACATCAACTCAGTAAAAACCCTGCAAGCCTGCCCAATGATTACGGTGCCGCTACGCGTCAACGGCAAGGCCCTGGAGTTCGAGATTGACTCTAGTGCAGCATATTCGCTAATAAGCAAGGAAACATACGGCCGGAGTTGGCTTGCAATACCCTCGCCGCTGAAACAATCAGACTTCACACGTGGTCAGGCGAGCACTTGAGCCTCGCTGGCGCTACCGAAGTGCAAGTTAGGCCCAAGTAAAAGATTACGTTCGTCCGCAGCATGTCATCGAAGGCAGAGGGTTGCAGCCTTCTGGGCCGTAAATGGTTGAGTGCACTGAACATCCGTCTGCAAGACGAAAATCAAATGCAAGACGCAAAGCACATCGAACAAACAGTGCTGTATTGCCTGCTGGAAAAGCACGCGCTTGTTTTTGATGAATACGTCTTAAGCTACGCGAGACCACCCCGCCACATTGATCTAGACCCAAAAGTCCGAACACGCATGTGCAAAGCTCGATCAGTTCCACTTGCACTGAAACCAGCTGTCATGGAAGAGTTGGATCATTTGGAGCAAAAGGGCATACTACAACCAGTTCAACATTCTGAGTGGGCGACACCCTTGGTGTGTGTTCGAAAAAAGTTTAGGTTGCTAAGGCTCTGTGGCGACTGCAGAAGCACGGTAAATACACCGTCCGTGAAGACCACCCATCCGCTTCCAGCCACTCAGGAGGTACTGGATACACTCACAGGTGGCCGCACTGTTCTAAACGCTTGATCTCTTTCAAGCACTTCGGCTACTTCCGGTCACTGAAGATATTGCAAAAGTACTGACCGTGAACACCATGAATGGACAATATCAGCAGCACCGGCGATATTCTGGCTGCTCATAGAAGCAACTCTTGGTAGAAGTTCTGGCACTAGCGTGTATCTGGACGATATAACTGTGCTCGGAAGAACACCACAGCCAGAGAGTAAACAGCATGATCATGTACTGTGAAAATTTAACAATATGGTTCTGCGCCTTCAGAAAGACAAATTTCTGTCTTAGGTCGGAAATGGGGAGCTTCTAGGACATCGCGTTGATGACCAATGAGTGCATACAACTGGATCGATGGTTAAAACTATCATAGATGCACCAAGGCCTAAAATCAAAGTCGACCTCTCAACATTCTTGTGGCTGCTTGCTTTTTCGATCGCTTCCGAAACGACAGAGCGACAGTGGCCTCACCACTGTACACGCTTTTAAGCAAGGAAATGCAATGGACACGGAGAAAAAAGCATCAAAAGGCAAACGAAGGGCTTAAGAAGCTAATTCGAGACTTCACAGTGCTTGCCTACTACGAAGAATGGAAGCCTCTTCTACTATCGTGCGACTTTTCGCCATACGGTGTAGGCGCCGTGTTATCAAAGATTCACGAGAGCGGTAGAGAAGCACACATTGTGTTTGCGTCTCGAACGCTAGGCGAAGCTGAAATAAATTATGCAGAATTGTACCGAGAAGGACTTGCAGTAATAATCGCTGTTGATCATTTCCAGAAATATATAACTGGAAGGGAGGCAACCATCATCAGTGATCATAAGCAACTACTCTGCATTCTGGGGTCAAAAAGCCGCTTCCACAAGTATCACCATCTCGCATGACAAAATGGTGCCTGACACTGTCTGTTTAGGACTACGACTTTGTTTACAGACAAGGGTGTCGCAGCCAGAACGCAAATTAGTTAAGCAGGCTGTCACTGCAAAGATGATGACGAGCCATCTCCTCCTGGCGATGATCTGATGCTCGAATGTGCGATTTATCCCCAACTTTCGCCCGAAAGCATCGCAGAGCTAACGCGCAAAGACAATACACTGCCAGCAGTTTTTGAAGCAACCCAGCAAGGAAAACCGCTAGCACTGAAAGGCGATGACTTCCGACCTTATGTGGAGCTAGCACCCGAATTGTCATTGCTGCATGGAGGATTACTCAGAGGCTCCGTAGTGAAAATTCCTCTCGCAGCACGCCCCGGACCTCTAATGATAATACCCTCAGGGTACAGAGGCATCGTTGGAATGGAGGCCTACACAAGAGCTTACCTTGGGCGGCCTAGTCTCAGCAAAGACATAGAACAGGCTGTTCAGAAATGCAGATCACGCGAGGAAAACTGAAGGGCACCAACAAACGCGCTAGTACCAGAATTGCCAAGAACAAGGCGGCCATGTGACGCAATTCACATGTACAGTGCAGGGCCCATCGAAGGCCACTTTCTTTTGCTTGCCGTCTATTGATTAAGCAAATGGCTTGAAGTGCGTCAAATGGCGAGCATACAGTCGAAGCGCCTAATAACGAAATGCAGGAACGTTTCGGCTGTCGGTCTTGGTTGCTCAGCACGGACAGAGACGTCGTGCGACTACATAAAAAACACATTCGTATTAAGGGGCAGCAACTCACTTATGAGAACGCCTGTGCCGCACTGTCGCTGAGCAGTCTCCTCCAATGTTCAATCACCTCCAGTCTTCACTGCTACCGCTGTTCTTCCGGGACAGCCAGACTGACGATAACCAAGAGTAACCCACTACAAGTATCCAGGGGGCTACATCGTACCTGAGTGACTCCCATCTGGGGATTCTCTGCAAGGACCTACACAGAGGCCGCGGCGGCATCGCCGACCCTTAGATCTTGAGAAGATCGGTGGTGACTCAGTCTCAGGGGGATGTAGGTGTGGTGATCGCGAGTTTTGGTTTTAGGAGTGGTGCGCCCGAGTTTCGGTTTAGACAACACAAGAGCCCATCACCAAAGATCCAGGAAGCAGCTCATGCGTCGAGAGAACGGTTGCGTCTCCTGTAAACATACCGATGCATGTCCACAGTGTGTCTCCAATAGATGAACCTACAAGACGCATGCAGCAAGATCCCTCTCACGCAAGAACTCCTTTGTCGCCTAAGTTAGTGTTACATACCAATATATGCAGAATTGGTGGTTATGTACTTTATGTTCTTAGGTAGCGGGGAGTCATCATACAACTCCTAGCGCAGCGGTTAAGCTATGCGCCATTGTCCCGGCAGGTGGCTGTTTGAAACACAGAAACCGATCGGGCTTGTGAGACCAAGGTTCGTCTCTCCTTGCGAGCTCTGGCAACCAATAAATAATTTAACTGCTACCTGCCATGGTGGAAGGCATGTCCATAACCCGGTCGGCAGGTTGCGTTCTGCCACAGTGGCAAGGTGGCACTCTAGCACTTTTTGGTCTGCAGAACGGGAGCCTCTACGCTACCTCATTGAAATGAAGGACATCTTAGATACTTTTCAATGCGAAACAGCGCGAAGGACGTGAACTAGAGGAGGTGAAAGACAAATGAGTGCTTGTCCAGTGTTTCCTTTCATTTTAAAGAGAAAGCTTTACTGGCCTCGCGGCACCGATTTCGCCTTGGGCTGCTGTTTGACCTTCATTTGACCGGAGCTGCGACGCCGCCGCCGCCGGCGTTGCGTCCCCGCCAGACTACGTGACTCGCCGCGCGCCTGGCTAAGAGGAGCCCTGCACTGGCCTAGTCAGTGCGAGCTTGGTCATGCATGACAGCGAGGCCGAGCCGTCTTCTCTGACTGTTGCACGGGAGCGGGAGGCTTTTAGCCGTCGTCGGAAAGCGGCGTCTGAGCATCCGGCGTAAATCGCCCTGCGAACTGCTTCACTGGAGAGGGTCCGGAATCCCAACTGCGCGAATCCAGCGTCAGAGACTGAGGAAGAGCGAGCTGGTGCACCCGCGGCATGCGGGCACAGACGCCATGGGGGAGAACGCCGAAGAGCCTGCGTGCAGTGCACGCGCGCAGTACTACCGGAACCAGGCACAGTGTGATCTTCCATCCGACAAAACTGCTATACCGACCACCGGGCAGTCTTCGTAGCAATAAAGGAGCAAAAATAAAGAGTGATACCACAGCTCAACGACTGTGCCTAACTCTCTGTCAACCATACTCTTGCGACTGCGATTAACCAAGCATAACCACAGGATAAACAAAGCATCCGCTTGTATATTCAGGGTTAGCGACAGTTAAGCCACAGCCATTTTGTTCACGTCTTTCACGCTGTAGCCTTTAAAATGTGTCACCGGCTCGCCTGTTCTGCATTAGAGTTCACCATAACTACCCTTCAGCTTTCCAGGCTTATACCTTCGGATAAGTTTGTAACTAAAATTATCATCAAAAGAGGCTTATTTAGAGTAAAGGCATGCCGCTTCTCTTGGCGAAGGTGTTCGCGATACGAGGAAATGCGGTTAAATGAAATCTACTAAACACGCTGTGAAGTTGGGATGAGGCTCGCGTGACAGGAGTTTGTGCTAGCCTCAGTTTAACAAAAGCGCTCGGAACGCCACGAGGACGTTGACAGCGTACAGGTTTTCTCATCTAGGCGTTTCAGTTCGTTTAGCAGTACCGCAACTAGAGGGCTTTCAGAGGCAACATTTAATTCTGAAGAAGAACTTCTCTTCCACGTTTACATCAGGCCTCGTCTATGGAGGCCACGTGGCAACATGTGTATGTGCTGGAAATTGTTTAGCGTCTTTCAGTGAGTAAGCTGGCTGACATGCAGCCGGAAATATGTTCTTTTTTTAAAAAAAAAGTACCTTTACAGAAGGTGAGATGCGGGAGCAAATCTTGAGGCAAGTTGAAAAGGTCTTCACTCAGAGATAAATAAACGTGGAGGTGGACTTTTCAGTTTATAGTTTTTTGAATTTCGGAGGAAAATTTTCGCTGTTTTTTTCTTAAACCAGTTTTTGGCTGCTTTGGTTGAATGTTATTTTCTACGGATGAATGCCTTTTCTTTGCCGTGATATAAGGCGATGCTTCTGAGCAGTCAGAAGTCGCTTCGAATACATCTTGACCATTTTGTCACCGTGAGAAGTTGATTCGCCAGGAATTTACTGGAAAATGTGCGCACAGCAATAAAAAAAAGTTTACGAGATGCGGTTTCGCACTAAAAAAATATTTATGCTTTGTGCCTCGTTAAACAATCAGCTGCTATCCCTTCCAGTGGGAGGACCCCCTCGTCCTCTCTTACGTCTGTGCCTCGCATTGAGGTCTTTCCCTGACCATGCCGGAATAGCTGTTTTTTGTCGAAGCCGATTTTTTTTTTCGACGAACGTGTGTGGACGTCTCTCAGTGACTGTCCATACAGCTGTACATGTAGAAGGACATGTCGACATTAAAAAAAGGCTAATGGAATTTAACTGAAGTGAAATTTTACTGCTAAAACCTGAGCTTTAATGTTATCGTCGGGTTGTCGTTCATGAAGAACGTTCATTAGTAACGTCAGTTGCAAATGGGCAGGTTTCCAGCTCGCATACGAACACGCACTACAACGGAGGGAAAGAACAATGAGTCATCCCTGAATGCGCTGAAATAGGTGAAGGCTAATGCTGGAACGCAGCCGCCGCTGTCGGGTTCGAACCCGGGAACTACTGATCCGGAGTTCCCGGGTTCGAACCTGACCGCAGCGGCTGCGTTTTCATGAAGGCGAAACGCTAACGCACCCGTGGGCTGTGCGATGTTATTGCACGTTAAAGATCCCGAAACTGTCGAAATTATTCCCGACAGCGGCGGCTGCGTTTTTATGGAGGAAAAACGCTAAGGCGCCCGTGTGCTGTGCGATGTCAGTGCACGTTAAAGATCCCCAGGTGGTCGAAATTATTCCGGAGCCCTCCACTACGGCACCTTCTTCTTCCTTTCTTCTTTCACTCCCTTCCTTATCCCTTCCCTTATGGCGCGGTTCAGGTGTCCAACGATATATGAGACAGATACTGCGCCATTTCATTTCACCAAAAAACCAATTATTAATCATTGTTAATTATTTCGGAGCCCTCCACTACGGCAGCTCTTTCTTCCTTTCTTCTTTCACCCCCTCCTTTATCCCTTTCCTTAAGGCGCGTTTCAGGTGTCAAACGATATATGAGACAGATACTGCGCCATTTACTCTCCCCAAAAACCAATTATTTATTTATTTGCTTAGTTGCATCAACATAATTTGAGGACAGCACCTGCGAGTCCTGGAAACAAGCGGTGCATTATCAGTGTTACAGTGGTCTGCTGTGGAACCAACAATAGAAAATGGACCGCGCTTCCTGAAGCCCTTTGCTTCTGTCCTCTAATGCCTAAATTAAAGCTTGTATATAACTTTTGGTTCTTTCCACCGGAAAGGTATATCTGGCGAGTCATATCTAACGGGCAAACTTACACACAAGCCCAGCTTGTAGGCCAACATGACATTCTTGACAGCGCATATGAATTAATGGGAGTGGGCCTCACGATTTTTCTTATTTCATGGCAAACTTACTCAACATTCGTGTGTTTAAGCTCAATGATTACCTGTATTTTATCTTAAAAATTGGTTGACGACTAGGTCGAGTGATCTCTCAAGAACTTTGCAACCTGGGCGCCGCTATGTTGATGGTTGGATTGCGGCGTGTGCCTGGCGCTACCAAGTGGTGGATGTGGTACCCCCAGGTGCCCACAGCAGCCCAAAGAACAATATGACGATGGACACGGTGGAAAGGTTACATTACCAGAACGGGCAAGTTGGGCGCATCTTGCATAGAGCAGCTTTATCTTTGCAACAACCTTTTAAAACTAGGCGTGACTTTGGACTTGGTAAAATCTGTTGGCAGTAGAGTGAGAACATACGAGCATCAGGGCCGAGACCACGGCTAGTATGTTGTAGAGGGCAACCCCCCAGGAACGACATTTACACAACATGTATCCAAACTCTGGCCTATCAGACAACAATTATTTGGTGTAATCGTGCCTATTGTAGTGTATTTGATCAGGAGGACACAAAAAAGATTCTTTACTACTACGCCGCGCTTTTTTTCCTGGATAAAGACAGTGTCAGTATGAAATGTTAATGTTTTATTTTAATGTTTTTAAGTCCCAGTAGTTGTTGCGACTTTGTTGTTGCTAACTTTTCACAATGACGGAAGGTGTAACGCGAGTTAGGACGCGACGACGCCACGTGTTGAACTAACGGCCAAATAATGAAACGGCGCCGAACGCACTTGTGATTCGTTCACTGCTCCTATAAGGCTAACTGTGAACCTACACAAATAATATAGTGAGGTCAAACACGCACAGGATTCGTTTTCTGCCATTGGCAACGCCAGCAGCTTAAACTCTCCGCGCTTTGCGAAACACCAGCAGCTGCGGCAGCATCGCAGCACATGAGAATGAAAAGAACATTCAACGAAACTAGGCTCACGTATCGTCCAGTGCCTCAGGGCTTCAGTGTCGCACTGTGGCGTATCGGCTACATTTCATACACGCGGGCGACGAAGCACAAAAGGACGAGCAATCTGCTTGTTACCGTGCACAAAGCGCCCGTGTTGGGCTTCCCACAGTGTTCTTTCGTCACTTTTCGCTGAACACCTTCAGTCTCCCCGTAGGTCAGCCGCAGGGCGAGCCAGCGGCGATCCCTGCCTGGTAGGGCACCGACGATGTGCCCGTACTTTTATCGCTGAAGTGCCGTGGCATAGCCGTCGAAAGTACCGACAAATGCCAAAGCCTTTCTGGCTATCAGTAGCGTAATAACTCGCTTGCTTTAAGGGTTCGTGAGCAATGTGGAGACGGTTTGTAACCCTGCTGGTTTGTTCGACTGTGGACACGTGTCAACTCAGCTAGTTCGACTGCTGACATAATATTCGTATTTCTTTTTTTGAAGGAGGAAGATAACACTCCCACTTCTAACTCACACCCGAGATGGATTTTACGATTTGCCAGCTCTCTTTAAGGAGAAATTTTTCTTGGGATGTTCCATCCCATGAATAGCTGATAACGTGCAAACCTTTTTATTTGTTCTAAGAACCGTGTGTATGTCGGATTGCAGACTTAGAACCTCCGGGCGTTTTCTGACATTTTTTTTTCAGTGTAAATGAGAAAATGACATGCATTAGTAGCGAAAAATAATTTCGCAAAAGCAAAGCTCGCAAAGAAACTTTTACATTGACTGCGAAACTTATTGAATGAGTGGCAGGTTCCTACAGCGCAACTTTACTGTGAAGAAAAAAAAAGATTTGAGAGTGAGTTAGATCAACAGAATTGAGTTGGAGAAGCATGGAAAATTGGCCGAGTTGGTCCGGACCCTTTGTCCGGAGACGTAGAAAGACAGTCTGTGTGGTGCCTCAATAAAAAGAAGTAAAGCTGCTGCAAAGCAGCTTTTCATTAAAACAATTAGTAACTTCTGATACTCGTACTGTCGGGTGTTGCTCTTCTCTACTCGACCTTATGCTTGTTAGCAATTCACTTCAAGATTGTTCCGTAAATGTAGCTCATGGAATCTCAGATCATAAGATGTTAATCCTAGCATGTCCGTTGCATGTTTCAACTAAGACTGTGAAACCATCTGTCACTTTTGTTAAAGATTACGAGCGGGCAGATGACACTTCTGTTTTTGCTCGCCTGGAATCTTGTTACCCAGCATTTGAAGCACTCAATGACGTATGTGAAATGTGGTCCTATTTCAAAAAAACTGTTCACTTCTGCGAAAAGCAGTACATTCCTTTGAGGAAAAAACGTATGAACCGAGAATATCCGTGGATAACGCGAGAAATTATCCATCTGAAAAGAAAGATTAAGCGGCGGCGCAAGCGTTGCCTATCAAGCAACCTTGCATGCCTTGTCAGTACACTCAAAGGTAAAATTCGAGCTGCGAAAACACGTTTCTTCTCGGAGACGTTACCGTCATTTATGAAGCATGACCCGGCAAAGTTTTGGCGCTACTTAGCATGCGAGCAATCCACAGTTTCTGAAATAAAAACGTCCAGTGAAACTATAACCAACACTGCCGCTATTGCTACCAAATTTAACTCGTTCTTTCAGTCTGTTTTCTCACGCTCGGTTTCAGGTGCTTCCCTTGATTCTTACTCCATCACTCATCCCATGTCAGAAATAAACATTAGTGAAGACGGCATTTTCTGCCTGCTGCGCAATCTAGACGTAAAGAAATCTCCGGGGCCTGATGACATCTCAAATAATTTCCTGAACAGATACGCCTTCTGGGTTTCCAAATATTTGTTCCGAATTTTCACTCTGTCGTTGCAAACCCTAACAGTCCCGGATGACTGGCTCAGGGCTAAAGTAGTTCCAATTCATAAAGGCGGTCCCAAAAATGAACTAAACAACTACAGACCGGTCTCGCTAACAAGCTCTACTTGTAAAATACTCGAACATATTATTTACAAAGCAATTATTAACCACTTAGAGGTTAACAACCTCCTCTACAGTAGGCAACATGGCTTTAGGTCGAAATTATCAACAACCACACAGTTGGCAGAGATAACGCACGATATCGCAAGCGCCCTTAATGTAAGGAGTCAGTTAGACGCCATTTTTTTAGACTTCTCTAAGACATTTGATTAAGTTCCTCACCTAAATTTAATAACAAAACTGCAGGCTATAGGGATCGAAAACACTATCATTTCATGGGTTGAGTGCTTTTTGAAAAATCGTAAACAGTGCGTCAAACTGAAAAGTTCCGAATCTGATAATTTGGATGTCTACTCAGGTGTACCACAGGGTTCAGTCCTCGCCCCCTTATTGTTTTTAATATATATCAATGATATTTATCTATGCGTTGACCCTGAGGTACAAATTCGGCTCTTTGCGGACGACTGCGTGGTATATAAGGAAATAGACACCATTAATGATCAAATTAAACTAAATGAATCTCTATCGCCTATTCAGTCTTGGTGCACTAGGTGGGGAATGAGACTTAATGCCACCAAAACAAAGAGCATAACTTTCAGTAAGAAAAAAAAGCCACTAGATTTTTATACACTATAACTAATGTTCCTGTCGAGAGAACTAATAACATTAAATACCTAGGAGTGACACTATCCAGCAATCTATGCTGGGAACAGCACATTAAAAACATATATCATAAGGCCCAAGGTAAGCTGTATTTCCTTAGAAGAAAATTACGCAACGCACCTCCTAACGTGAAACTTAATGCGTATAAAACACTCGTAAGACCGACCTTAGAATACGCGGATCTTAGTTGGAGCCCACACCAAAAATATTTGATAGGCAAGCTGGAACGTATTCAAAACCTAGCAGTACGCTTCATATACTCAAATTTTTCTAGACATTCTAGCGTATCTAACCTACTTCACAAAGCAGATCTTCACACCTTAGCACAGCGCAGAATAACATCAAGGCTTAAATTTCTGTACTTACTTTATTACGGTCATTTGAACATCTCAAGAGAAACATACCTCCAGGAACCATTCCGTCACTCTTCAAGAAATAACCATGAAAAAGCACTTCATCAACCCATAAGCCACATTAATGCTCATAAATATTCTTTATTCCCATCGGCTATTTTTTGCTGGAATAAACTACCACCGGCTGCTGTAAACTGCAACTCAATCGAATCATTCATAGAGCATGTTAACAGAGTTGAATCACTGTCAGTACCACCGTGATGAACCTATGTCGCCCAATTTCCATTTGTATTTTCTTTGAAATTACATGTGTTTCCTTTTCAACCCGCTAGTTTCTTCTCCTGGCTTTGACGTCATTAGTACCCTGTGCCACTATAGCGATGAAATGTTATTTTTGTACCCTTGTACTTTACGTATTCCCTTTGTTTTATATTCCCTCCTTGTAACCACTCCTGCATGGGCCCGAGAAGGGCCTGCAGTATCTGTAAATAAATAAATAAATAAAAATGACTAAACAATTCGACAGAAATGAGTGTTTGGTTGGGTTTGATAAATTATGGCGAGTGGTGAGACATCTTCAACCAAATGTTTTTTTTTAGTATAAAGGCGTTTCGCAGCCGCCTTGGCTCCCTTAGATGTGAAAGAGGACTGTCGATATGCGTCTTCAAGCACATGACGGGTAAAGAAAGAACGAGTACGGAATTGTGAAGAATGCGAGAGGAGTGGGGCAGCGGGAGGACGAAGGGAGGGGGGGGGGGGGGTCAGCGATGACTTGAGCTCTGCGTCTGAGAGTCATAGTGTCGGTCTGCGTGGGAGTGGTCAGCAGCGTCTTTTATTCTTTTTTTTGTGGATTGAAAAAGTTTTGGTTGGAGATTTTTTGCAGTTTACTAAAAGAGTCTGCCCAATGGAAGCTAAGTAGGCGCTGGTAGTTTCAGGAAATCAGGAGCGAATTGGGTTTTCTTCTTTAAACTGGCTTTGGAGTTCTATTATAGATCTTACAGTAATACTTTCAGTAATACGTTGCTTCCTAGTTGCGTTGCGGGAGTTTTTTTGAGCTCTGAATTAGGCCGAATGGTTTTACTAATGCACTCATATAAATGCATAAAGCCAAATAAAAGAACGGCACTGAGAAAAAAAAAAGAAAATTCCGAGATCAAAGCGCTGCCTTTAAGATGCACTAGCGCGCCAGCCTAAAAGAAGAATTTTCTTTTTAGCTCGGAGCAATCGAAATGAGCTTTCATACCCTATATGAGGTTCACTGGCTTCCTACCTGGATTTCGTGTTATAAAAGCTCGCCACTTTTACCTGAATTTGTGCTTGAGGTGCAACCGCAATGCCTCGTAATCCTGTCACTATACTGTGGATTATCCATAGCTTACCCCCTGGGATCGAGTGGGGCATCGAGCAATCTAAAGGAAAGCTTTTTACATCACCTTAATTTCTTCAGCGCGTGGGTAGTGAGCAGACGCGTGTATTTTTGCTTCTCGCACGTTATTCGTTATTTGGCCGCTATATTTAGGACCTCTCATTCACTTAATGAGACACGCCGCAATTAGAACTAGATTCGTTGTTTACGCATGCCATCAGCCGTTTGTAACACAGGTGTTTAACTTGGTATCCTAGATTCAGCACTGCATTTTAGTTTGAGATAGCTGTTAAATTTGCTAAATAATTAAAATTAACGTCATCGTAAAGTTTCCCCGGGCGTTAATAATAGAGGAATTGGTTGAAAAGGGCGAGCAGAAGTAATGCATAGTTTTTGCTAAAGAAAAAATAACCTTGAAAAACTACAATAGAAGACATTTTTCAATGACCCGGTTAGTTGTCGAGTTGGAAAAAAAAAAACAGGATACGGTTTTTACCCACCCGAACTTCCAGAAGAATAAAAGCCCAAAACGGGACCACCTATAAATGATCAGGAATATTCTGAAAAAAAAAATACAGCGCTCGCAGGCAACGAACGAGAGCAAGGAGGAACCACAAGTGCGCTGACTAACAGTTTTATTTTGGAAAGCAGCCGATCCGCACATTTTATACAGATAGAAACCGGAGGGGGCTATACGCAGGCGCGAAGATCAGCAAAGTGCAAAGACGAAAAGAACCAGAACATACGCCACATATAGATATCGTCACCCTCAACCAATAACGCAGCCCGAACAAGCGAATAAAAGGAGGTGAAAGGAACAAAAAATCAGCGGAAATACAAAGGCAGAGAGTGTAATCAAGCAATTCTAAATAGATGTCGGTGACACCAAGAACCAATACGACTAAACGAGTGACAATAAAAGAGGATGAAAAACAACGAACAACATTAATAGGTGCGAATGAGGTGACAAATGTAAAAGCTCTAAAACCTGAAAAACTGAAAATGAAGGGCGCAGGAAAAGCCTTTGAAATCAGTCAACAAACAGTGCAGCTAAACGATGACGGGATTAAAAGCGCAAACATTAATTAAGAGAAGAAACCCGGAAAAGCCGTTTAGAATGATAACAAAAAGCAAAGGTGGTCACATAAGAGAAAATGAACAGACATAAACTAAAAAGAAGCAATGAAGCATGGAAACATGATGGCAATAAAGCGTATTATGAGATAACAGAGATGCGTTTGAAGAAAATTAAGCGAGCACGATCGTAAAAAGTGGGCGCAAAGAAAACATCACAAGTTAAGACGAAAACGATGCACTGAATCAAGTTGAGGCAGATAGGAATGAACAATCTCCCGAACAGGGCATCTGACGGTGTGCTAAGGCACTCATCGTTAGAGCTTGTTAATAGTGGCGGCTTCTACGATTTCTCGGCTGAGTTGGGTTTTGCTCCTTGCCAGAATTTCCTTCTCCCTGACGTTCGGGGAAACGTGTCGGTAGGGACAGCAGTCTCGGCTGTGGATGGCCAAATTACCGGAACTTTTATTCTCGGCAATAGCTTTATACTCTAGTAAACTTTTATCTATGCATAGACCTGTACATCGGCCGATGTTTGGCCGATGTACTTCCTGCCGCAAAGTAAAGCGATGGAATAAACGACGCCCGAAGAGCATGCTGCGTACGGATCCCGATTCTTAGATTCGAATTCTGGAAATCCATCACCACATCTATAGAGACGGTGAGTTGCAGAGAGAATAATGCCTACCCCTGCCGTGTTTCCAATTCTTTTAAGATTAGATGACACTTTGTGCACGTAGGGTATTAGAGCCATCTTTTTATTGGAAACCTACCCATCCCTTGAGGCTTGCTTCTTTCCTAGTCTAGTTTAAGGTTTTCTGAGCCACTGAGGACAGAAGTAAGGCCGGGTACACAGAATTCGATAGTCTCTGCGCTTGGTTAAAGAAAACTCTTGATATTGTGCTTGCAGGACTTGAGCAACGCATTGTTGAAGGTGGCCTGTACAGTGTCGACTATGTCTTGTTTACCGATGGATGGTAAACAAAGAGCCTTTCATATACTGAGTTATATGCTTTTAGATAAATAGATATGTTTCGCGAACGTGGGCGTTGTCACCACAGATGAAATTCAGATGATATGGTGCATCGTACTCTATGGTATGATAATGTACTGGTGCCTTCTGGTAGGTACGATGAGGTATCGTGTGGTACGATAAGGGGAGGTGTGAAATGGCATGGTATCGTGTGGTATGGTATAGTGTGATACGGGTGATTTTGGTATGTGGAGCTTAATATTTTCAAGGTCAACGTTGGCCATAAATACACATCGTGGTGGAGGGTTGATGATTTATTCCGCCTGCCTGGGGTTCTTTAACGCGTGCTGATAGCGCACACCATGCAGGCTTTTTTGCAATATTCCTCCATCGAAATACAGCCGTCAGGACCGATGGAAATCGGTTCCGTGACCTTCGCCTCGGTCGCTCAACGGCAAAGCCATTCATTGACCTGGCGTGTAAATTTTAATGCCGCCACCCCACAACGAAAACTAGATTTAAAGATTTTACGGCTTGCATTGGTAAGTGGTATACACAAAAACTGAAAAAATGATGTCGCTGGGCATTCCAGCAATGCGATGAGCAAGGGGACCACTATTCTCTCCGCCCGCGTGGCGTTTATTGCTGGAAAAAGCAAACTAACGTTACACGCGATCTTCCTTCTACGTGCCAATTTGTGCTGCAACGATTTGTAATGGGAAGGAATTGAGAAAGGTGCCACACAAGGAGCTTCGAAGCGGTGGCACATCTCGGAAGGTAAGTTGCGAGTTCCAGATGCTGGAAGAGTCAGTAAATGAAGAGCGCAGCAGCGCACCGAACGGCATGTGTCGTAATTTACATGCCTTTGAACATTGAGGCTTGCGATCAAGTTCAAAGTTAACTTAGGTGCACATGTGTTTTCCAAGGCGTTTATTGTGATGACGAATGTCGTCGTCCAATAACGAAGTGAGAAATGGTGGAAACTCCAAGGTTATTCCCGACTGCTGGTTGCATGTTGCGATAGTTTGTGGCTGTGCCATGTTCGGCATTGATATCTCGAAAAACGCAACGACAGCGTAATCCTAGCGTCGGCCTGTCCCATATGCTTTTCTCGCAAGCTAATGGCTAAGCGGCTGACACCCGCGAGAAGACGGCCTTCATCCTACAAGATGGATTATACGAGTTCCAGATCCTTCCTTTCGTTATTTGCTCCACACCTGCCACTTTTCTAACGCTCATGGACACTGTTCTTGCCAACCTGAAGTGCTACACTTGTCTTGTATACCTGAAAGACGTGATTGCCTTCGCCCCAAATTTAAAAAAAGCACCTTCAGCGCTTCGACGCGGCCCTGCAGGCTATAAAGTGCTCTGGCCTAACACTTAAAGGCGAAAAATGTCTTTTTCTTACGAGGAGCTGAAGTTTTTAGGCCACGTAGTCAACCGAGCCGGCGTCCTTGCGGATCCAGCGAAAACCGTTTCCATTGCAAATTTCCCGGTGCCGCGTGACAAGATAGAAGTTCGCCGCTTTCTCGGCTTATGTGCGTATTACCGCCGGTTCGTCAAAAATTTCTCGAAAATTGCCGCACCCCTTAGCCGCTTGACCAAGGATGATGTGCCACGCACCTGGGGAATCTCAAGGGATGGGTAGGTTTCCAATAAAAACATAGCTGTAATGGAAACACGTGACTTATCTCAGTTTTGCGCACACAACGCCTATTTCTTAACAGGGGATGATCTTCACTATATAACACAGTTTATCAATTTCCTGGAATTATCGTAGTGTTTGATGCCTGTTATCGAAGATGTAAAAAAAAATGTAGCAAAACTAGTGCTTTAACGTCGAATGCGTTACAGAGAGTGTCTTTTGAACCTCTTATGTTTCGTATATACAATTTTGAGCTTCGAAAGTGGCGCAATTCTGTGTTACGCTGCGTCTAAAGCTTTCAAACAATTGATTCTGTTGAGCGACAAAGCTTGCAAACCACTTAGTTCGTTAGTGTGTTAATATTTATTTTAAATGTAAAGATGCATTAAAGCAGGTAAATTTCTGCCTATTCCGACCCGCCAAATTTTGTCCTACTGCCGTCTGCCGACCGCCCTAGGAATCACCAGAGAACAAAATGCATCGGAATGAATTACAGGAGTTTAAGTTAGGTTTTAAAGCCTAACTCCTTGGGTGGGCAACAGGAAGTAAGTGCGCATAAAACAAGGCGGCTATCGTCTCATGTTTTCGACAGCGTATTTATTACAGTTATACAATAGTCCATCTGTATGAACCGTATACAAACCATTTGGAAAACTGTGGAAAATAAACACTATCCACAATACGACACTCCTAAGCAACCAAAAAAAAACCAGCGAGAAAAGACGCAAGACCAGAGGAAGACGCACACAGACTGTCGCAGGTTTTTTTTTTTTTTCAGGTCAACATGTACCAACTCGCCCAACAATTCACGTTTCTAAGCAACCAAGCACTACAAAAAATGCAATCAGAGCTCAGCACTACGAGTGAGTACCCCTTCGGTTCGAAGTCAATCTGGGCATACACATGTATTAGATAATCATTCTACTGAAGTCGTCGTTTGCAGAAGCTACAGATTCATAATGTGTTCTATTATGCTCATTGTCCTGGCGCTGGGTAGTCCAATTAAAAAGAATATGTCTAAGGGTTCATCAGCAAATTGCACTGCAGTGATATATTGTACATAATGTGGTGTCAAAGGAAGTGTTTTTTTTTTGCAATGTCTGTTGGGTAATGTCAATGAAGAGCTTTGCATTTTGTAATTGATGAAAGAATGCTGAGTCTCCTCTGGAGTATCATAAATGCGGTGATTTACCGTTGACACAAAAATGGCCTTCATCTCTAATCATGTTGTTACGGTCAATGTCTTGATAAGCAGCTTATAGAGAAATGACTTTTTACAAGAAAAGAAGGGAATTTTGCGTACTGTTTCGAGCATGTCCTGTCCAGGTAAACCCAAATACACAGAGTGGCAGTTGAGGGGAGGGAAGATCATATAAATTAAGTCCTAGTATAACCTTCTTGCGACACTGAAAACAAGAACTCAGGGCAGAAATACACAAGAAGGAAACAAACAGCAAAATACAACGCATACCCTAAGCCCGACAAACACGGACAATCAGAAACACTAAAACATACAATGAGGTTGGGAAAACATGAAGTAAATTGACTTGCGAGAATGCACGCAATAATGGGTGGGAAATGTGACGGAAAAACCATGAAGCATGAAACTATCTGTTGAACATACAGGGGGACAAAACCATGGTCGCCAGCGCTTATATGGCTGAAATTGTTATCATGCCTAAATGACACGAATTATGAATCGCACACAAAACAGCAAATATCTGTGAAAACGCTAGATATAATGTCTCGTGCAATGAATAATTTAAAGTACATAATAAATTGTACGGTGAGATAGAGAATACAGGTGGTCGCCCTGCCAAAAAACGGTTTGACTACGGAGGACAAAAGTCTGAGCATAGCGCTCAAGAGTAGATACGCGGTCTTTCCAGTAATGTAGGCTTCTCTTGTAGGCACTCAAAAAGACGCAAAGGTACTTAGGCAACTGCTGGTACAATGCATACTAGCATATTCATCAGGTTTACATCCCCAAATACCAAACAAGAGACCGCAACTCTTAGAACAATTAACCCACACTCGCAACACTTATTCAAAGTCTTCCGTTAAACACACAGCCTCATCGATGCTTGGCGTATGAGTGCATGAGAAGGCAAGGCCATCTGCAGAAGCTAATACCTTCATTTCGCGGCCCATAATACGAAAACCACTGACGGCTCTGCTGTTTGTACAGCTTGTGCAGAGTGGCTCCAAGTATAGTGCGAAGAGGAGTGGGGAAAGTGGGCAACCTTGTTTCAAAGAGGACTGAAAGTAGGCAGGTTGTGAGAGAGAGCCATTTGCAATCAAGCGCGTAGGGTAGTTTTCGTAACAAAGGCATATCCCGGTGGTAAGAATTGAACCAAGATTCACGTGATTTAAAAATTGAAAAAGGAATGAATGGCACATTCGATCGAACGCTTTTGCCAGGGCAGTTTTCATCAGTGCTAATTTTTAATGAACATCGCTGCAATGCTGCTACACCGTACGCGCTACATGTTGATAAGAATCTATTTACTGTCCACTCAAGCCCAATGTTTGGTGAGATCAAATCAAAGTAGATATTGTAAGCTGTTGATTTAAGGGGACTTTCGCGAAAATCTTATATTCAACATTAGAAAGCCTGATAGGAACGTAGCTATCTATTAATCGTACCTTTTTCTTATCATCAGCTTTTGTCATCAAGGCAATGTTACATTTGGTAAAGTGCTGTATTATAAATCCAAAATCAATGCTACTCTCAAAACATTGGAGCGTGACAGAGGATAAAACAGATATAAATGACTTGTAAAATTCTCCTGATAAGCGGTTTGGTTCCTTGTTTTTCGAGAGTTGATCTGTCACATCTTACAGTTCACCCAAGGTTATGGACCACTTATTACCGCGCACGCATCCTCAGAATTCATCGTATTCATTGACACCTCGTGTGCTACATAAACATGAGCAGTGCTTGAAGTGGCAGCAAAAGAGAGCTGTGGTGTTTTGGAAACTTGCTAACTATTGCTTCTTAATTTGTGACCAGGGCGCCACCACATTAAAGCTCAGAGATTCACTTGGCAGCCACGTGGCTACTATCTTCAATCAAGGCTCGTCTAGTTGGCTCCTCAGAATGCAAAGCACTATTTCTGTGGAATCGTACACGGACTGCCGGAAAACGCTGTGGATCTAACTTTTGAATGAAACGCTTTACAGTTAAAATTTCCTTTGAGTGCTAGCCTGGAGCCTCGCATTAAAATTCGTAAAAATTATAAAGACTGTGAAGCAATCGTTTCACCTCACCATGTTTAAGGTAAGACCTTATAGAGGCGATCTCAATATCTCCGCCACAATATTCTTGCTTAAAGATCTGCCAAGCTGCAAACAATGGGCCTCCAATAGTCAACCAAAACTCCAAAGCTGTGCTCACTCGCTGATTAAAGTCCTCCTCGTTCAGCTCCCCCAGTGCCCACTGCGTCTGAAACACAGGACGGGCACATTCTTAAAACCGCGTTATGATCATGGCATGCTCAGAAAAAGAAACAAGCTAGAAACTACACGAAATGCGCTTTTTCAGGAGATCTGTGGGAATGTAAATCCGATCCAGACGTTAATGTGAGGCTCCTGTAATTTTTGAAGGTAGATTGCAATCCAGCATCAATTAGGCTCAGGTTTTGTGTGATAGCTAATAAAATACCAGGGTTGTCTTCGGCGCTTTTACTAGGCCCTGTACAGTCGCGCGGGTCGCATGCGCAGTTAAAACAGGAGGACTGCCCGGACCCCGTAGAGGATCTGTTACGGGTCCAATTGGACTTATTTTTGGAAATGGGGCGGAAAGCTTGAAGGTTGCTTCACTTCCGCCATCGGTTGGCCCGGTATTGCACTGCCTCCGGGATCGGCCTTGTCTTTAGCGCGTCTTTTCTATCCTGTCTTTCTATTCCATCTTTCAACTCTCCTACTATCTGCACGTGGTAGCGATTGTGGCTCGGCTTGAGCCAGTGAGCAGGCCTGTGCATTTTCCCTTTCTTTCTTTCTGGCAACAACAGACAGACAGACAGTTAAAACAGTTAAAGCTGGGTATGAATACCGAGTACCGATTTTAGCCTAGACGAGTTGCAATATCCTTAAAAAACTTCTCTCTCTACCGAATTATTTGAAGTTTACCCGTTAATGAACCTCCACGATTTGCCATGCAGCCGAAGGTCCCATCGTGTCAGGTGGGTGGCCTTCTGTGTCAACCTGGTACATAAAGTCAGAAACAGTGAAAAAACTTCGAACAGTTAACCCAAGCTCGTAATACTCAAAGTCTTCCGTTAAACACACAGCCTTATCGACTCTTGGCGTCTGAGCGCATAAGAAGGCAAGGCCATCCTCATAGGCTAATAGCTTCAGTTCGCGACCCATAATAAGAAAACAACGGACGGTTCTGCTGTTTGTGGCACTTTTGCAGAGTGGCTCCAGGTATAGTGCTAAGAGGAGTAGGGAGAGTGGGCAACGTTGTTTGACAGAGGACTGAAGAAGAACGGCAGATTGGGCGAGTTGGAAATGCTCCATAATATTAAAGCAGCGCTAAGCAACAAGGACGAAGATAAAAGGAAACACACACACAGGCGCTGATTCTTACAACTAAATTTTATTTGAAGTAAGGAGGTCAATTTATACACACACAAGAACTACGCACGTGCGCATGGTCAAACACAGATGTACTCATTTAAAAATGCTAATAAAAACACACTGCATCAAAGGCTCATGCAGTTATCGCCGATATGCTATCCCCTGTGCAACAGGCTCATTTCCTTGGAGGTTAGGGATACTGAAGGTGTGCTGACGCAACAGCTTGTCTTTCTTGTGATATGGAAGGCCTCTGCTCTCTCTCTTGTGCGCCGATCATTGTGCACAAACAACACTTCCGTGTCGACAAAATACGGTGTGCATTTACACGTGAAGCAATGTTTGGCTATGTTAGTCTATTTTTTTCCCAAGGAATTGGCGTGTTTCATGAGGCGTACATTAATACATCGGCCGGACTGGCCTATGCACGTGGAACCACATGACAATGGGATCTGGTAGACAATGCCAGTCCTGCACTGGACATATTGATTGACATGATTGTTGTTACACACTTTCCTCTTTCTAGGTCCTTAGATTTTTCTTTGTACGTCGGCCCCTACTTTACATAGTTTATTAGGGGCTGAAAAAAGAACATTAACTCCGTACTTAGCCCCCACTTTTTTAAACCTGTGCGACAGTTTGTGAACATATGGCATGACGGTCACCCTCTTCCTTTCATTTTGACAAAACTGCACATCAGAGGTGCACTCTGAGGACTTGACCGCTTTTAACATTTTATCAGCACTTGACACAGTAACCGAGTCTGGGTATCCGGCTTCCCTGCACTTGCGCACTTGGGCTAGGAGACTGCTGCTCATTTGATGAGGACAAGATTTGTTTACTGCCATGCTTAAACAACTAGCAACAATTCCAGCTTTTACCAGTTTTGAATGGAACGAATTATTGTTCAGTAGGGGCTTCTCGCTTCGGGGGGAATATTGCCAACACACATGGTCTGGTTCAAAATTCAGTTTTAAATCAAGAAATTGCAAGCCATTTTGCTGGGGGACTTCATGCGTAAACGTCAGTCCCGAGCCATTTTGTGTAAAAACATCAAGAACTCGTGACACGTATGCAAGATCCAGGGGCCTTCCAAACACCAGGAAATCATCCACGTAACGGAAAATGCGAATGACTGTTCCTGCTAATTCATTCGACACTTGTCTATCAACGCGGCTCAGAAAGATATTGCTCAGGATAGGGGCGACCCTCGCACCTATGCACACACCCGACTTTTGCATAAGTACTTTGCCTTCCCACATAATATACGTGTTATTGAGGTAGAATGACAACAGTTCTAGAAAGGACGCGGATGGAGTACCACAGGAATTCCGGAAGAGGCATTCATCGTTGTCTTCAGTAATACTTAGCTGGACGTACTTCATGAGTTGGATATGAGGAAGTGAATGGTACAAATCAACCACGTTCACACTGAAGCCAGAGCAAGGGCCGGGATTTTCATCCCTGAGGAACCTTGCAACAGTTTCCGAGTTGGGAACCATGAAAGGATCCACTACATTAAGTGCAGAGAGATGTCTGCACAGGTAAGTAGATACAACTAACTGCCAAGAGTTGCGCTCAGAAACTATTGCTCTCCAGTAAAGCAACTGCCTTGCCCTTAGATCGTGCAGGAATTCCTTTAACACTTCTGAAATTCTTTTGAAGTGCATCACTGGCTTTTTTGGAAAACTGCTCCTCAGACAGCAAAACAAAAAATCCTTCTTTATGCGACTGTACAACCCGCAGATGATTTACAGACAAATAGTTGACTAGGGAACGAAACTGATTTTGCTGCCCTTTCGAAATACCGCTGTTAGCAACCGCGTCAAAGCATTCAGACTCACATCTTGGTCGAACTTCAGTTGGGGCTTTGAAGGAAACATCACAGGCCAATGCCCACTTTTCCACAGTTTTCATACATGTTTCTAGGCAAAACTTGGGTCCTAGACGTAAAGTCCTCAGTTGCTTCAGATCGACATCGATGTCACCTAAGACTAGAAGCTTTCCTTCTGCGACAAGATGTCTCTTGGGCTTTGGAAGAGATGGGCGTACCTTGTTCCACAGGAATTCGGTGAGCTGGTCAGTAGTCTTACACCATTCGCGAAAGACTCGTTGGTTAAGGCGATGGTTTCCGCTGCCACATCTTGTCCGCAGCATGTCCTTGAAGAATCTCGCCTGACGCCACCATTCGCTTTTTGCGATTTTGCACATTCTCTTGGTGTGGCCCACGGATGGAAGTTTCCAAACGCAAAGTGCTTGATGATCCTGGGGACAGGTGTCATGACGGCAGTGCCAAGAAGCAGTCCGAGCTCGACAAATACACACGGCGATGATCGGTGAGGGTACAGCTAGATTTGACAGTTCTACATTCTGACACATAAAAGAGGCCCGCGTACAAGAAATAGACTGTAGAAGAACGGCAGATTGGGCGAGTTGGAAATGTTCCATAATTTTAAAGCAGCGCTAAGCAACAAGAACGAAGAAAGAAGGGAACACACACACAGGCGCCTGTGTGTGTGTTCCATTCTTTCTTCGTCCTTGTTGCTTAGCGCTGCTTTAATATTATGGAGAGGACTGAATGTAGACTGGTTGAGATAGAGAGCCATTTGCAATCAAGCGCGTGCAGCAGTTTTTGTGACAAAGACTGAAACTCTGGTGCGCTGTTTCTTCGTGCTCGCGTTCTTGGCGCTGAGCTAAATTGCGCCGTGGACCTTATTTCCCCTCATTTGTCCCTTTCTCATATTTCCCTCCCCAATGACATCCATGCGCCCAATGACATCGATGCTCTGACGACCGCGGAGCTTTGACTGCCACTGAGCAACTGTATCCCTGCGCGTGCATGAAATCAGGCTACAGTGCTAAAACTTGTAAGAATAAAAGTGTCAGATAAATGTCTTCATCCTTTTGCTATTCCCTCTATCATCGCCTCAGCAGTGTGCGACGATTAAGATGTATTCAAGCAAATTACAGCATAGTGAAGAATGCTACCCGAGCCACTCGCAATCAAGTCATATAAATTCATGTTCACCTAGAGGACCACCTATAGTATACTGGTTTCTTCGCGCTGCTTCTTCAATTTCTAAGTAAGTAAATCGGGAGATATGGTCCCAAACACAAAAGACTTTTTAACACTCCTAGTTATGGCACGTTTTACATAAAACGTACAACCGAAACAGCATTCAGGCATAAAATGCCGCCTATATGTTTGATTTTATGTTATTCAATGAGTGCTGCGGCTGGCATGCGAGCAGCAGCATCCAAAACCCCTGTAGCATCCATCAAATGCTCCTGTAGAGTGTCGTCCACGGCATGGGTGCCATTGCGGGGCTTATCAGCATATGACACTACGCACTACTCTGTCGAATGACCGAAACGCCGACACTTATCACACCCAGAAGTACGGCATTGACGGCGTATAGGTCCAACCTTGTGGCAACGAAGACACAAGGGTGGCCTACCTTGAACTAAACAATGTAGACCACAACCAGGCACTGTAGACCACAAACTGTCAAAAAATCACCCCAACGCGTCTGCCCACGTCTCTAAGCGACATTTAAACGTGTAGAAATTTGGAGTCCACAATGATCATTGAAAGCGACTGTTTAATGCAACAGAAACTAACGCTAGATGCTAGATTGAATGCGATAAAGAGAAGTAACCTATGTTGATGAAAGAAGAAGATGATGAAAGCGTCAGAAAAGGCGAAAAAATTCGCCAGGAAAATTTGTTTTGAGCCCCAAACGCCAGAATGGCGCCTTCATTGGATGGCTCAGTGGTTAGCGCGCTCGGCTACTGATCCGGAGTTCCCGGGTTTGAACCCGACCGCGGCGGCTGCGTTTTTAAAATGCAGGCAAAAAGCTAAGGCGTCTGTGTGCTGTGCGATGTCAGTGCACGTTAAAGATCCCCAGGTGGTCGAAATTATTCTCGAGCCCTCCACTACGGCACATCTTTCCGCCTTTCCTCTTTCACTTCCTCCTTTATCCCTTCCCTTACGGCGCGGTTCAGGTGTACAACGATATATGAGATAGATACTGCGCCATTTCCTTTCCTCAAAAAACCAATTACTACTACTACTTACGCCTTCATTGGATGGCTCAGTGGTTAGGGCGCTCGGCTAGTGATCCGGAGTTCCCGGGTTTGAACCCGACCGCGGCGGCTGCGTTTTTGTGCAGGCAAAAAGCTAAGGCGTCTGTGTGCTGTGCGATGTCAGTGCACGTTAAAGATACACAGGTGGTCAAAATTATTCTCGAGCCCTCCACTACGGCGCCTCTTTCCGCCTTTCCTCTTTCACTTCCTCCTTTATGTCTACCCTTACGCTGCGGTTCAGGTGTACAACGATATATGAGACAGATACTGCACCTTTTCCTTTCCCCCAAAATCAATTATTATTATCATCATTAATGAAAAAGAAACAGGGCGCAGAAACAATAATCGTAGCCGATAGTCACAGACGCAGAATGAACGCTGCATGAACAAGACAAAAACAAGTTCGCTCTGCCAGCGAAAGTAAGAGAACTAGGAGAAGGGGACAAATGAGAAATGAGTGGAAATAAGATTCGCGGCGCAATTTCGCCCGGTGCCAACAACGCGAAAAAGAAGAAACAGGGCACCAGAGTTTCTGCCTTGGCGATGCGTCCGCAGGACCATCTTCGCAAGGAGCCTAGGAGAGCCTGAAAGCAAGGATTATCTCATACAGTAGCTTCTCCAGGATGTACAGTACTCACGGATTGAAATAGGACATTCGGAGCGCTAGCCTTGCAGTGCCACGCAGGCATGTGGTAAACCACAGGCCGGCTGATTGGCTATTGGAAGGAACAATTCTGCTTTGTAGATGTTCTCCCTCTCACGCCATACCACAATGCACCACCTTGGTTCCATGAGCGTCTACGGGCGGCGCTCCATGAAGCGACGGCCACGCGCTCCGAATGTCCTATTTCAATCCGTGAGTACTGTAGTTCAGTAGCATTCACAGCGCAAAGAAACGAAAGTATAAGGAGTTGTTTGCTACCCACGCTCGTTGGTATTCAAAAAAAAAACACGATACAGCATGAACATATTCATGCAGTGGGTATTCCAGGTGAAGCACGTCTTACAACGCAAAATTCTTCCTCTAACTGTCTGTTGTTATGCATTGACGACACATTCGCGCCTGCATGTGACGGCTCGCGTCGTTGTGCTGTCCAATAATTGGGCATAAGCGTTCGCTGATTGTAAAATATGTTCTCAGTTCTAAAGAGACTGCAAGAAAAAAAAATAGGAAGAAAAATTGTGTTTCATTTTGTGCAGCTGTGTTCAGTTTCCTTCAGTAAAGAAATATTGTGAAGTTCTTATATTATGTTATTCCGTCACAGTTTCCACAAAGAGGAGGTTCTCGTTATTCGTTAAATTCCTGTGATATGCAGCCTCAAAAGCCCCACAGCAACGGCGTTTGCGTAGCTGCAAAAAATGAGATTCCAACAAGAAAACGACGAAATTTCTTTGAACGTGCAGGAGAAAGCGAAGATGGGTCTTAACTAGACGCGACAAATTCAGGTTATCTTGGGAACTGTTTCCAGGAACGCGAAAACAAATATAAACAAAAATGCTCTGAAATCCTGACGCCCGCTGACATCCATGCTCTGACGACCGTGGATCTTGAACTGCCACCAAGGAAGGTTATGCCTGCGCGCGCATGAAGTAAGTTTACATTCTAAGAAGAAAAATCTCAGTTGCAGATAACAAAGCACAACATATAACAGCGCGTAGTGCGGAATATGCAACGCTCGCGGATGGCCGAAAGCGTTTTTTGCCGAAGAGACATGACACCGTTGTTCGGAGAGTCCTTTTAATGTGATAGCGTTAACGAGCTCGTGTCGCAGAAAATCCGGTGTCGTCGGCGTCGGTGTATTCGGCCGTGAGCGAAAAATGGCGCATCTCGGTGGACACCTGAACCGCGTCTTAAGGGAAGTAATTTTAACGCGACAGCGTCAAGGATTGATTGATTGATGGATTGATGGATTGATGGATGGATTGATTGATGGATTGATTGATGGATTGATTGGTTGATGGATTGATGGATGGATTGATTTATTGATTGATTGATCGCTTGATTAATCATTGATGGATTGATTGATCGATCGATCGATTGATTGGTTGATCGATTGGTAAATTGATTGATTGATCGATGGATTTTTCGTTCCCTTACGGCGCGATCCGCGTGTCCAGAGAGAAATGTGAGACAGGCGTCATTTCCTTTCCTTAAAAGGAATTGTTCATTTCATTTTCCTTTCCTAACGGCCAGGTTCGGGTGTCGGCCGAGATATGTGAGTCAGGCGTCCTTTCCTTAAATTCTCGAACGGGCCACGCGTCGCGCCGAACGGGCGATGGCGTTCCGTGTACTCCTCGGCAACGCTGTGACGTGCTGTCGCGTCTCGCTCTTAAAGACGAAGCTTAAGCGTCCTCCAATTTTTTTCTTTATTGTTAGGGCACCGGCGCGCTTGTTGATACTGAGAAGAAGCGCATTTTTTTGTACACATTAAGAAAAATATCATTGTGCTGCTACCGCATTAAAAATGAACTCGCATGAAATGTACCACCACACTTGCAACCCTACTCATCCGAACATGATGGAGCTCGCTTTTAAAACAGAGTGGCTGATTTATTTGTGTGACGCGGTTGCCCTAAGTACACTAATATGTTTGTTCAAAATCGAAGTTAGACTTGTCCTGAGCTTTACGACTCATTTGCGTTCCTTCTAAATCGACGAGAACGTTCTGGTGACGGCTTTCTGGTGACTGGGCGTTGAGCATGAGCTCTCCTGATTTGCGAACCTGCCAACGAGAAGTTAGCTAATTACTTTCGGATTGCTGCGGGACTACTGCTGGAGCAGTGGGAAGTCTATGATTTCTATTTTTAAAATTACGACGCTGCCAAAAGGCATGCATAATAACTCCGCATACTTAGTGTCGTCAGCAGTTAAATATTCTCATTTTTCTAAATTTATGTTAACCTTGAAAAAGAACATGCAACTGCAGGCTTAAAAGCAGCGTGTTGCTCGCGTAATGCGCTCTTTAGATGTTCCAACTGGACCAGCTGGTTCCTGAAAAAAGCCTTTACGTGAGACTCCGTTCGTGTTTTGTGTATCAAATACTTCCCATTGTGCCATTGTCATCGGTCGTTAGCTCGCTCGTGCCACACGCAGCGTTATCTTTGTGTCCTCTAATCCCTTTTCACCTTCAGAGCCTTCCTCGTTCCTGGGCGACAATTTTGTTCCCTTTTGCTCCTGAAGCAATTGCCAGTCTGTTCGGGCGCGTTTTCAGTCCCAGCAGATTTCGTGAGGCAATCAAGCTTTCTCACAATGGCTAAGCATTGTGCGGACTGCACAAAAATGAAGCAACGGGACTGTGTACCATGGTTCGAAAAGACGGAATTTCTGGCCAGATTGAATGACAAATGGGAGCGTCTCGTCGTCGAAACTTTTTACATCGGCACCACGGACAACTGTGTTAGCAAGGCTTCCATTTCCTTATCATCCAAAGAATTTTCGTTTTTGCGGGGGCATGTGTAGCCTAGTGGCCTGTTTGTGCCCTGGTGATTGAGCAGTGCCTCCTGATTGCGTTTGATGCTTTCGTTGTTCATTTGATTAGCGATCTCAGTTTTGTTTCGGTTCTGTCATGGTTTGAGATGTTTTCCTACGCTTCGGATTTCATTCACCCCTCCCCCTTTTTTAAAACCGTTGTTGTCTTAAACTGTTGTCCCGTCTTTCATCTTTTTGTTTTTTAAATGACTCGGTGCCTATTTTCACTGTTTTTGTGACGTAGCTTCTTGAGCTGATTCATGGTGTTTTTACCCTTTTGACCTGGTGCCTTTTTTCACTGTTTTTTTGATTTTGACGATAACCGATGTGGTTGTTCTTGTTTCCCGTTTTGTTTGCTTTCAAAAGGGGGTGTGCTTCGTCTCTTGGTTTTGGTGTCAGCACCTGCGCTTGTAAGCGGTTCGAGCTTCAGTGGTATCAGATGGCTACAGTGGTGTGGTTTTGTTTTGAATTTTCTTACTTTGGAGAACGCGTAATTCTCAAGAGTGCACTGTCGCTAAGCGTTCCTTTGCTTTTTGTTTTCATAGAAAGGGCCGGCCCGGTATAAGATTATCTTGTAAGCGTTGGTTCTTGTGTGGTCTGTTTATCGCCTGGGAAGATTGTCACGTGCCATATTGATCAGATTTGAAGTGCGTTGGGATCGCTATATATATTTGCCTTGTATTCCTTCCTTTAGTAAAGTTGTAAGTCTGCGTTAGTGTGTGTCTGCCTCCCTTTCGTCCGTGTTCTTGTTGCGCAGTTCGTCTTTTTTGCATTATGATCAACCAACTAGCCCGACAAGTCCCGTTGTTTTCTCACTCGCTCTCTGCGAAAAAGCGACGCGTTGCCATTAGAGGAACTGCCTTAATAAATAGAATTTACTCGACGATATAAAGCACGCAGATCAATGAGTGCGCAGAATGTTCCAGCTGGACTGCTGGATTTGCCTCCCATCCAGCTTTCTGTTATCGACTTTCCACGGTGTGGAATCGATTTCGGATATTTCCCTAATTCTTCTCGGATCCTAGTCCATCGTTTTCTGTGTTGAGCAGCAATGTTTGCAGAGAATGTGGGATGAACACGCGGTATGTACACCTCTGCGCAAAAGTGGAGAGACCACGCTGACACAAAAGCGTGCCAGCGCTTTCTATCGGTACGCCTGTTTTCATGGTATGCGTAGCGTGCCTGGCCTAATAAGTTAGCCTGTCTGGCCACAAACTTCCGTCAGGCACGCCTTTATACGCGGAAAAATCACAAAGAGCGCCATTCGTGTGGACTCTCTACTTTTGCGCACGCCTTTACGTTCACTCCCTGTACCTGTTGTACATCCCAGCCTGAGAGTGATGTTGACATTCTGGAGTAGCCCCATCGCAGAGTGAATTTCTGTGCATAAATATGCACTCGGCATAAAAATAGCTTTTGTTCTGTTCACCACTGCATACGGGCCAAGACACTTGTCTAGAATGTGTGAGCTGCGGGTTGCATGCGCGGCATCTAACCATAAACCGGGTTTGAAACCTGCCCCATTTCAGCATGTGTTGGTGCATTGGTGTGATAGCAGGTGAATTCATGTTTTCGCGGCTTAATAATAATAATAATAATAATAATAATAATAATAATAATAATAATAATAATAATAATTGGTTTTGGGAGGAAAGGAAATGGCGCAGTATCTGTCTCATATATCGTTGGACACCTGAACCGCGCCGTAAGGGAAGGGATAAAGGAGGGAGTGAAAGAAGAAAGGAAGAAGAGGTGCCGTAGTGGAGGAATTTCGACCACCTGGGGATCTTTCACGTGCACTGACATCGCACAGCACACGGGCGCCTTAGCGTTTTTCCTCCATAAAAACGCAGTCGCCGCGGTCGGGTTCGAACCCGGGAACTCCAGATCAGTAGCCGAGCGCTCTAACCACTGAGCCACCGCGGCCGGGCTCGCGGCTTTCGCAGTTGCTTTTTTAAAGAGCGCACATAGCTGACGGAAATAGTGTTTTAAGTGTATCGTTCTTAGTGGCATCCGCCTTTTAGTTATTTTCGTTTCAAAGGCTCATCGCAAAGATTTTAGTGCAGAATGAGTGAATTGCTACAAAGACGGCACCGCGTCACTCTCCTATGCACCCACAGTTATCGTCTGTGCACATTCACTAGGTATATATGAAACTTTATTTGCCATAAAGCCTTCCGTGTTAGCCGGTGTTCGCGTCCCTCGGTCACCGCTTTGACGTGACGCTGAGGCGTGTCCGAGCTGCTAGCTTCGTGATCGAGTGTTAGCCGTCAATGACACTTTTTTTAACGTGACATCGTTTAGGATCGCGTTCAGCGGAAAAACCTGCGTCGTTCGTCGGCATTGTGTTGAGAAACTCCAGGTTGCTAGACAACGTGGTAACGTTACACGTCGAGCGGCGGAATATGAAAGCGATTAAAAGAGTAGGAAACTGGCGAACAGAAGGTCGCAACATGAATGAAACGTCATTAGGACACGTAAGTAGATAAAACCAATGAATTTGTCGCGAGAGAAAGTGGGGTAATTAGTCGGCAGTCGAATACATCACCCTTAGGCTGCAAGTCAGACATGCTACCTCAAGGCCACGCACGCACGTTCTTAAGGCTTGGTTTAAGCGGGACTTTATGTATGCTGTATGCCGTATGGTCTTTCACATATTGATTGTGATTGTTAAATAGGAAACAGTGTCCTTGTCTACGTGAGCAAGAGGAGCAGCTGACAGCACCCATTAAACTCATTGCTTCATACCCTTAAAGGCGGAGCTTAAGTGTACCAGAAGTTTTTGTAGCGAAAGCTACATTGGCGACGAACTCGCAGCTTAGCCGTGCTCGCATTCCTACCGTGGTCGCAAGCACCACTTGACCAATCACGTGACCGGTCATGGTCATGTGACCAACCGCGTGACGAACCACGTGACAACAACTAGCCACATAACCAGACTAACCTGGACTTGCAATCAAGATTAACCAAGGATAACCAAGGTATGGCTTAGCTTTTGCAACGAATATCCTGGCAGAGCCGAGCTAAGCCACTGCCAATTTTTTCTAAGAGCTTTCATGTCCACTGCGATCTGTACAGCGCTGAAGGAAGAGCACGAAATTGCACGTGAAAATATGCAGATCAGTGTTGGCCAAATGTTTAGGCGAATCCGCCAAAAGTGGAGCAGGCTTGTAATATGGGAGTAATTACTCATTGACATGCACCCAAGCGCAGAAATACGACAACGCAGGAAGCTATTCAACTTTCTAAGAAACGTTTGGCCAATAGTGTTCCCACTTCACTTTATTGATCAATTCGCTCTCGCGATACCATAAGCTTGCCTTACCGCTTAGCTCATTTGGTAGAGCGAATGCTCCGGCGAAGCTGTGTTCCTGGGTTAGAACAATGGACCAGGAAGAATTTTTCTTTAACGGAGGAGTTTCTGAGAAAGCTGTATAGTTTTCCTTTGTACTCGTATGGCTGGGCTTGGGTGTATGCCGGTAAGCAATAACTTTTATTACATGCAGATGAACTTTTCAAATCTGCCTTGCATAGAATAGTTGTTTCAACGCAGGCAGAGTATCCTTTATTTCTTCCTGAGTGGCTTGGCACTGATAGCGTCACCAAGTACTAAGATTGTGCAACAGTTTATGCATCTGAGAAAGCTAGAATTTGTTTTCGCATGTGTAAAAAGCGACATAAGCGTACAGGAAATGTTCGATTTTTGTTACTTCTGATCTCGCCTAAGTAATACAGCTAGAAGAAGTTGCACTGTGCTCGTGGACAAAAGCTATAGTTCTCATCGAGATAAAAGAAAGGTCTGGGCCAGATACCTGCTGCTGCCGTCTCTCCAGTAATATCCACTCTTCGCCTGCTGGCACTGCGTCCATCTTCAGTGCCTCTGAGTTTGGCGGGACGTTCGCGTCAGGAGTACCTACGCCGGAGCACTGGGTGTCAGTTTCGGGCTACGTGCGGGACATTTTCAATTGTTTCAAATTTACAGCCACATTACACGCGTACTTTGTAAAGGATCGAACTGAATGTACTTTTCTGATCCCTCAAATGAGAAGGCATTGACCTCAGAGGCCTAGACTACTTCTGCTCATTGCCTCACAACTTTGGCCTGTGCGCTGATTTAATACACCGCATTGTGATCGAGAAGGGTGCACGTTTCGTGGCGTCGTGGGGTAAAGTGCAGCGAAGCGAGTGCTTTTTGTGTCCCGCTAGCGTGGGAGAAGATTTCCCTAGGGATAGCGTTTCGGAGTGAAGCAGACCGTTACTGACACGAGGACATCACGTTCTTGCCCTCTTAAGCACCCTATCAGACCACAGCAGACGCCGCCTGTAATGGGTGTATCATAGTGTAAAGTAAGGGCGGACGGGCGCCGCTTCTTGGCGTCCGCTGAATTGTGACGCGCCACTGTATTTCACCGTGTAGCCTCCGTATACTCCACTTCCGCCTGTCGTCCCGCGCTTCGTTGTGCTTTACTTTTTGTTCAGTGCCCTAACGTACACAGTCCGGAGGACACGGTATGCTTTGATAAGCAAGAGACGAAGACATGCTTTTCCAAACTTGAGAACGATTAATGCATTCGTGTGACATCAGAAAGAGACTACCGAAGGGCAAATGTTTCTAACGCCAGCATGTCGTTCCACGTCTTGTTGAAACGAAAAAAAGCCTTCTTTCTATAAAAAATAATTTGCCGAGAAAAAAAAACTGCGCAGCTTCCTCTAATTGCATGCGAAAGTTTTCCGCCTTGATTACGCTCCAGGTCCGAACTTTCGGGCGTTGTTATTCATGGATAAATACTTATGCAAATGAATATGCGACCATTAATCCTGAAGGTTTCTTAGAATGTCTCGCGTACCTATTCGGTTTCTGAAAGGCTTTTAATGAACGCTGGGTTTCCCATCCTATATTTAAACTAACGCTACATAAACTCACGGGTTCAGAAGTTTGGGAAATCTTCGCACCGGAGCATGGACATGAATGATCTCCTCTGAACTCAAGAACTCGTATGGTACATTAACATTGCTTATTAAAGGAGGAGAGGATAAAAACTGTCCTGTTATCTCTTTCACTCTTCCTCCATCTTCATACCTTTGAAAATAAACTGCGTTTTACTGCAATTAATATTAAATGCATCGTGCGTACTTTATTTATTCGCTTATTCTCAACCTTTTCTTAAAGCACTCATTTGCGCTTCGAGCATACTTGAATAGCTGATTGTGAAGTTCCATATTCTTGTACGGCTCCATGAACGAGATTTAACTTAACGCGCGCTTTGTGCAGGCTTCGTGTACTTACCACTGGTTACGGGAATGGCCTGCATTTATGCAGAATAAGAAAAAGGAAAGAATAATGAACAAGGCGTGGCGAAAAGCTTCATTACTGCTGGCAAAGCAATCACAATGCAGTCATTTCGTGGAAATAGAGGCAAAGAATCTGATTTGCTTTTATGGTACAGTTCACACTTAGGACTGCGGAAGCTAGCGCACGCAATTTGCTAAAGCATTTCGTAAAGCTCCGTCTTCGGCCGCTTCTCTGGGCGCCGACTTAACGAGTGCCTGGCGAAAAAAAAAATTCAGGAAGGTGACATATTTTCATTACAGCGTAAGCAACATTATCATTGTGCACAGAGGATTATAAATACACTAATTCCTGTGCTATGAGAAATTCATATCTGGTGTAGGGAAAGTTCTAAAATTTCGGTGAAATAGGCTTCAGCTAACAACTTTTTGTTTTTATAAAAACAAGTGGCCGAATACAAAGAACGTCGCACACAGAAGAGCATTGGTTGTGCTCGCTGTGGCTACGTCATTAAAGAAATGTAGAAGGAAACGCACAAACAAATTCAGATGCAATGGTGGCCAGCTTTTTTTCTCTCAGATAGGGAACTACTTTTCTCACATTGTAGAATGCGAAAATGGAAACCAGTAACAACGAGTAGTTTCATTATGTATGTTGCTTTGGGGCTTTGTGGTTTTACACGACTATGATCATGATCGCGGGCTATCTTGGTCATGACGACGCAGGTCAAACAATCACACCTTTGCTATTCCTTGTACAATTTGGCTGCGCTATGCAATACCCCTGCCGCTGTTTTCATTCTTGACCAAAAGAATCTGTCATTGTCCGCATAATGTATCTTACGTGCGGCAGAAATTTCTTTAAAATGTAGTTGTCTATGGCACGAGGACAAAAAGGAGGGCGGGAGGTGTAAGGGTTGTAACTTTTATCGATTTTGAATTTCTTCCTTTTGCCTATGGGCATCTCGTTTTGTACACCGTGGTACCCTCTGTAGACCTCATATCCGCAGATATGTCATCAAACCCCATGATGGCTAGACTAAAATTAGCTGGGAAATTTACACGCTGTGAGGAAAGAAAAGCTACGATTTTTTTCCGTAAAATGAAACTGACTGAAAACATAAGACACTGACAGCGATGTGTAAGAAGACGCACACAACTGAAGTGAATTAGACATCAAGTTAGAATAGAGTAGAACTAACAGCGCATAACCACAAGCGTAGAACGGCATAGAAGCAATAAACACAGTGGCTTGAAATATGGGAGGTACTGCTGCTTCCAGTTGTTCACCTAAGGTTACTTTCACTGTAATGTTGCAAGCTATAAAATTTGCACTGTAATCTACCTTGCAAGAGGTTTTCGGCACATTTAAAAGACGGCCGTTCTCTGCCGGCCAAATTTTTCAAAAATTGCGCTTTGGCATCGAAGGATGATAAACGGAAGTAAAAACTTAAACTTAACTTAAACTTAAACACTTAAGTTGTGCTTTATGGCTATGACGCAATATCTTTATTGGGTTGCTTTATCGGCCTGGGTGCTTGTTTCGTATCACTCCGCAGACACGGGTACTGTTATTTCTTTCACCTTAACGATCACTTAGCGCTTAATGTACCTTTAATATAGTGTAATGCAATAACATTAAAGATTTGTGGTGTTCGTGAGTTTCGATCGAGGTGTGGTGTGGTTGAATTTCGGTTTCGGCAACTCAAAACCCGACTGCCAGAGATCCGAGCAGCAGCGAATGAGCCGAGAGAATGGTCCCCTCTCCTGTAAACATACGCATGTATCCTCAGTGTCTCTCATGGAGCAAGGAAAACTGAGGAGAGGTCTTCGCTACCCAAGCTGCACGACAGAAAGTGTGCCAGAAGTCACGCACTTTCGCAAGGGCTACTGGGACTATTTGACCGCCGGTGCAGCCAATAGTAAAGCCGGGCACAGCGGCATCGTCTGCTGCGTTGCCTGCTGCGCCTGCTCATGCGCGATGAGACGGGGGGCAAGTAGGGGGGGGGGGAGAGAAAGGGGTGCCGGCATTAAAAATGTGACGTAACCGCGTCTCCAGTGTGTCTCTAATAATCGAACGTGTCAGACACATGTAGCACTGGCGACTAGGGCAATGAAAACCCTCTGAAAACACGGATGTGGCCTACTAGCAATGGCGTTTCTACAAGCCTCCATCGAGCAGTTCTCGGGGAAGTCCTGGCCGTCTTGGATACAACGCCTTCGGTTCTACTTCGAGGCAAATTCGATCACAGGCGACGAGAAGAAGCGTGCCTTGCTCTTGACTGTGCACGGGCCGGAAAAATTTGAAACCATCCGCGCACTGGTCGCACCACAGAGCCTAGGAGAAGTGCCATATGATGAGATCGTACTAACCTTAGCTACGCATTATGATTCACGCTCATCTGAGCTCTGCTGCCACTGCAAATTCCAGAGACTGGACCAACAACGAAGCGAGTCCAGTGCTGCTTACTTTGCTGCTTTACGAAAACTCGCCGCGGATTGTAACCTCGGCGGTGGAGGCATCGACGGACGCCTTAAACACCGCGCTTCAAAAGGATATCGTGTTCCGCGAACGCTTCGCCTGCGGCATCTGCAACGAGCTCCTTCAACAGCATTTATTCACCGAAAAAGAGCTTACATTACAGAAGGCCTTCCACCTGAACAAGGGGCTGGGAAATGCTGTCCAGCAGCAACAGACCATAAAGCTGAAGAGAGAAAATTTGGAAGTGCGCAGGACAAGCCAGAAGAAGGAAAGTGCAAATGGAGAGGAACACACTCCACGCCAGGCGCGCTGATGCAGAATCGACGGCTCATACGACTCGCGTGAGTGCAAGTTCCGGAATGCTGCACGTAACTCTTGCAAGAAAATCGGACATATCGAAAAGGCTCGCATCGCAAAAGAAAAAAACAACGTAGAATTGCTACGCATCAAACCAAGGCTAAGTCTGCAAGCCATAATACAAGCACAGGAAAGTCGCTCAAGAGGCCAACACGGGACATCAACTCAGTAAAAACGCTGCAAGCCTGCCCAATGATTACGGTGCCGCTACGCGTCAACGGCAATGCCCTGCAGTTCGAGATTGACTCTGGTGCAGCATATTCGCTAATCAGCAAGGAAACATACGGCCGGAGTTGACATGCAATACCCTCACCGCTGAAACAATCAGACTTCACACGGGGTCAGGCGAGCACTTGAGCCTCGCTGGCGCTACCGAAGCGCAAGTTCGGCCCAAGTAAAGGATTACGTTCGTCCACAGCATGTCATCGAAGGCAGCGGGTGCAGCCTTCTGGGCCGTAACTGGTTGAGTGCACTGAACATCCGTCTGCAAGACGAAAATCAAACGCGAGACGCGAAGCACAATGAACAAGCAGTGCTGTATGGACTGCTGGAAAAGCACAAGCTTGTTTTTGATGAATACGTCTGAAGCTACGCGAGACTACCCCGTCACATTGATCTAGACCCAAAAGTCCGACCAGGCTAGTGCAAAGCTCGATCAGTTCCGCTTGCACTGAAACCAGCTGTCATGGAAGAGTTGGATCATTTGGACCAAAAGGGCATACTACAACCAGTTCAACATTATGAGCGGGCGACACCCTTTGTGTTGGTTCGAAAAAAGTATAGGTTGCTAAGGCTCTGTGGCGACAGCAGAAGCACGGTAAATACACCGTCCGTGAAGACCACCTATCCGCTTCCTACCGCTCAGGAGGTACTGGCTACACTCGCAGGTGGCCGCACTGTTGTTAACGCTTGATCTCTTTCAAGCCTATCAGCAACTTCCGGTCACTGAGGTTATTGCAAATGTACTGACTGTGAACACCATGAATAGACAATATCAGCGGCACCGGCTATATTCTGGCAGCTCATGGAAGCAACTGTCGGTAGAATTTCTGGCAATAGCGTGTATCTGGACTATATAACTGTGCTCGGAGGAACGCCACAGGAAGAGAGTAAACAGCTGGATCAAGTACTGTGAAGATTGAAGAATATGGTTCTGCGCCTTCAGGAAGACAAATTTCGGTCTTCGGTCGGAAATGTGGAGCTTCTAGGACATCGCGTTGATGACCAATGAGCGCATACGACTGGATCGAAGGTTAAAGCCGTCATAGATGCATCAAGGCCTAAAATAAAAGTTGACCTCCAAACATTCTTATGGCTGCTTGCTTTCTTCGATCGCTTCCGCAACGATAGAGCGACAGTGGCCTCACCACCGTACACGCTTTTAAGCAAGGAAGCGCAATGGATACGGAGAAAAAAGCGCCAAAACCATTCAAAGGGCTTAAGAAGCTAATACGAGAATTCACAGTGCTTGCTCACTACGACAAACACAAGCCTCTTTTACTATCGTACGACGTTTCGCCATACGGTGTGGGCGCCAAGTTGTCACAGATTCACGAGAGCGGTAGAGAAGAACACATTGTGTTTGCATCCCGAACGCTAGGCAAAGCTGAAAAAAATTATGCCCAACTGGACCGTGAAGGACTGGCAGTAATAGTCGCTGTTGATCATTTACAGAATTATATATCTGGAAAGGAGGCAACGATCACCATTGATCACCAGACACTACTCAGTATTCTGGGATGAAAGAGCCGCTTCCACAAGTCCTACCTTGTCGCATGACAAAATGGTGCCTTAAGCTGTCTGTTTAGGACTACAACTTTGTTTACATACAAGGGTGTCGCCGCCGGAACGCAGATTAGTTAAGCAGGCTGCCACTGCAAAGATGACGACGAGCCACCCCCTCCTGGCGATGATCTGATGCTCGAATTTGCGATTTATCCCGAACTTTCGCCTGCACGCATCGCAGAGCCAAAGCGCAAAGACAATACACTGCCAGCAGTTTTTGAAGCAACCCAGCAAGGAAAACTGCGAGCACTGAAAGGCGATGACTTCCGACCTTATGTGAAGCTAGCACCCGAGTTGTCAAATGTGCATGGAGGTTTACTCAGAGGCCCCCAGTGAAAATTCCTCTCACAGCACGCCCCGGGCCTCTAATGATAATACCCTCAGGGCACAGAGGCATCGTTGGAATGGAGGCCTACAAAAGAGCTTACCTTTGGCGGCCTAGTCTAAGCAAAGATATAGAACAGGCTGTTCAGAAATGCAGACCATGCGAGGAAAACTGTAGGGCACCAGCAAACGCGCCATTTCCGGAATGGCCATGGGAGGCAATTCGAATGTACAATGCAGGGCTTATCGAAGGGTACATGTTGTTGCCTGCCATCCATTCATTCAGCAAGTGGCTTGAAGTGCGACAAATGGCAAGCATACAGTCGAAGCGCCTACTAACGAAATGTAGCAACGTTTCGGCTGTCGGTCTTGTTTAGTCGGCACAGACAGGGACGTCGTGCGACTACATAAAAACCACATTCATATTAAGGGGAAGCAGCCCACTCATGACAACGCCTGTGCAGCACTGTCGCTGAGCAGTCCCCTCCAGTCTTCACTGCTACCGCTGTTGCTCCGGGACAGCCAGACTGACGATAAGCAAGGGTAACTCACTACAAGTATCCAGGGGGCGACAGCGTACCTTAGCCACTCCCATCTGGGGATTCTCACCAAGGACCACCACAGAGGCCACGGAGACATCGCCGACCCTGCGACCTTGCGAAGATCTGTGGTGACTCAGTCTCAGTGGGATGTAGGTGTGGTGATCGCGAGTTTCGGTTTTAGGAGTGATGCGCCCGAGTTTCGGTTTCGGCAACGCAAGAGCCTACCACCAAAGATCCAGGCAGCAGCTCATGCGTCGAGAGAACGGTTGCCTCTCCTGTAAACGTGCCGATGTATGTCTTCAGTGTGTCTTCAATAGATGAACCTACAAGAAGCATGCAGCAAGATCCCTCCCACGCAAGAATTCCTTCTTTGACGCTAAGTTAGTCTTACATACCAATATATGCGCAATTGGTGATTATGTACTTTATATTCATAGGTAGCGGGGAGTCATCATACAACTCCTGGCGCAGCGGTCAAGCTATGCGCCACTGTCCCGGCAGGTGGCTGTTTCAAACAAAGCAACCGATCGGGCTTTTGAGACCAAGTGTCGTCTCTCCTAGCGAGCTCTGGCGGCCAATAAATAATTTAACTGCCACGTGCCATTGTGGAAGGCTTGTCCATAACCCTGTCGGCAGGTTGCGTTCTGCCACAGTGGCAAGGTGGCACTCTAGCACGTTTTGGTCTGCAGAACGGGAGCCTCTACTCTACTTCATTGAAATGAAGGACATCGTAGTTACTTTTTAATGCGAGACAGCGCGAAGGACGTGAACTAGAGGAGGTTAAAGACAAAATGAGTGCTTGTCTTGTGTTTCCTTTCATTTTAAAGACAAAGCTTTACTGGCTTAGCGGCATCGATTTCGCCTTGGGCTTCAGTTTGACCTTCATTTGACCGGAGCTGCAGCCGGATTTGCGCATGCGCTCTCGACACCTGAGTGCCCGCCTGGCTACGTCACTCGCCGCGCGCCTGGCTAAGAGGAGCCCCGCACTCCCCTAGTCAGTGCGAGCTGGGCCATGCATGAGGCTATGCATTGGGCACTGTTCCTAGCAATAAAAGAGCAATAATAAATACTGATACCAGAGCTCAACGACTGTGTCTAACTCAAAGTCAACAATACGCTTGAAAATGTGATTAACCAAGCTTAACCACAGCATAAACAAAGCATCCGCTGGTATATCCTGGCTTAGCTTCAGTTAAGCGACATCCATTTTATTCACGTCTTTCATTATGTAGCCTTTAAAATGTGTTACCAACTCGCCTGTTCTGCTTTAGCGTTTATCATAGCTACCCTTCAGCTTTCCAGGCTTATACCTTCGGATAAGTTTGTAACTAAAATTATCAACAAAAGATGCATATTTATGAGTCCAGGCATCCCGCTTCTCTCGGCGAAGGTGTTCGCGTTACGAGGAAATGCGGTTAAATGAAATCTACTAAACACGCTGTGAAGTTGGGATGAGGCTCGCGTGACAGGAGTTTGTGCTAGCCTCAGTTTAACAAAAGCGCTCGGAACGTCACGCAGACGTTGACAGCGTACAGTTTTTCTCATCTAGGCGTTTCAGTTCGTTAAGCAGGACCGCAACTAGAAGGCTTTCAGAGACATTTAATTTTTCTAAAGAACTTCTATTAACACCAGGCGTCGTCTGTGGAGGCCACGTGGCAACATATGTATGTGCTGTAAATTGTTTAGCGTCTCTCAGTGACGCAGCTGGCTGACATGCAGCCGGAACCATGTTCTTTTTTTAAAAAAAGTACCTTTACAGAAGGTGACATGCGCTAGGAAGCCTTGAAGCAAGTTGAAAAGCTGTTCACGCAGAGATAAATAAACGCTGGGGGTGGACTTTTCAGTTTATAGTTTTTGGAATTTTTCGCAGTTTTTTTTCTTAAACCGGTTTTCTTAAACGGATGAATGCCTTTTTCCCCGTGATATAAGGCGATGTTTCTGAGCAGTCCGAAGTCGCTTCGACTACATCTTGACCATTTTGTCACCACGAGAAGTTGATTCGCCAGGGATTTACTGGAAAATGTCCGTACAGTCATCAAAAAATGTTTACGAGATGCGGTTTCGCACTAAAAAATAAATTCGAACCCGACCGCGGCGGCTGCGTTTTTATGGAGGAAAAACGCCAAGGCGCCCGTGTGCTGTGCGATGTCAGTGCACGTTAAAGATCCCCAGGTGGTCGAAATTATTCCGGAGCCCTGCACTACGGACCTATTCGTTCCTATCTTCTTTCACTTACTCCTTTATCCCTTCCCTTACGGCGCGGTTCAGGTGTCCAACGATATATGAGACAGATACTGCGCCATTTCCATTCCACCAAAAACCAATTATTATTATATTATTATTATTGCCTCGTTAGCCAGTCAGCCGGTATCCGTTCCTGTGGGAGGACCCCCTCGTCTCCTTTTATGTCTCATCCTCACACTGTGGTCCTTTCCTGACCATGCCGAAATAGTTGTTTCGTTTTTTTTTCGCAGAACCTGCGTGGACGTCTCTCAGTGACTGTCCATACAGCTGTATTTGTAGAAGGACATGTCGCCATTAAAAAAGGGTAATGGTATTTAATTGATGAAGTGAAATTTTACTGATAAAATCTGAGCTTTAATGTTATCGTCGGGTTGTCGTTCATGAAGATCGTTCATTAAGAAAGTTAGTGTCAAATTGGGACGTTTCCGGCTTGCATACGAACACGCACTAGAACGGAGGGAAAGAAACAATGAGTCATCCCTGAATGCGCTGAAATAGGCGAAGGCTATTGCAGAAACGCAGCCGCCGCGGTCGGGTTCGAACCCGGGAACTACTGATCCGGAGTTCCTGGGTTCGAACCCGACCGCGGCGGCTGCGTTTCGATCGAGGAAAAACGCTAAGGCGCCAGTGTGCTGTGCGATGTCAGTGCACGTTAAAGATCCCCAGGTGGTCGAAATTATTCCGGAGCCCTCCACGGCACCTCTTTCTTCCTTTCTTGTTCCACTCCCTCCTTTATCCCTTCCCTTACGGCTCGGTTCAGGATTCCAACGATATATGAGACCGATACTGCGCCATTTCTTTCCCCAAAAATAATTTATTTATTTATTTGCGCAGTTACATCAATATAATTTGAGGACAGCACCTGTGAGTCCAGGAAATAAACGGTGGTTTATGGTTTTTGGGGGTTTAACGTCCCAAAGCGATACAGGCTATGAGTGACGCCGTAGTGAAGGGCTCCCGAAATTTCGACCACCTGGGGTTCTTTAACGGGCACTGACATTGCACAGTACACGGGCCTCCAGAATTTCGCCTCCATAGAAATTCAGCCGCCGCGGTTGGGATCGAACCCGCGTCTTTAGGGTCAGCAGCAGAGCGCCGTAAGTACTGAGCCACCGCGGCGGGTCAAAATAAGCGGTGCATTATCAGTGTTACAGTGGTCCGCTGTGGAACCAACAGTAGAAAATGAACCGCGCTTCCTGAAGCCCTTTGCTTCTGTCCTCTAATGCATAAATTCCAGCTTGAATATCACTTTTGGTTCTTTCCAGCGGGAAGATATGCCTAGCGCATCATATCTAAAGGGAAAACTAGCACACAAGCCTAGTCTGTAGGCCAACATGACATTCTTGACAGCGCGTATGAATTAATGGGAGTGGGCCTCACGATCTCTCTTATGCCATGGCAGACTTATTCGACATTCGTGTGTTTAAGTTCAATGATTACCTGTATTTTATCTTAATAATTGGTTGACGAATAGGTCGAGTGATCTCTCAAGAACTTTGCAACATGGGCGCCGCCATGTTGATGGCTGGATTGCGGTGTGTGCCTGGCGCTACCAAGTGGTGGAAGTGGTACTTCCAAGTGCCCACAGGAGCCCAAAGAACAATATGACGATGGTCGCGGTGGAAAGGTTACATTATCAGAACTGTCAAGGTATGTGAATCTTGCATAGAGCAGCTTTGGCATTGCAACAACCTTTTAAAGCTAGTTGTTGCTTTAGGACTTGGTAAAATATTTTTGCAGTAGAGTGAAAATATACGAGCGTGAGGACCGACACCGCGGCTAATATGTCGTAGAGGGCAAACCCCAGGAACGACGTTTACAAAACATGTATCCAAACTCTGTTCTATCAGACACCAATTATTTGGTGTAATCGTGTCTATTCTAGTGCAATTGATCTGGAGCACACAAAAAAGATTGCTTACTACTACTCCGCTCTTTTATTTCTGGATAAAGGCTGTGTGAGTAAAAAATGATAATGTTTTATTTTAATGTTTTTTAAGTCCCAGTAGTTGCTGGGACTTTATTGTTGCTAACTTTTCAAAATGACGGAAGGTGTAACGCGAGTCAGGACGCGACGACGGCACGTGTTGAACTAACGGCCAAATAATGAAACGGGGCCGAATACACTTGTGATTCGTTCACTGCTGTTGTAAGGCCAACTGCGAACCTACACAAATAATATAGTGAGGTCAAACACGCACAGGATTCGTTTTCTGCCATTGGTTAACGCCAGCGGCTTAAACTCTCCGCGCTTTGCGAAACACCAGGACGAGCAATCTGCTTGTTACCGTGCACAAAGCGTCCATGTTGGGCTTCCCACAGTGTTCTTTTGTCACTTTTCGCTGAACATATTCTATCTCCACGTAGGTCAGCCGCAGGGCGAGCCAGCGGCGATCCTTGCCTGGTAGGGCACCGACGATGTCCCCGTACTTTTATCGCTGAAGCGCCGTGGCATAGCCGCCAAAAGTCCCGACAAATGCCAAAGCCTTTCTGGCTATCAGCACCGTAATAACTCGCTTTGCTTTAAGAGTTCCTGAGCAATGTGGAGACGGTTTGTAACCCTGTTGGGTTGTGCGAGTGTGGACACGTGTCAACTCAGCTAGTTCGACTGCTGACATAATATTCGTATTTCTTTTTTTGAAGGAGGAAGATAACACTCCCACTTCTTACTCACACCCGAGATGGATTTTACGATTTGCCAGCTCTCTTTATGGAGAAATTTTTCTTGGGATGTTCCATCCCATGAATAGCTGCTAACGTGCAAACCTTTTCATTTGTTCTCAGAACCGTGTGTATGTCGGATTGCAGACGTAGAACCTCCGGGCGTTGTCTGACATTTTTTTTTTCAGTGTAAATGAAAAAATGACATGCATTAGTAGCGAAAAATAATTTCGCAAAAGCAAAGCTCGCAAAGAAACTTTACATTGACTGCGAAACTTATTGAATGAGTGGCAGCTTCCTACAGCGCAACTTTGCTGTGAAGAAAAAAAATGATATGAGAGTGAGTTGGAGAAGCATGGAAAATTGGCCGAGTTGGTCCGGACCCTTTGTCCGGAGACGTAGAAAGACAGTCTGTGTGGTGCCTCAATAAAAAGAAGTAAAGCTGCTGCAAAGCAGTCTAAAATGGCTAAAGAATTCGACAGAAATGAGTGTTTGGTTGGGTTTGATAAATTCTGGCGAGTTGTGAGACATCTTCAACCATAAGTTTTTTTTTGAATAAAAAGGCGTTTCGCATCAATTTTGAAACAGCGCAACAAAGACGGGACGTGGAAACTGAGGTGTAAAGACAAACATGCGCTGACTAACAACTGGGTTTATTGAAAAAAACACACAAAATATATACAGAGTTAGGAAAGATTAATCGCCACCATAGTCAACTCATGCCACATGTGACGTCAGATATCCAATCTCCCCTTCGGAAAGGGCGACCGATGGGCAACTAATGCACGTTGCGCCTTTCTCACGTATAAGAAAAGCTTCAAACACTTCTCGCGTCATCTTATCACAATGGCGAAACATGATATTGGTGTTCTTATAGTCGGGGGTACATTTGCATTTCTTGCAACGGAATGCACCTTTAGTGAGAGGGTCTCCTTCTGTTTTTCTTTTTTCGTACTCTTTTTCGTGTTTGCATTTGCACCTTCTGCAGTGGACCGCCACGTGTGACAGGGGGTCTTTTTTTCTGCTGTTCTCATGTTCCATGAGTCGCTTGTTGATGCATCTTCCTGTTTGGCCAATATATGTGGCGCCACACGAGAAGGGAATTTGGTATACTACCCCTACCTCGCAAGGTACATAAGGGGAAACATGGCGCACCTGACAAGCCCTTTTGTTTCCCTCCTGCCTCTGCCTTACCTGTCTACACATTCTGCCTAATTTCTTCGGGGCAGAAAATACGACGTCAACACCATATCTGCCTGCCACTTTTTTGAGCCCATGGGACATGCTGTGCGCATATGGAACCACTGCCGGCCTTTTATTTTTATTTTTATTTTCATTTCTTGCACTCGGCCGAGCTCCATACTTCACGTGCCTAAGCAATTTTTCCGCTGCCCTGGAAATGAGGTGAGCCGGATAGCCATTCGCGCATAATCTGTTTGATTGGGCTGCAATGCTCTCCCCAATCATTTCATGATAGGACTTCTTGAGTGAAGATTGGAGGCACGACACGATAATGCCTTCTTTTATAAGCTTGGAATGACCTGACCTGAAGTTTAACAAGGGCTTAGCCGATCTTGGCCGATAACACCAGCACACGTGCTTGTCTCGGGAAAACAAAACCAAATCTAGAAACTGCAGTTCCTTGTTCGTGGGTACCTCTGTTGTAAACTTTAGCCCACGCCCGTACTCATTAAACACCTTAAGAACATCGACTAACATTCTAGGCAGGCTGTCTGGCGGGGTAAACACCAAATAGTCGTCGACATAACGAAAAATACGCACCCCTAACTCCTTCGAAGCTTGCTCAATCGCCCTGTCCACAAAACTAAAAAAAATGTTAGCCAATACAGGTGCGACCCTGGAACCAATGCATACACCGGATGCTTGCAAAAATGACTTGCCTTCCCACTCAACAACTGTTGCCGACAGGTAGAAGGACAAAATTTCTAAAAAACTATCAACAGACACACCACATTTTTCAATGAATGCATTTTCGTCATTGTCCTGTGTGATGCACATTTTAACGGCCCTCATGAGCTCTCCGTGTGGCAATGAATAGTAAAGGTCCACTACGTCAACGCTGAAAAACTTGCAGATCCCAGGGTTATCCAGCTTAAGGTGCTCCACCAGCGCATCCGAATTCGGAATCACGAATGGGTCTGGCAGGGCCAGCGCCTCCAGTTGCCTTTGAAGATAACCTGAAACTACATGCTGCCAGGTCCCTCGTTCGGAGACAATGGAACGGAAAGGTTTGGTCCGGCTTGTGTGTCTTAATGGTGAAAAAAACTTCGAGCTTCAGTCCTGCCGACTTATTCGCTGCGTCCGCCAGCTTGCTCAAATTGTGGTGTCTCAAAAGTTCGACCGCCCGCCATTTCACCTTAGAACCACTGAAGTCAACTTCCTTGAAGTTTCTCCCCAGGGATTCTGAAGCTTTATCCGCGTAGGTGCCTGCCGGAAGGACCACAAAGCAACCCTCCTTATCGGCCGTCATCAACGCGAGCCCACTTTCAGCCAGGAAATCAACCGTGTTCTTCATGTTCCCGCTCTTTCGTTGCATACCATGGGTTCTGCTCAGCACGGTAACACATTCCACAGTGCACCTCGGGCGCATGTCCTCAGGAGCCAAACGAATGATGTTCCTTAAACAAGCTACCTTCTCTGCAGGATTCAGGCGAGGTTCAAAGGCAAATTTGGCCCCATCCGCGACACTTCTTTGTGTCTCTCAGGTATAACCTTGGTGCTGAGGTCAATGAACCGTCCTTGCTCCGTGCTGGATCGCTCCCTTTTAGGCAGAGTTGGCCGAACTGCATTCCAGAGGAATTCCGTGACTGACTCCGACGTAGTGCACCACTCCCGATAATCCCGCTGACACTTGCAGGCCACACGCAGCTGGTCCTTGAAGATGCGTGCTTGCCGCCACAACTCCGATTTGTATATCTTGCACAACCTTCTTTTGTGGCCGCTTGAAGGCTCGAAGAAACCGCTCGCCGATTGCACTTCTGCAGGGCAAGAGGCATGTTTGACATGCCAGGAAAGCACTCTGGCCTTGCACACACAAATGGCCATGAGAGACACTATAATGGCGGGATTAGAAAGATCAAAATTTGTGCACATGTTAGAGCCCATTGAACTAGAAATAACATTGAGTAAAGCAGAAATTTGGGCAAGTTGTTACGTATCCATTTTGAAACAGCGCAACAAAGACGGGACGTGGAAACTGAGGTGTAAAGACAAACATGCGCTGACTAACAACTGGGTTTATTGAAAAAAACACACAAAATATATACAGAGTTAGGAAAGATTAATCGCCACCATAGTCAACTCATGCCACATGTGACGCCAGATATCCAATCTCCCCTTCGGAAAGGGCGACCGATGGGCAACTAATGCACGTTGCGCCTTTCTCACGTATAAGAAAAGCTTCAAACACTTCTCGCGTCATCTTATCACAATGGCGAAACATGATATTGGTGTTCTTATAGTCGGGGGTACATTTGCATTTCTTGCAACGGAATGCACCTTCAGTGAGAGGGTCTCCTTCTGTTTTTCTTTTTTCGTACTCTTTTTCGTGTTTGCATTTGCACCTTCTGCAGTGGACCGCCACGTGTGACAGGGGGTCTTTTTTTCTGGTGTTCTCATGTTCCATGAGTCGCTTGTAGATGCATCTTCCTGTTTGGCCAATATATGTGGCGCCACACGAGAAGGGAATTTGGTATACTACCCCTACCTCGCAAGGTACATAAGGGGAAACATGGCGCACCTGACAAGCCCTTTTGTTTCCCTCCTGCCTCTGCCTTACCTGTCTACACATTCTGCCTAATTTCTTCGGGGCAGAAAATACGACGTCAACACCATATCTGCCTGCCACTTTTTTGAGCCCATGGGACATGCTGTGCGCATATGGAACCACTGCCGGCCTTTTATTTTTATTTTTATTTTCATTTCTTGCACTCGGCCGAGCTCCATACTTCACGTGCCTAAGCAATTTTTCCGCTGCCCTGGAAATGAGGTGAGCCGGATAGCCATTCGCGCATAATCTGTTTGATTGGGCTGCAGTGCTCTCCCCAATCATTTCATGGCAGGACTTCTTGAGTGAAGATTGGAGGCACGACACGATAATGCCTTCTTTTATAAGCTTGGAATGACCTGACCTGAAGTTTAACAAGGGCTTAGCCGATCTTGGCCGATAACACCAGCACACGTGCTTGTCTCGGGAAAACAAAACCAAATCTAGAAACTGCAGTTCCTTGTTCGTGGGTACCTCTGTTGTAAACTTTAGCCCACGCCCGTACTCATTAAACACCTTAAGAACATCGACCTACATTCTAAGCAGGCTGTCTGGCGGGGTAAACACCAAATAGTCGTCGACATAACGAAAAATACGCACCCCTAACTCCTTCAAAGCTTGCTCAATCACCCTGTCCACAAAACTCAAAAAAATGTTAGGCAATACAGGTGCGACCCTGGAACCAATGCATACACCGGATGCTTGCACAAATGTCTTGCCCTGCCACTCAACAACTGTTGCCGACAGGTAGAAGGACAAAATTTCTAAAAAACTATCAACAGACACACCACATTTTTCAATGAATGCACTTTCGTCATTGTCCTGTGTGATGCACATTTTAACGGCCCTCATGAGCTCTCCGTGTGGCAATGAATAGTAAAGGTCCACTACGTCAACGCTGAAAAACTTGCAGATCCCAGGGTTATCCAGCTTAAGGTGCTCCACCAGCGCATCCGAATTCGGAATCACGAATGTGTCTGGCACGGACCGCGCCTCCATGTTTGTCTTTACACCTCAGTTGCCACGTCCCGTCTTTGTTGCGCTGTTTCAAAATGGATACGTACCAACTTGCCCAAATTTCTGCTTTACTCAATGTTATTTCTAGTTCAATGGGCTCTAACATGTGCACAAATTTTGATCTTTCTAATCCCGCCATTATAGTGTCTCTCATGGCCATTTGTGTGTGCAAGGCCAGAGTGCTTTCCTGGCATGTCAAACATGCCTCTTGCCCGGCAGAGGTGCAAGCGGCGAGCGGTTTCTTCGAGCCTTCAAGCGGCCACAAAAGAATGTTGTGCAAGATATACAAATCGGAGTTGTGGCGGCAAGCACGCATCTTCAAGGGCCAGCTGCGGGTGGCCTGCAAGTATCAGCGGGATTATCGGGAGTGGTGCACTACGTCGGAGTCAGTCACGGAATTCCTCTGGAATGCAGTTCGGCCAACTCTGCCTAAAAGGGAGCGATCCAGCACGGAGCAAGGACGGTTCATTGACCTCAGCACCAAGGTTATACCTGAGAGACACAAAGAAGTGTCGCGGATGGGGCCAAAATTCGCCTTTGAACCTCGCCTGAATCCTGCAGAGAAGGTAGCTTGTTTAAGGAACATCATTCGTTTGGCTCCTGAGGACATGCGCCCGAGGTGCACTGTGGAATGTGTTACCGTGCTGAGCAGAACCCATGGTATGCAACGAAAGAGCGGGAACATGAAGAACACGGTTGATTTCCTGGCTGAAAGTGGGCTCGCGTTGATGACGGCCGATAAGGAGGGTTGCTTTGTGGTCCTTCCGGCAGGCACCTATGCGGATAAAGCTTGAGAAGCCCTGGGGAGAAACTTCAAGGAAGTTGACTTCAGTGGTTCTAAGGTGAAATGGCGGGCGGTCGAACTTTTGAGACACCACAATTTGAGCAAGCTGGCGGACGCAGCGAATAAGTCGGCAGGACTGAAGCTCGAAGTTTTTTTCACCATTAAGACACACAAGCCGGACCAACCTTTCCGTTCCATTGTCTCCGAACGAGGGACCTGGCAGCATGTAGTTTCAGGTTATCTTCAAAGGCAACTGGAGGCGCTGGCCCTGCCAGACCCATTCGTGATTCCGAATTCGGATGCGCTGGTGGAGCACCTTAAGCTGGATAACCCTGGGATCTGCAAGTTTTTCAGCGTTGACGTAGTGGACCTTTACTATTCATTGCCACACGGAGAGCTCATGAGGGCCGTTAAAATGTGCATCACACAGGACAATGACGAAAGTGCATTCATTGAAAAATGTGGTGTGTCTGTTGATAGTTTTTTAGAAATTTTGTCCTTCTACCTGTCGGCAACAGTTGTTGAGTGGGAGGGCAAGTCATTTGTGCAAGCATCCGGTGTATGCATTGGTTCCAGGGTCGCACCTGTATTGGCTAACATTTTTTTGAGTTTTGTGGACAGGGCGATTGAGCAAGCTTCGAAGGAGTTAGGGGTGCGTATTTTTCGTTATGTCGACGACTATTTGGTGTTTACCCCGCCAGACAGCCTGCCTAGAATGTTAGTCGATGTTCTTAAGGTGTTTAATGAGTACGGGCGTGGGCTAAAGTTTACAACAGAGGTACCCACGAACAAGGAACTGCAGTTTCTAGATTTGGTTTTGTTTTCCCGAGACAAGCACGTGTGCTGGTGTTATCGGCCAAGATCGGCTAAGCCCTTGTTAAACTTCAGGTCAGGTCATTCCAAGCTTAAAAAAGAAGGCATTATCGTGTCGTGCCTCCAATCTTCACTCAAGAAGTCCTGCCATGAAATGATTGGGGAGAGCATTGCAGCCCAATCAAACAGATTATGCGCGAATGGCTATCCGGCTCACCTCATTTCCAGGGCAGCGGAAAAATTGCTTAGGCACGTAAAGTATGGAGCTCGGCCGAGTGCAAGAAATGAAAATAAAAATAAAAATAAAAGGCCGGCAGTGGTTCCATATGCGCACAGCATGTCCCATGGGCTCAAAAAAGTGGCAGGCAGATATGGTGTTGACGTCGTATTTTCTGCCCCGAAGAAATTAGGCAGAATGTGTAGACAGGTAAGGCAGAGGCAGGAGGGAAACAAAAGGGCTTGTCAGGTGCGCCATGTTTCCCCTTATGTACCTTGCGAGGTAGGGGTAGTATACCAAATTCCCTTCTCGTGTGGCGCCACATATATTGGCCAAACAGGAAGATGCATCAACAAGCGACTCATGGAACATGAGAACACCAGAAAAAAAGACCCCCTGTCACACGTGGCGGTCCACTGCAGAAGGTGCAAATGCAAACACGAAAAAGAGTACGAAAAAAGAAAAACAGAAGGAGACCCTCTCACTAAAGGTGCATTCCGTTGCAAGAAATGCAAATGTACCCCCGACTATAAGAACACCAATATCATGTTTCGCCATTGTGATAAGATGACGCGAGAAGAGTTTGAAGCTTTTCTTATACGTGAGAAAGGCGCAACGTGCATTAGTTGCCCATCGGTCGCCCTTTCCGAAGGGGAGATTGGATATCTGGCGTCACATGTGGCATGAGTTGACTATGGTGGCGATTAATCTTTCCTAACTCTGTATATATTTTGTGTGTTTTTTTCAATAAACCCAGTTGTTAGTCAGCGCATGTTTGTCTTTACACCTCAGTTTCCACGTCCCGTCTTTGTTGCGCTGTTTCAAAATGGGTACGTACCAACTTGCCCAAATTTCTGCTTTACTCAGGCGTTTCGCAGCCGCCTTGGCTCCCTTAGAGGTGAAAGAGGACTGTCGGCATGCGTCTTCAAGCACATAACGGGTAAAGAAAGAACGAGTACGGAGTTGTGAAGAATGCGAGAGGAGTGGGGCAGCGGGAGGACGAAGGGAGGGGGGGGGGGGGTCAGCGATGACTTGAGCTCTACGTCTGAGATGTCAAAGCGCCGGTCTGCGTGGGGATGGCCAGTGGCGTCTTTTCTTCTTTTCTTTGTGGATTGAAAAACTTTTGGTTGGAGATTTCTTGCAGTTTACTGAAAGAGTCTGCGCAACGGAGGCTAAGTAGGCGCTGGTAGTTTCTGGAAATCAAGAGAAAATTGGGTTTTATTCTTTAAACCGGCTTTGGATTTCTTTTAAAGATCTTATAGTAACACTTTAGGTATTACGTTGCTTCCTAATTGCGTTAGGGGAGTTTTTTTGAGCTCTGCATTATGCCGAATGGTTTTACTAATGCACTTATATAAATGCATAACAACCGAATAAGAGGAGGACACCGGGAAAAAAAAAACAAGGAAATTTTGAGATCAAAGTGGTGCCTTTAAGATGCACTAGCGCGCCAGCCTAAAAGAACAAAACGCTTTTTTAGCTAGGAGCAATCTTAATGAGCTTTCATACCCTATAAAAGAGGTTCACTGGCTTCCTACCTGGTTTTCGTGTTGTAAAAGCTCGCCGCTTTAACCTGAATTTGTGCTTGAGGTGCAACCGCAAAGTTTCGTAATCTTTTCCCTATGCTGTGGATTATCCATAGCTTACCCCCAGCGATCGAGTGGGGCATCGAACAATCTAAATGAAAGTAAAGCATTTTACATCAGCTTAAATTCTTCGGCGCGTGAGTAGTGAGCAGACGCGTATACTTTTGCTTCTCGCACGTTATCCGTTATTTGGCCGCTATATTTAGGACCTCTCATTCAATTAATGAGACACGCGGCAATTCGGACTAGATTCGTTGTATACGCATGCAATGAGCATATTGTAACAGAGGTGTTTAACTTGGTATCCTAGATTCAGAACTGCATTTTAGTTTGAGCTAGCTGTTAAACTTGGTAAATAATTAAAATTAACATCCCCGTAAAGTTTCCCCGGGCGTTAATAATTTAGGAATTGGTTGAAAAGGGCGAGTAGAAGTAATGCATAGTTTTTGCTAAGGAAAAATAACCTTGAAAAACTACGATAGAAGACATTTTTCAATGACCCGGTTAGATCTCGAGTTGGAACAAAAAAAAAAAACAGAATCCGGTTTTTACCCACCCGAACTTCTAGAAGAAAAAAATCCCATGACGAGACTACCTATAAATGATCAGGAATATTCTGAAAAAAAAAACAGCGCTCGCAGGCAACCAACGAGAGCAAGGAGGAACCAGAAGTGCGCTGACTAACAGCTTTATTTCGGAAGGCAGCCGATCCGTGCATTTTACAGAGATTGAAAACCGGAAGGGGTTATACGCAGGCGCGAGGATCAGCAAAGTGCAAACATGAAGAGGACCAGCACATGCGCCACATATAGATATCGTCACCTTCAACCAATAACGCAGCCCGAACAAGCGAATAAAAGGAGGTGAAAGGAATAAAAAATCAGCGGAAATACAAAGGCAGAGAGTGTAATCAAGCAATTCTAAACAGATGTCGGTGACACCAAGAACCAACACGGCTAGACGAGTGACAATGAAAGAGGATGAAAAAACAACGAACAAGCTAAATAGGTGTGAATACGGTGACAAAAGTAAAAGCGCTAAAGCCTGAAAAATTGAAAATGAAGGGCACAGGAAAAGCCTATGAAATCAGTAAAAAAAAAAAAAACAGTGCGCCAAAAAGATGACGGCATTAAAAGCGCAAAAACTGGTTAAGAGAAGAAACCCGGAAAGCAGTTTAGGATGATAACAAAAACTGAAGGTGGTCACGTAAGTGAAATTGAACAGACACATCGTTAAAAGAAGCAATGAAGCATGAAATCATGATGGCGATAAAGCGTGTTATGAGATAACAGAGACGTGTTTGCAGAAAATTAAGAGAGCACGATCGTAAAAAGTGGGTGCGAAGAAAACATCACAGGTTAAGACGAAAACGATGCACTGAATCAAGTTGAGGCAGAGAGGATTGAACAATCTTCCGAACAGGGCATCTGACGGTGTGCTAAGGCACTCATCTTTAGAGCTTGTTAATAGTGGCGGCTTCTATGATTTCTCGGCTGAGTTGGGTTTTGCTCCTTGCCAGAATTTCCTTCTCTCTGACGTTCGGGGAGACGTGTCGGTAGGAACAGAAGTCTCGGCTGTGGATGGCCAAATTACCGGAACTTTTATTCTCGGCAATAGCTTTATACTCTAGTAAACTTTTATTTATACATCTACCTGTACATCGGCCGATGTTTGGCCGATGTACTTTCTGCCACAAGGTAAATCGATCAAATAGTCGACGCCCGATGAGCATGCTACGTACGAATCCCGATTCTTAGTTTCGAATTCGGGAACTCTATCACCAGATCTATAAAGACGGTGAGAAGCAGATAAAATAATGCCTACCCCTGCCGTGTTTCCCATTCGTTTAAGATTAGGTGACACTTTGTGGACGTAGGGTATTACATCTATCTTTTTATTGGAAACCCACCCATTCCTTGAGGCTTGCTTCTTTCCTGGTCTAGTTTAAGATTTTCTGAGCCACTGAGGACAGAAGTAAGGCCGGGTACACATAATTCGATAGTGTCTACGCTTGGTTAAAGAAAACTCTCGATACTGTGCTTGCAGGACTTGAGCAAAGCATTGTTGAAGGTGGCCTGTACTCTGTCGACTATGTCTTGTTAACCGATGGATGGTAAACAAAGAGCCTTTCATATATTGAGTTATATGCTTTTAGATAAATAGATGTGTTTCGCGAACGTGGGCGTTGTCACCACAGATTAAATTCAGATGATATGATGCATTGTACTCTATCGTATGATAATGTACTGGTGCCTTCCGGTAGGTAAAATGAGGTATGGTGCGGTACGACACGGTGAGGTGTGGAATGGCATGGTATCGTGTGGTATGGCATAGTGTGATACGGGTGAGTATGCTATGTGGATCTTAATATTTTCAAGGCCAACGTTGGCCATAAATACGCATCGTGGTGGAGGGTTAATGATTTATTCCGCCTGCCTGGGGTTCATTAACGCGTGATGATATCGCACACCATGCGGGCGTTTTTGCAATTCCGCTCCATCGAAATACAGACGTCAGGACCGATGGAATTCGGTTCCGTGACCTTCGCCTTGGTCGCTCAACGGCAAAGCCATTCATTGACGTGGCGGGTAAATTCTAATGCCACTACCCCACCACGACAACTAGATTTAAAGACTTTACGGCTTGCATTGGTAAGTGGTATACACTGAAACTGAAAAAATCATGTCGCTGGCCATCCCAGCAATGCGAAGAGCAAGGAAACCACTATTCTCTCCGCTAGCGGGGCGTTTATTGCTGGAAAAAGCCAACCAACGTTACACGCGATCTTCCTTCTACGTGCCAATTTGTGCTGCAACAATTTTTAATGGGAAGGAATTGAGAAAGGTGCCACACAAGGAGCTTCATAGTGGTGACGCATCTCGAAAGGTAAGTTGCGAGTTCCAGATGCTGGAAAAGTCAGTAAATGAAGAGCGCAGCAGCGCACCAAACGGCGTGTGTCGTAATTTACATTTGTTTGGACATTGAGGCTTACGATAAAGTTAAAAGTTCACTTAGGTGGGCATCTGTTTTCCAAGGCCTTTATTGTGAAGATGAATGGCGTCGTCCAATAACGAAGTGAGAAATGGTGGAAACTCCAAGGTGATTCCCGACTGCCGGTTGCATGTTGCGATAGTTTGTGGCTGTGCCATGTTCAGCATTGATATCTCGGAAAACGCAACGACAGCGCAATCCTAGCGTCGGCCTGTCCCATATTCTTTTCTCGCAAGCTAATGGCTAAGCGGCTGACACCCGGGAGAAGACGGCTTTCATCGCACAAGATGGATTATACGAGTTCCAGATCCTGCCTTTCGTTATTTTCTCCACACCAACCACTTTTCTAAGGCTCATGGCCACCGTTCATGCCAATCTGAAGTGGCACACTTGTCTTGTATACCTGGATGACGTGATTGTCTTCGCCCCAAATTTCGAAAAGCACCTTCGTTGCTTCGACGCTGTCCTGCAGGCTATGAAGTGCTCTGGCCTAACACTTAAAGGCGAAAAATGTCTTTTTCTTACGAGGAGCTGCAGTTTTTCGGCCACGTAGTCAACCAAGCCGGCGTCCTTGCGGATCCAGCGAAAACCGTTTCCATTGCGAATTTACCGGTGCCGCGTGACATGATAGAAGTTCGCCGCTTTCTCGGCTTATGTGCGTATTACCGCCGGGTCGTTAAAAATTTCTCTAAAATTGGAGCGCCCCTTACCCGCTTGGCCAAGGCTGATATGCCGCGCACCTGCGGAATCTCAAGGGATGGTTAGGTTTCCAATAAAAAGATAGCGTTAATGGAAACAAGTGGCTTACCTCAGTTTTACGCACACAACGCCTATTTCTTAACAGGGAAGGATCTTCACTATATACCACAGTTTATTAATTTCCTGGAATTATCGTAGTGTTTGATGCCTGGTAATCAAGATGTAAAATAAAATGTAGGAGAACTAGTGCTTTAACGTCGAATGCGTTACAGAGAGTGTCTTTTAAACCTCTTGTGTTTCGTATATACAATTTTGAGCTTCGAAAGTGGCGCAATTCTGTGTTACGCTGCGTCTAAAGCTTTCAAACAATTGATTCTGTTGAGCGACAAAGCTTGCAAACCACTTAGTTCGTTAGTGTGTTATTATTTATTTTAAATGTAAAGATGCATTAAAGCAGGTAAATTTCTGCCTATTCCGACCCGCCAAATTTTGTCCTACTGCCGTCTGCCGACCGCCCTAGGAATCACCAGAGAACAAAATGCATCGGAATGAATTATAGGAGTTTAAGTTAGGTTTTAAAGCCTAACTCCTTGGGTGGGCAACAGGAAGGAAGTGCGCATAAAACAAGGCGGCTATCGCCTCATGTTTTCGACAGCGTATTTATTACAGTTATACAATAGTCCATCTGTATGAACCGTATACAAACCATTTGGAAAACTGTGGAAAATAAACACGATCCACAATACGACACTCCTAAGAAACCAAGCACTATAAAAAATGCAATGAGAGCTCAGCACTACGAGTGAGTACCACTTCGGTTCGAAGTCAATCTGGGCATACACATGTATTAGATAATCATTCTACTGACGTGGTCGTTTGCAGAAGCTACAGATTCATAATGTGTTCTATTATGCGTATTGTCCTGGCGCTGGGTAGTCCAATTAAAAAGAATATGTCTAAGGGTTCATCAGCAAACAGCACTGCATTCAGATATTGTACATAATGTGGTGTAAAATGAAGTGTTTTTTTTTGTATGTTCGGTGGGTAATATCCCTGAAGAGCTGTGCATTTTGTAATTTATGAAAAAATGCTGAGTTTCCTCTGGAGTATGATAAATGCGGTAATTTACCGTAGACCCAAAAATGGCCTTCATCTCTAATCAAGTTTTAAGGGGCAATTTCTTGATATGCAGCTTATAAAGAAATGACTTTGTACACGAAAATAGGGGCTTTTTACGTACTTTTCGAGCACGTCCTGTCAAGGTAAACCCAAATACACAGAGTGGCAGTTGAGCGGAGGGAAGAGCATATAAATTAAGTCCTAGTATAACCGTCTTGCGACACTGAAAACAAGAACTCAGGGTAGAAACACACAAGAAGGAAACAAACAGCAAAATACAACGCATGTTTTAATCCCGACAAACACGGACGATCAGAAACACTAAAACATACAATGAGGTTGGGAAAACATGAAGTAAATTGACTTGCGAGAATGCACGCAATAATGGGTGGGAAATGTGACGGAAAAACCATGAAGCATGAAACTATCAGTTGAACATACAGGGGGACAAAACCATGGTCGTCAGCGCTTATATGGCTGAAATTGTTATCATGCCTAAATGACACAAATTATAAATCGCACACAAAACAGCAAATATCTGTGAAAACGCTAGATATAATGTCTCGTGCAATGAATAATTTAAAGTACATAATAAATTGTACGGTGAGAGAGAGATTACAGGTGGTCACCCTGCCAAAAAACGGTTCGACTACGGAGGACAAAAGTCTGAGCATAGCGCTCAAGAGTAGATACGCGGTCTTTCCAGTAATGTAGGCTTCTCTTGTAGGCACTCAAAAAGACGCAAAGGTACTTAGGCGACTGCTGGTACAATGCATACTAGCATATTCATCAGGTTTATATCCTCAAATACCAAACAAGAGACCGCAACTCTTAGAACAATTAACCCACGCTCGCAACACGTAATCGAAGACTTTCGTTAAAGACACAGCCTCGTCGATGCTTGACGTATGAGCGCTTAATAAGGCAAGGTCATCTGCAGAAGCTAATACCTTCATTTCGCGGCCCATAATACGAAAACCACTGACGGCTCTGCTGTTTGTACAGCTTGTGCAGAGTGGCTCCAAGTATAGTGCGAAGAGGAGTGGGTAAAGTGGGCAACCTTGTTTCAAAGAGGACTGAAAGTAGACAGGTTGTGTGAGAGAGCCATTTGCAATCAAGCGGGTAGGGTAGTTTTTGTGACAAAGGCATATCCCGGTGGTAAGAATTGAACCAAGATTCACGTGATTTAAAAAGGGAAAAAGGAATGAATGGCACATTCGATCGAACGCTTTTGCCAGGGCAGTTTTCATCAGTGCTAATTTTTAATGAACATCGCTGCAATGCTGCTACACCGTACGCGCTACATGTTGATAAGAATCTATTTACTGTCCACTCAAGCCCAATGTTTGGTGAGATCAAATCAAAGTAGATATTGTAAGCTGTTGATTTAAGGGGACTTTCGCGAAAATCTTATATTCAACATTAGAAAGCCTGATAGGAACGTAGCTATCTATTAATCGTACCTTTTTCTTATCATCAGCTTTTGTCATCAAGGCAATGTTACATTTGGTAAAGTGCTGTATTATAAATCCAAAATCAATGCTACTCTCAAAACATTGGAGCGTGACAGAGGATAAAACAGATATAAATGACTTGTAAAATTCTCCTGATAAGCGGTTTGGTTCCTTGTTTTTCGAGAGTTGATCTGTCACATCTTACAGTTCACCCAAGGTTATGGACCACTTATTACCGCGCACGCATCCTCAGAATTCATCGTATTCATTGACACCTCGTGTGCTACATAAACATGAGCAGTGCTTGAAGTGGCAGCAAAAGAGAGCTGTGGTGTTTTGGAAACTTGCTAACTATTGCTTCTTAATTTGTGACCAGGGCGCCACCACATTAAAGCTCAGAGATTCACTTGGCAGCCACGTGGCTACTATCTTCAATCAAGGCTCGTCTAGTTGGCTCCTCAGAATGCAAAGCACTATTTCTGTGGAATCGTACACGGACTGCCGGAAAACGCTGTGGATCTAACTTTTGAATGAAACGCTTTACAGTTAAAATTTCCTTTGAGTGCTAGCCTGGAGCCTCGCATTAAAATTCGTAAAAATTATAAAGACTGTGAAGCAATCGTTTCACCTCACCATGTTTAAGGTAAGACCTTATAGAGGCGATCTCAATATCTCCGCCACAATATTCTTGCTTAAAGATCTGCCAAGCTGCAAACAATGGGCCTCCAATAGTCAACCAAAACTCCAAAGCTGTGCTCACTCGCTGATTAAAGTCCTCCTCGTTCAGCTCCCCCAGTGCCCACTGCGTCTGAAACACAGGACGGGCACATTCTTAAAACCGCGTTATGATCATGGCATGCTCAGAAAAAGAAACAAGCTAGAAACTACACGAAATGCGCTTTTTCAGGAGATCTGTGGGAATGTAAATCCGATCCAGACGTTAATGTGAGGCTCCTGTAATTTTTGAAGGTAGATTGCAATCCAGCATCAATTAGGCTCAGGTTTTGTGTGATAGCTAATAAAATACCAGGGTTGTCTTCGGCGCTTTTACTAGGCCCTGTACAGTCGCGCGGGTCGCATGCGCAGTTAAAACAGGAGGACTGCCCGGACCCCGTAGAGGATCTGTTACGGGTCCAATTGGACTTATTTTTGGAAATGGGGCGGAAAGCTTGAAGGTTGCTTCACTTCCGCCATCGGTTGGCCCGGTATTGCACTGCCTCCGGGATCGGCCTTGTCTTTAGCGCGTCTTTTCTATCCTGTCTTTCTATTCCATCTTTCAACTCTCCTACTATCTGCACGTGGTAGCGATTGTGGCTCGGCTTGAGCCAGTGAGCAGGCCTGTGCATTTTCCCTTTCTTTCTTTCTGGCAACAACAGACAGACAGACAGTTAAAACAGTTAAAGCTGGGTATGAATACCGAGTACCGATTTTAGCCTAGACGAGTTGCAATATCCTTAAAAAACTTCTCTCTCTACCGAATTATTTGAAGTTTACCCGTTAATGAACCTCCACGATTTGCCATGCAGCCGAAGGTCCCATCGTGTCAGGTGGGTGGCCTTCTGTGTCAACCTGGTACATAAAGTCAGAAACAGTGAAAAAACTTCGAACAGTTAACCCAAGCTCGTAATACTCAAAGTCTTCCGTTAAACACACAGCCTTATCGACTCTTGGCGTCTGAGCGCATAAGAAGGCAAGGCCATCCTCATAGGCTAATAGCTTCAGTTCGCGACCCATAATAAGAAAACAACGGACGGTTCTGCTGTTTGTGGCACTTTTGCAGAGTGGCTCCAGGTATAGTGCTAAGAGGAGTAGGGAGAGTGGGCAACGTTGTTTGACAGAGGACTGAAGAAGAACGGCAGATTGGGCGAGTTGGAAATGCTCCATAATATTAAAGCAGCGCTAAGCAACAAGGACGAAGATAAAAGGAAACACACACACAGGCGCTGATTCTTACAACTAAATTTTATTTGAAGTAAGGAGGTCAATTTATACACACACAAGAACTACGCACGTGCGCATGGTCAAACACAGATGTACTCATTTAAAAATGCTAATAAAAACACACTGCATCAAAGGCTCATGCAGTTATCGCCGATATGCTATCCCCTGTGCAACAGGCTCATTTCCTTGGAGGTTAGGGATACTGAAGGTGTGCTGACGCAACAGCTTGTCTTTCTTGTGATATGGAAGGCCTCTGCTCTCTCTCTTGTGCGCCGATCATTGTGCACAAACAACACTTCCGTGTCGACAAAATACGGTGTGCATTTACACGTGAAGCAATGTTTGGCTATGTTAGTCTATTTTTTTCCCAAGGAATTGGCGTGTTTCATGAGGCGTACATTAATACATCGGCCGGACTGGCCTATGCACGTGGAACCACATGACAATGGGATCTGGTAGACAATGCCAGTCCTGCACTGGACATATTGATTGACATGATTGTTGTTACACACTTTCCTCTTTCTAGGTCCTTAGATTTTTCTTTGTACGTCGGCCCCTACTTTACATAGTTTATTAGGGGCTGAAAAAAGAACATTAACTCCGTACTTAGCCCCCACTTTTTTAAACCTGTGCGACAGTTTGTGAACATATGGCATGACGGTCACCCTCTTCCTTTCATTTTGACAAAACTGCACATCAGAGGTGCACTCTGAGGACTTGACCGCTTTTAACATTTTATCAGCACTTGACACAGTAACCGAGTCTGGGTATCCGGCTTCCCTGCACTTGCGCACTTGGGCTAGGAGACTGCTGCTCATTTGATGAGGACAAGATTTGTTTACTGCCATGCTTAAACAACTAGCAACAATTCCAGCTTTTACCAGTTTTGAATGGAACGAATTATTGTTCAGTAGGGGCTTCTCGCTTCGGGGGGAATATTGCCAACACACATGGTCTGGTTCAAAATTCAGTTTTAAATCAAGAAATTGCAAGCCATTTTGCTGGGGGACTTCATGCGTAAACGTCAGTCCCGAGCCATTTTGTGTAAAAACATCAAGAACTCGTGACACGTATGCAAGATCCAGGGGCCTTCCAAACACCAGGAAATCATCCACGTAACGGAAAATGCGAATGACTGTTCCTGCTAATTCATTCGACACTTGTCTATCAACGCGGCTCAGAAAGATATTGCTCAGGATAGGGGCGACCCTCGCACCTATGCACACACCCGACTTTTGCATAAGTACTTTGCCTTCCCACATAATATACGTGTTATTGAGGTAGAATGACAACAGTTCTAGAAAGGACGCGGATGGAGTACCACAGGAATTCCGGAAGAGGCATTCATCGTTGTCTTCAGTAATACTTAGCTGGACGTACTTCATGAGTTGGATATGAGGAAGTGAATGGTACAAATCAACCACGTTCACACTGAAGCCAGAGCAAGGGCCGGGATTTTCATCCCTGAGGAACCTTGCAACAGTTTCCGAGTTGGGAACCATGAAAGGATCCACTACATTAAGTGCAGAGAGATGTCTGCACAGGTAAGTAGATACAACTAACTGCCAAGAGTTGCGCTCAGAAACTATTGCTCTCCAGTAAAGCAACTGCCTTGCCCTTAGATCGTGCAGGAATTCCTTTAACACTTCTGAAATTCTTTTGAAGTGCATCACTGGCTTTTTTGGAAAACTGCTCCTCAGACAGCAAAACAAAAAATCCTTCTTTATGCGACTGTACAACCCGCAGATGATTTACAGACAAATAGTTGACTAGGGAACGAAACTGATTTTGCTGCCCTTTCGAAATACCGCTGTTAGCAACCGCGTCAAAGCATTCAGACTCACATCTTGGTCGAACTTCAGTTGGGGCTTTGAAGGAAACATCACAGGCCAATGCCAACTTTTCCACAGTTTTCATACATCTTTCTAGGCAAAACTTGGGTCCTAGACGTAAAGTCCTCAGTTGCTTCGGATCGACATCGATGTCACCTAAGACTAGAAGCTTTCCTTCTGCGACAAGATGTCTCTTGGGCTTTGGAAGAGATGGGCGTACCTTGTTCCACAGGAATTCGGTGAGCTGGTCAGTAGTCTTACACCATTCGCGAAAGACTCGTTGGTTAAGGCGATGGTTTCCGCTGCCACATCTTGTCCGCAGCATGTCCTTGAAGAATCTCGCCTGACGCCACCATTCGCTTTTTGGTATTTTGCAAATTCTCTTGGTGTGGCCCACGGATGGAAGTATCCAACCGCAAAGTGCTTGAAGATCCTGGGGACAGGTGTCATGACGGCAGTGCCAAGAAGCAGTCCGAGCTCGACAAATACACACGGCGATGATCGGTGAGAGTACAGGTGGATTTGACAGGTCTACATTCTGACACATAAAAGAGGCCCACGTACAAGAAATAAACTGTAGAAGAACGGCAGTTTGGGCGAGTTGGAAATGTTCCATAATATTAAAGCAGCGCTAAGCAACAAGGACGAAGAAAGAAGGGAACACACACACAGGCGCCTGTGTGTGTGTGTTCCATTATTTCTTCGTCCTTGTTGCTTAGCGCTGCTTTAATATTATGGAGAGGACTGAATGTAGACTGGTTGAGATAGAGAGCCATTTGCAATCAAGCGCGTGCAGCAGTTTTTGTGACAAAGACTGAAACTCTGGTGCGCTGTTTCTTCGTGCTCGCGTTCTTGGCGCTGGGCTAAATTGCGCCGTGGACCTTATTTCCCCTCATTTGTCCCTTTCGCATAGTTCCCTCCCCAATGACATCCATGCGCCCAATGACACCGATGCTCTGACGACCGCGGAGCTTTGACTGCCACTGAGCAACGGTATCCCTGCGCGTGCATGAAATCGGGCTACAGTGCTAAAACATGTAAGAATAAAAATGTCAGATAAATGTCTTCATCCTTTTGCTATTCCCTCTATCATCGCCTCAGCAGTGTGCGACGACTAAAATGTATTCAAGCAAATTACAGCATAGTGAAGAATGCTACCCGAGCCACTCGCAATCAAGTCAAATAAATTCATGTTCACCTAGAGGACCACCTATAGTATACTGGTTTCTTTGCGCTGCTCCTTCAATTTCTAAGCAAGTAAATCGGGAGATATGGTCCCAAACACAAAATACTTTTTAACACTCCTAGTTATGGCATGTTTTACATAAAACGCACAACCAAAAAAGCATTGAGGCATAAAATGCCGCCTATTAGTTTCATTTTATGTTATTCATTGAGTGCTGCGGCTGGCATGCGAGCAGCAGCATCCAAAACCCCTGTAGCATCCATCAAATGCTCCTGTAGAGTGTCGTCCACGGCATGGGTGCCACTGCGGGGCTTATCAGCATATGACACTACGCACTACTCTGTCGAATGACCGAAACGCCGAACTTATCACACCCAGAAGTACGGCATTGACGGCGTATAGGCCCAACCTTGTGACAACGAAGACACAAGGGTGGCCTCCCTTGAACTAAACAATGTAGACCACAACCAGGCACTGTAGACCACAAACTGTCAAAAAATCACCCCAACGCGTCTGCCCACGTCTCTAAGCGACATTTAAACTTGCAGAAATTCGAGTCCACAATGATCATTGAAAGCGACTGTTTAATGCCACAGAAACTAACGCTAGATGCTAGATTGAATGCGATAAAGAGAAGTAACCTATGTTGATGAAAGAAGAAGATGACGAAAGCGTCAGAAAAGGGGAAAAAATTTTCCAGGAAAATTTGTTTTGAGCCCCAAACGCCAGAATGGCGCCTTAATTGGATGGCTCAGTGGTTAGAGCGCTCGGATACTGATCCGGAGTAAACGGGTTTGAACCCGACCGCGGCGGCTGCATTTTTATGGAGGCAAAAAGCTAAGGCGTCCGTGTGCTGTGCGATGTCAGTGCACGTTAAAGATCCCCAGGTGGTCGAAATTATTCTGGAGCCCTCCACTGCGGCACCTCTTTCCGCCTTTCCTCTTTCACTTCCTCCTTTGTCTCTACCCTTACGGTGTGGTTCAGGTGTCCAACGATATATGAGACAGATACTGCACCTTTTTTTTCCCCCAAAATCAATTATTATTAATATTCTTATTCATGAAAAAGAAACAGGGCTTAGAAACAATAAACGTAGCCGATAGTCACAGACGCAGAATGAACGCTGCATGAACAAGACAAAAACAAGTTCGCTCTGCCTGCGAAAATAAGAGAACTAGGAGAAGGGGACAAATGAGAAATGAGTGGAAATAAGATTCGCAGCGCAATTTCGTCCGGTGCCAACAACGCGAGCAAGAAGAAACAGGGCACCAGAGTTTCTGCCTTGGCGAAGCGTCCGCAGGACCACCTTCGCAAGGAGCCTAGGAGAGCCGAAAAGCAAGGATTATCTCATACAGTAGCTTCTCCAGGATGTAGTTCAGTAGCATTCAGAGCGGAAAGAAACGAAAGTATAAGGAGTTGTTTGCTACCAACGCTCGTTGGTATTAAAAACAAAACAAAACACGATACAGCACGAACATATTCATGCAGTGGGTATTCCAAGTGAAGCACGTCTTAGAGCGCAAAATTCTTCCTCTAACTGTTTGATGTTATGCGTTGACGACAATTTCGCGCCTGCATGTGACGGCTCGCGTCGTTGTGCTGTCAAATAATTGGGCCGGAGCGTTCGCTGATTGTAAAATATGTTCTCAGTTCTAGAGAGACTGCAAGAAAAAAAAAGGAAGAAAAATTGTTTCATTTTTTGCAGCTGTGCTAAGTTTTCTTCAGTAAAGAAATATTGTGAAGTTCTTATATTAAGTTATTCCGTCAAAGTTTCTACAAAAAGGAGGTTCTCGTTATTCGTTAAATTTTAGTGATATGCAGCCTCAAAAGCCCCACAACAACGGCTTTTGCGTAGCCGCAAAAAATGAGGTTCCAACAAGAAAACGACGAAATTTCTTTGGACGTGCAGGAAAAAGCGAAGATGGGTCTAAACTAGACGCGAAAAATGCTGGTTATTTTGGGAGTTGTTTCCAGGAACGCGAAAACAAATATAAACAAAAATGTCCGGAAATCCTGACACCCGCTGACATCCATGCTCTGACGACCGTGGAGCTTAAACTTCCACCAAGGAAGGTTATCTTTGCGCGCACATGAAGTAAGTTTTCATCCTAAGAAGAAAAATCTCAGTTGCAGATAACAAAGCACAACATATAACAGCGCGTATTATGCAATATGAAACGCCCGCGGATGGCCGAAAGCGTTCTTTGCCAAGGAGACAAGGCATTGTCGTTCGGAGAGCTTTTTTAACGCGACGGCGTTAATGAGCTCGTGTCGCAGAAAATCCGGTGTCTTCGGCGTCGGTGTATTTGGCCGTGAGCGAAAAATGCGCATCTCGGTGGACACCTGAACCACGCCGTAATTGAAGGGATTTTAACGCGACAGCGTCAAGGGTTGATTGATTGATGGATTGATTGATGGACTGATTGGTTGATGGATTGATCGATGGATGGATTGATTGATTGATTGATCGATTGATTTATCATTGATGGATTGAACGATCAATTGATCGATTGATTGATTGATTGATCGATCGATTTTTTCTTCCCTTACGGCGCGATCCGGGTGTCCAGCGAGAAATGTGAGACAGTTGTCATTTACTTTATTTAGGAGGGCGCTGCGTTCGCCGTGGTGAGCAGACGTGCTCATATCGGCTCCGTCGTTAATGCCCGCTTTGGCAGTGCTGATTAGTTTGGATTACGAAGATTTTATTACCACTGTGTTCGTGAAGGTATCCGCTATCATCCGATACCCGACGTTCCATCCAAGGTGCGTTTTTCATCGATTCATCGGACTTTTCCTGGTTCACCGCCAAGAGGAGACGCTAGGCCGAAGCGAACCCAGGGCTCGCTAGGCCTAGCCAGCTGTTCTTCTGCCACAACATGGAGGGTTCCGCTGCCGCTTTGACGCACGGTTCCCAGGTTTCCCAAATGTGCGTGCAAGTAGAAGGAGAAGAAATTACGCCCGAGGAATTCCGACGCTCGCCCGGATGGCTGCACATCGGCGGGCACACGAGCCGAACACGCCTGCAAGGAACGTAGGGTGAGTCGACTTCTCGTGCCGATACTCCGAGCTCTCGACAGAAGCCTAAATTCAACAAGAACGTTAGGAGCGCAGTTATTCGGGCGGCTCGCATGCCCGCCATGCCTGTAGAAGAAATTAAGATCGTCGTGCGGCCCCGCGATGGGCTCGATATTTTCAAGGCAGGAGCTGCATGCGTGGCTAATGCCATCATGGCGGCTGCGGGAATTGAGACGGCAGACCGAGCTGAGGATATGGCGTGTCCCAATACCCAGCAGAACATTATGGTGCTCAGCACTCCGAGCGAGGAACGAGCGGAGAAGTATGCTCGAATTCAAGCTATCAACGTCCGAGGCAAAATATACGAGGTGCGCGCGTACGGAACGACCGCCCACGACACGGTCAAGGGCGTGATCAGGGGCATAGCACTCGAGGACAGCGAAGCCGAAATAATGCAGCAGATTGTTACCAAGTACAACCCCCTCGCCGCGGGGGCGAAGCGTATCGGAAACACGACGACAGTAATCGTAGTGTTCAACGGTATCAAGGTTCCCAAGTATGTGCGTTACGGATCCACGCTCTACCCGTGCAGTCTCTACAGGAAGCAAATAGAAGCTTGCAAGGTATGCGGCAAGGTCGGCCACAGGCGCGACGTGTGCCCCACACCGGACGTTCGCGTTTGCCTTGCCTGCGGTGTTTCTAATCCAAGAGAGGGCCACAAGTGTGTCCCCAAGTGCAAGCTCTGCGGCGAAGAACACCCCACCGGGGACCGCCTCTGCAGAGCCAAATACAAGGTTCCATACGTAGTACGGCGACGGCGATGGGAACGCCGTAACGCCGAAGAAGAGCAAAAGCAAGCACTCGAATCAAGCTCGTTTCCACGCCTCGGACGCTCCCGCTCGCGCAGTGCGTCCCGTAGTGGATCCCGCAGCGCGTCGCGCAGCGCGTCGCGCCATGCCTCACGCCACGCTTCCCGTCATGCCTCGCGCAGCGCATCCCGCGGCCGTGACTCATCTGACGGGAACAGCTTCGGCGTTCAGCGATCGCGCTCCCGTGACAGAGTCAGCTGGGCCGACGCCGCAAAGGGCGGAGTTAAAAGCAGCAGCGCTAGCTCCAGCAGCGCCACTAGTGGCCGAACCACGCCGAGCAGCTGGCAAGCGTGGATTACCAGCCCCTACTACAAGGAACTCGAACAACTCCGCGCAACCAACGCGACGCTGGTAGAAACCACGCGCCGGCTCGCCCAAGAACTAGCCGAGGCCAAGAAAGAACTCCAAGCACACCGAGCCCAGCCGGCCACTGTCCCAGCTCAGTCATCCGAGACACGTACACCCGCCGTTATCACCGAGCAGAAAACCGACACGCCATCACACCAAGGCACACAATCAATGGATACAACCCAAGACGAGCCCCAGCCGGAGCAGACCACTGACCCAACCCCCAAGAAACGAGCACGCACCTCATCACGACAGTACAGGGACCTGACCCAATTGGAAGCTCAGCTCGAAGCAAAAATCGAAGCGTTCGCCAACACCTACGCCAGCACGGCTGCCGTCACCGACCAACGCCTGGCGCGGCTGGAGGAGCTGATCACCACGTCCTTCTGCACCATACAAGAGCGTTTCGCCTTCATTGAACAGACCCTTAAGCCCATAGTACGCAGCCCCACCTTTGTGGCGCAATTCTCCAACCACCCATACCTTCAAGAAGAGACGCAAGCCCCAACTCCGACACAATCATGTCCCAGCCCCAAGCCACAATAGGATCGCTACCGGGCCTTACGGTCTGGCAGTGGAACTGCAACAGTTACAACAGCAAGAGAGCAGTGCTGCAACAACACATCACCACAGTAACCAAGAAACCCGACATCATCCTGCTGCAAGAAACGGCGACAGTGACCCCCACCCTCCCTGGGTATCGCGCTCATGTTAGCCCGGCGGAGGGACGGGGCGTCTGCACGTTCGTCCGCAAAGGGCTCACGTTCATCGAGCACCAACTCAAACACGGCCGCAGCAGGGTGGAATATACCTTCACCGAAATCATCCCAAACAAACAACGGAAAGGCAGCCTGTTCATCGCCAACATCTACAGTAACCCCAAGCACCAAACACAGAAATTCAAGACCCTACTACACACAGCCAGCACCCAAGCCAAAGACAACACGTTGCTGATCGGAGGGGACTTCAACGCCGCCCATCGAGCGTGGGGTTACGTGAAGGATACGGCCAAGGGACGGGACCTATTACAAGATATCCTGGACCACAACTGTGCCCTGATCACGGACCCCGCTCATCCCACCCGCATCGGCAACTCCGTAGCACGAGACACCACACCAGACCTTACTTTCATCAAGAACGACCACACGGACAAAGTAACGTGGCACAACACCGGCGTCGACCTGGGCAGCGACCACTACATCCTCGAAATTACGATACCGAACCAATTCCGGGGCAACACCATTATGCACAAGTGGACGGACTGGGACGGCTTCCGTAAGGGACGTCCCACCACAGCACAAGCCATCACAGACATCGAAACCTGGACGGAAGAGCTTTGCGATGCTGTGCACTCGGCCACCAAAACCATCGAAACGGACGAGGACGTCATCGCCATGGATAGCCGCCTGGCCCATCTGTTCGAGGCCAAACGTTCGATACAGGCGCGCTGGAAGCGGCAACGGTGGAATCGCAAATTGAGAAAGAAGGTAGCCGACTTAAACAGGGCCATTGAACACCACTGCAAGGTCCTGTGCCGTCAGCAATGGAACGAAATCTGCAACCGAGCTGACAGGCAACTGCATCGCGGTTGCACCTGGAATCTATTTCGGCACCTCCTAAACGAAACCAAGACCAAGTCACACCAGCGCGACCGCCTCGCCCGCCTCCTGCGCACCACCACACAAGGAAAAGACGTCGTTATCAAGAGCCTGGAAGCCAAGTATCTGCCGGACACGCCAACGGAAATCCACTCGCCGTACGGGGGGCAGCCCAACGCGTGGCTCGACCGAGACATTACCGTGTCAGAGGTACGAGTAGCGCTGCACGAGCTCAACACCCGCTCAGCAGCCGGCCCCGATCTCGTTACCAACAAGATGCTACGAAACCTCGACAATGCATCGATCGAGGCACTAACCCGTTACTTCAACGAATGCTGGCGTTCGGGCAAGCTCTCCGGACAGTGGAAAACGGCAAGAACAATCCTGATCCCGAAACCGGGCAAACCACCGGACATCGGCAACCTGCGTCCCATCTCGCTTACATCCTGCGTGGGCAAGGTGCTGGAGCACGTGGTGGCCAACCGGTGGCAGGAATACCTGGAGAAGGAAGGCCTCTATCCGGACACGATGATCGGCTTCCGACACAGACTCAGCACACAAGACGCCATGCTACAAATAAAACAAGAAATCATCGACAACAAGACACAAGACAGCAAAGTAATTCTGGGGCTCGATCTACAAAGCGCATTCGACAAAGTCAAACACTCAGCCATATTAGCACAAGTATCACGACTCAACATGGGGGTAACGAGCTACAATTACATCCAAGACTTCTTGACCAACCGCACGGTGGAACTGCACGCCGGAGACCTCAGACTCCCCGAACGCAAGCTCGGTAGCACGGGTACCCCGCAGGGTTCGGTCATCTCGCCGTTGCTCTTCAACCTCGTTATGATCGGGGTAGCGAGGGCAGTAGCGGGGACCGGCGTCCGGCATACGATCTACGCCGACGACATTACCCTGTGGGCGGCCGGCGGCACCGACGCCAGCATCGAGCAACAGCTACAAGCCGCGGTTACCGCCATCGAGCAGCACCTTGACGGCACCGGCCTAGTGTGCTCGCCCGCCAAATCCGAGCTGTTCGTCCTCACACCATTACGACCGGGACGGAAACGCGCTCCCCCTCGGGAGTGCGATCACATCAAGATCATGACCGCATCGGGGCAACGCATCCCCGAAGTTCCCAAGATCACAGTCCTGGGCCTGCTGCTAAACAAGAGCGGCCGCAACGACGAGACCATTAACAAACTTACCACCAAGGCAATGGACGCCATCCGGCTCAAACACCGAGTCTCGACACGACGGGCGGGCATGCGTGAAGACAGTCTCGTGCGCCTCGTCCAGTCGTTCGTGATCAGTCACATCGCCTACGTTGCGGCCTACCTCAACTGGCTGGTCACTGACAGGAACAAGATCAACACGCTGATCAGACGGGCTTACAAGACGGCGCTAGGCTTAACGGAGACCACGAGTACGGCTCGGCTCCTGCAGCTCGGCGTCCATAACACCCTAAAAGAAATAGCCGAGGCGCAGCTCACCGCTCAAATGGAGCGCCTCTCTACCACCAAGACGGGGCGCAGTATACTGACATCCCTGGGTTACAACCCCCGAACCCCCAGCCGGCAACCATGCGAGATCAGCGAGGAGGCGCGGGCTCACATCCATGTGGACCCCATCCCGAAGAACGTGCACCCCGAATACAACCAAGAACGGCGGCAGGCACGGGCCCAGGCCCTCATCGAGAAACACGCCCAAGACCCGCACGCCCGGTACGTGGACGCAGCGGAATACAAACGAGAAGGCTTCGCGGTAGTGGTCGTTGCGGCTGCTACCGGCACCACGACAACGGCAGCGAGCGTGCGGTGCACGGACGCCACAGACGCCGAGGAGGTTGCCATCGCTCTGGCGATCTCCGAGGCCGAGTGTCACACCGTGCTCAGTGACTCGAGGAACGCCGTGCGCAACTTTGCCAAGGGGCGAGTGAGCGCGCCGGCGGCCGCCATCATCGGCAAGCTCCAGCCCCAAGACCGCCGCAGCACCATCCGTATCAAGTGGTTCCCGGCGCACGCGGGCGAGTGTGCATCCTCGCCGAACCACAACGAGACGGCCCATTCGGCGGCGCGAGCGCTTACCCTCCGCGCCCCCGAGAGTGACCGTTCCGTGTGGTGGTTCGAAACCAAGGACCGCGTAACCAGTTATGGCGAAGTTACCATGTGTTACCGCCTAGCTCGACGGACAATGCCGCCTCCCCACCCGGCACTCAGTCGGGAGGAGGCCGTCATCCTAAGACAGATACAGACCGGGTCACTCCTCGCCCCGGCAGTGCTACACGTACTTCACCCAGAACTCTATCCGAGCGATGTGTGCAATGTTTGTGCAGCTGGTCCGGCGGACCAATGGCACATCATGTGGGACTGTGCCAGGTTCCCGACCGAGGCTACCTCCAGGATATACCCGCCCGAACTTCAAAGTGCAGTGCAGTCTGCAGACAAGGACATTCAACTATGGGCCGTCCAGCAGGCCCGGGGTGCGCTCGAAAAGCACAAGCCTCACGACCCACCACAAACGGGCCGAACGGGGGTAGTGCAGAGGAGGGCATAACCCCGGGTCGACGATTGGCCAACGTCACGACGCGTCAAACCGTCGGTTGCCGGCATTTTCAATAAAGTTTTTCCTACCTACCTACCTACCTACCTACCTACCTACCTACCTACTTTATTTAAAATGAATTGTTAAATTCATTTTCCTTCCTTCACGGCCCGGTTCGGGTGTCCGCCGATATATGTGAGACAGGCGTGCTTTCCTTAAATTCTCCAACGGGCCACGCGTCGCGCTGATCGGGCGATGGCGTTCCGTGTACTCCTCGGCAACGCTGCGACATGCTGTCGCGTCTCACTCTTAAAGACGAAGCTTAAGCGTCCTCGAACTAGTCGAGTACCTCAACAAGCTTTGGCAGGAGGGCGTAGTACCAGCAGTGTGGAAGCACGCATTGGTGGTCATGATACCGAAACCAGGCAAAAAGCTGTCGATCGAGAACCTAAGGCCGATCTCCCTAACATCGTGTCTAGGCAAGCTTTACGAAGGGATAAATACCAAAAGAATCGAAAAATTAATAACTCTTATTACATGCAGATCAGCTTTTCAAATCTACCTTGCATAAAATAGTTGTTTTAACGCAGGCAGATTATCTTTTATTTCTTCCTGAGTAGCTTGGCAGTGATAGCGTCACCAAGTAGTAAGATTGTGCAACAATGTATTCATCTGAAAAAGCCAAAATTTTTGTTTTCGCATGTGTAAAGAGCGACAATGAGCATACAGGAAATGTTAGATTTTTGTTATCTCTTATCTCGCTGAAGTAATACATCTAGGAGAAGTTGCATTATGCTCGTGGACAAAAGCTACAGTTCTCATCGAGATAAAAAAGGTCTGGGCCAGATACCTGCTGCTGCCGTCTCTCCAGCAATATCCACACTTCACCTGCTGGCACTGCGTCCATCTTCACTGCCTTTGAGTTTTGCGGGATGTTCGCGTGGGGAGGACCTGCGCTGGAGCACTGCGTGTCAGTTTCGTGCTACGTGCGGGACATTTTCAATTGTTTCAAATTTACATCCACATTACACGCGTACTTCTTAAGGGATCGAACTGAATGCCCTTTTTTGGTCCCTCAAATGAGAAGGCACTGACCTCAGAGACCCAGACTACTTCCGCTCTTTGCCTCACAATTTTGGCCTGTGCGCTGATTTAATACACCGCATTGCGATCGAGAAGGGTGCACGTTTCGTGGCGTCGTGGGGTAATGTGCAGCGAAGCGACAGTGCTTTTCGTGTCCCGCTAACGTGGGAGAATGTTTCCCTAGGGTACGTGTTTCGGAGTGAAGCAGACCGTTACTGACACGAGGACATCACGTTCTTGCCCTGTTCAGGACGCTCTGGGACCACAGTAGACGCCGCCTGTAATGGGTGTATTATAGTGTACAGTAAGGGCGGACGGGCGCCCCTTCTTGGCGTCCGCGGAATTGTGACGCGCCTCTGTATTTCACCGTGTAGCCTCCGTACACTCCATTTCCGCCTGTCGTCTCGCGGTTCGTTGTGCTTTACTTTTTGTTCAGTGCCCTTACGTACACAGTCCGGAGGACACGGTATGCTTTGATAAGCAGGAGACGAAGACATGTTTTTCCAAACTTGAGACCGATTTATGTATTCGTGTGACATCTGAAAGAGATTACCGAAGGGCAATTGCTTTTAACGCCAGCATGTCGTTCCACGTCTTGTTGAAACAAAAAAAAGCTTTCTTTCTATAAGAAAAAATTTACCGAGAAAATAAAACTGTGCAGCTTCCTCTAATTGCATGCGGAAGTTTTCCGCCTTGATTACGCTCCAGGTCCGAACTTTCGGGTGTTGTTATTCATGGATAAATACTTATGCGAATGAATATGCGACCATTAATCCTGAAGGTTTCTTAGAATGTCTCGCGTACCTATTTGGTTTCTGAAAGGCTTTTAATGAACGCTGGGTTTCCCATCCTGTATTTAAACTAACGCTACATAAACTCACGGGTTCAGAAGATTGGGAAATCTTCGCACCGGAGCATGGACATGAATGATCTCCTCTGAACTCAAGAACTCGTGTGGTACATTAACATTGCTTTATTAAAGGAGGAGAGGATAAAAACTGTCCTGTTATCTCTTTCGCTCTTCCTCCATCTTCATACCTTTGAAAATAAACTGCGTTTTACTGCAAATAATATTAAATGCATCGTGCGTACTTTATTTATTCGCTCATTCGCAGACTTTTCTTGACGCACTTATTTGCGCTTCGAGCATACTTGAATAGCTGATTGTGAATTTCCGTATTCTTGTACGGCTCCATGAACGAGATTTAACGTAATGCGCTCTTTCTGCAGGCTTCCTGTACTTACCACTGGTCACGGGAATGACATGCATTTGTGCAGAATAAGAAAAAGGAAAGAATAATGAACAAGGTGTGGCGAAAGACTTCATTACTGCTGGTAAAGCAATCACAGTGCAGGCATTTCGCGGAAATAGCGGCAAGGAATCTGATTTGCTTTTATGGTACAGTTCGCACTTAGGACTGCGAAAGCTAGCGCACGCAATTTGCTAAAGCATTTCGTAAAGCTCCGTCTTGGGCCGCTTCTCTGGGCGCCGACTTAAAGAGTGCCTGGCGACAAAAAAAATTCAGGAAGGTGACATATTTTCATTACAGCGTAAGCAACATTATCATTGTGCACAGAGGATTATAAATACACTAATTCCTGTGCTATGAGAAATTCATATCTGATGTAGGGAAAGTTCTAAAATTTCGGTGAAATAGGCTTCAGCTAACAACTTTTTGTTTTTATAAAAACAAGTGGCCGAATACAAAGAACGTCGCACACAGAAGAGCATCGGTTGTGCTCGCTGTGGCTACGTCATTAAAGAAATGTAGAAGGAAACGCACAAAAAAATTCAGATGCAATGGTGGCCAGCTTTTTTTCTCTCAGATAGGGAACTACTTTTCTCACATTGTAGAATGCGAAAATGGAAACCAGTAACAACGAGTAGTCTCATTATGTATGTTGCTTTGGGGCTTTGTGGTTTTACACGACTATGATCATGATCGCGGGCTATCTTGGTCATGACGACGCAGGTCAAACAATCACACCTTTGCTATTCCTTGTAAAATTTGGCTGCGCTATGGAATACCCCTGCCGCTGTTTTCATTCTTGACCAAAAGAATCTGTCATTGTCCACATAATGTATCTTACGTGCGGCAGAAATTTCTTTAAAATGTAGTTGTCTATGGCACGAGGCCAAAAAGGAGGGCGGGAGGTGTAAGGGTTGTAACTTTTATCGATTTTGAATTTCTTCCTTTTGCCTATGGGCATCTCGTTTTGTACACCGTGGTACCCTCTGTAGACCTCATATCCGCAGATATGTCATCAAACCCCATGATGGCTAGACTAAAATTAGCTGGGAAATTTACACGCTGTGAGGAAAGAAAAGATACGATTTTTTTCCGTAAAATGAAAGCGATGTGTAAGAAGACGCACGCAACTGAAGTGAATTAGACATCAAGTTAGAATAGAGTAGAACTAACAGCGCATAACCACAAGCGTAGAACGGCGTAGAAGCAATAAACACATTGGCTTGAAATATGGGAGGTACTGCTGCTTCCAATTGTTCACCTGCGGTTACTTTCACTGTAATGTTGCAAGCTATAAAAATTGCACTGTAATCTACCTTGCAAGAGGTTTTCGGCACATTTGAAAGACTGCCGTTCTCTGCCGGCCAAATTTTTCAAAAATTGCGCTTTGGCATCGAAGGATGATAAACGGAAGTAAAAACTTAAAGTTAAACTTAACTTAAACTTAAACACTTAAGTTGTGCTTTATGGCTATGACGCAATATCTTTATTGGGTTGGTTTATCGGCCTGGGGTGTTCGTTTCGTATCACTCCGCAGACACGGGTAATGTTATTTCTTTCACCTTAACCATCACTTAACGCTTAATGTACCCTTAATATAGTGCAATGCAATAACATTAAAGATCTGTGGTGTTCGTGAGTTTCGATCGAGATGTGGTGTGGGCGAATTTCGGTTTCGGCAACTCAAAACCCCACTGCCAGAGATCCGAGCAGCAGCGAATGAGCTGAGAGAATGGTCCCCTCTCCTGTAAACATACGCATGTATCCTTAGTGTCTCTCATGGAGGAAGGAAAACTGAGGAGAGGTCCTCGCTACCAAAGCTGCATGCCAGAAAGTGTGCCGGAAGTCACGCACTTTCGCAAGGACTACTGGGGCTATTTGACCGCCGATGCAGTTAATAGTAAAGCCGGGCGCAGCGGCATCGTCTGCTGCGTCGTCTGCTGCGAATGCTTATGCGTTCTGAGACGGCTGCCAAGTAGGGGGGACGAAAGGGGGCGGCGCCATTAAAAATGTGACGTAATCGCGTCTCCTGAGTTCTTGCCTTTCCCCATGATGTGTCTCCAATAACTGAAGGTGCCAGACACATGTAGCACTGGCGACGAGGGCAACGAAAACCCTCTGAAAACACGGATGTGACCTACTAGCGATGGCGTTTCTACAAGCCTCCATCGAGCAGTTCTCGGGGAAGTCCTGGCCGTCTTGGATACAACAACTTCGGTTCTAGTTCGAGGCAACTTCAATCACAGGCGACGAGAAGAAGCGTGACTTCCCACTTACTCTGCACGGGCCGGAAAGATTTGAAAGCGTCCGCGCACTGGTCGCACCACAGAGCCTAGTAGTAGTGCCATATGATAAGATCGTACTAACCTTAGCTACGCATTATTAGTCACGCTCATCTGAGCTCTACTGCCACTGCAAATTCCAGAGACTGGACCAACAAGGAAGCGAGTTCATTGCTGCTTACTTTGCTGCTGTACGAAAACTCGCCGCGAATTGTAACCACGGCGGTGGAGGCATAGACGAACGCCTTAAACACCGCGCTTCAAAAAAATATCGTGTTCCGCGAACGTTTCGCCTGCGGCATCCGCAACCAGCTCCTTCAACAGCATTTATTCGCCGAAAAAGAGCTTACATTACAGAAGGCCTTCGACCTGCACAAGGGGCTGGGAAATGCTGTCCAGCAGCAACAGACCATAAAGCTGAAACGAGAAAATTTGGAAGTGCGCAGGAAAAGCTAGAAGAAGGAAAGTGCAAATGGATAGGAACACACTCCACGCCAGGCGCGCTGCTGCAGAATCGACGGCTCATACGACTCGCGTGAGTGCAAGTTCCGGAATGCTGCACGTAACTCTTGCAAGAAAATCGGACATATCGAAAGGGCTCGCATCGCAAAGAAAAAACAACGTAGATTTGCTACGCATCAAACCAAGCCTAAGTCTGCAAGCCATAATACAAGCATAGAAAAGTCGCTGAAAAGGCCAACACGGGACATCAACTCAGTAAAAACCCTGCAAGCCTGCCCAATGATTACGGTGCCGCTACGCGTCAATGGCAAAGCCCCGGAGTTCGAGACTGACTCTGGTGCAGCATATTCGCTAATCAGGAAGGAAACATACGGCCGGAGTTGACTTGCAATACCCTCAACGCTGCAACAATCAGACTTCACACGTGGTCAGGCGAGCACTTGAGCCTCGCTGGCGCTACCGAAGTGCAAGTTCGGCACAAGTAAAGGATTACGTTCGTCCACAGCATGTCATCGAAGGCAGCGGGTGCAGCCTTCTGGGCCGTAACTGGTTGAATGCACTGAACATCCGTCTGCAAGACGAAAATAAAACGCGAGACGCGAAGCACAATGAACAAACAGTGCTGTATGGACTGCTGGAAAACCACAAGCCTATTTTTGATGAATACGTCTGACGCTACGCGAGACCACCCCGTCACATTGATCTAGACCCAAAAGTCTGACCACGCTAGTGCAAAGCTCGATCAGTTCCGCTTGCACTGAAACCAGCTGTCATGGAAGAGTTGGATCATTTGGACCAAAAGGGCATACTACAACCAGTTCAACATTCTGAGCGGGCGACACCCTTTGTGGTGGTTCGAAAAAAGTCTAGGTTGCTAAGGCTCTGCGGCGACTGCAGAAGCACGGTAAATACACCGTCCGTGAAGACCACCTATCCGCTTCCAGCCGCTCAGGAGGTACTGGCTACACTCACAGGTGGCCGCACTGTTCTTAACGCTTGATCTCTTTCAAGCATATCAGCAACTTCCGATCACTGAAGTTATTGCAAATGTACTGGCCGTGAACACCATGAATAGACAATATCAGCAGCACCGGCTATATTCTGGCAGCTCATGGAAGCAACTCTCGGTAGAATTTCTGCAACTAGAGTGTATCTGGACGATATAACTGTGCTCGGAGGAACACCACAAGAAGAGAGTAAACAGCTGGATCAAGTACTGTGAAGATTGAACAATATGGTTCTGCGCCTTCAGAAAGACAAATTTCGGTCAGGAACGCCACAGGAAGAGAGTAAACAGCTGGATCAAGTACTGTGAAGATTGAACAATATGGTTCTGCGCCTTCAGAAAGACAAACTTCGGTCTTAGGTCGGAAATGTGGAGGTTCTAGGAGATCGCTTTGATGACCAATAAGTGCATACAACTGGATCGAAGGTTAAAACCGTCATTGATGCATCAAGGCCTAAAATCAAAGTTTACCTCCAAACATTCTTATGGCTGCTTGCTTTCTTCGATCGCTTCCGCAACGATAGAGCGACAGTGGCCTCACCACCGTACACGCTTTTAAGCAAGGAAGCGCAATGGATACGGAGAAAAAAGCACCAAAATGCATTCAAAGGGCTTAAGGAGCTAATACGAGAATTCACAGTGCTTGCCCACTACGACAAACGCAAGCCTCTTTTACTATCGTACGATGTTTCGCCATACGGTGTAGGCACCAAGTTGTCACACATTCACGAGAGCGATAGAGAAGAACGCATTGTGTTTGCGTCTCGAACGCTAGGCGAAGCGGAAATAAATTATGCGCAACTGGACCGAGAAGGACTTGCAGTAATATTCGCTGTTGATCATTTCCAGAAATATATATCTGGAAATGAGGCAACGATCACCATTGATCAACAGCAACTACTCAGTATTCTGGGATGAAAGAGCCGCTTCCACAAGTCCTACCTTCTCGCATGATAAAATGGTGCCTGAAGCTGTCTGTTTAGGACTACAGCTTTGTTTACAGACAAGGGTGTCGCCGCCGGAACGCTGATTAGTTAAGCAGGCTGTCACTGCAAAGATGACGACGAGCCACCCCCTCCTGGCGATGATCTGATGCTCGAATGTGCGATTTATCCCCAACTTTCGCCTGAACGGACCGCAGAGCCAAAGCGCAAACGCAATACACTGCCAGCAGTTTTTGAAGTAACCCAGCAAGGAAAACTGCGAGCACTGAAAGGCGATGACTTCCAAGCTTATGTGAAGCTAGCACCCGAGTTGTCAACTGTGCATGGAGGTTTACTCAGAGGCTCCCAGTGAAAATTCCTCTCGCAGCACGCCCCGGGCCTGTAATGATAATAACCTCAGGGCACAGAGGCATCGTTGGAATGGAGGCCTACACAAGAGCTTACCTTTGGCGGCCTAGTCTAAGCAAAGATATAAACCAGGCTGTTCAGAAATGCAGACCATGCGAGGAAAGCTGTAGGGCACCAACAAACGCGCCATTTCCTGAATGGCCATGGGAGGCAATTCAAATGCACAATGCAGGGCTCTTCGAAGGGCACATGTTGTTGCTTGCCATCTATTGATTCAGCAAATGGCTTGAAGTGCGACAAATGGCAAGCATACAGTCGAAGCGCCTACTAACGAAATGTAGCAACGTTTCGGCTGTCGGTCTTGTGTGGTCGGCACGGACAGGGACGTCGTGCGTCTACATAAAAACCACATTCGTATTAAGGGGAAGTAGCCCACTCATGACAACGCCTGTGTAGCACTGTCGCTGAGCAGTCCCCTCCAGTCTTCACTGCTACCGCTGTTGCTCCGGAACAGCCAGACTGACGATAAGCAAGGTAACCCACTACAAGTATCCAGGGGGCGACAGCGTACCTTAGCCACTCCCATCTGGGGATTCTCTGCAAGGACTACCACAGAGGCCACGGCGACATCGCCGACTCTGCGACCTTGCGAAGATCTGTGGTGACTCAGTCTCAGGGGGATGTAGGTGTGGTGATCGCGAGTTTTGGTTTTAGGATTGGTGCGCCCGAGTTTCGGTTTAGGCAACACAAGAGCCCACCACCAAAGGTCCAGGCAGCAGCTCATGCGTCGAGAGAACGGTTGCGTCTCCTGTAAACATACCGATGCATGTCCTCAGTGTGTCTCCAATAGATGAACCTACAAGACGCATGCAGCAAGATCCCTCTCACGCAAGAACTCCTTCTTTGTCGCTTAAGTTAGCCCTACACACTAATCTATGCGGAATTAGTGATTATGTACTTTATATTCATAGGTGGCGGGGAGTCATCATACAACTGCAGGCGCAGCGGTCAAGCTATGCGCCACTGTCCCGGCAGGTGGAGCTCTCGCGACCAATAAATAATTTAACTGCCACCTGCCATGCCGGTAGGCTTGTCCATAACCCTGTCGGCAGGTGGCGTTCTGCCACAGTGGCAAGGTGGCATTCTAGCACGTTTTTGTCTGCAGAACGGGAGTCTTTACTCTACCTCATTGAAATGAAGGACATGTTAGTTACTTTTTAATGCGAAACAGCGCGAAGGACGTGAACTAGAGGAGGTGGAACACGAAATGAGTGCTTGTCCAGTGTTTCCTTTCATTTTAAAGACAAAGCTTTACTGGCCTAGCGGCGTGGATTTCGCTTGGGCTGCAGTTTGACCTTCATTTGACCGGAGCTGCAGCCGGATTTGCGCATGCGCTCTCCACACCAGAGTGCCCGTCTGGCTACGTGACTCGCCTTGCTCCTGGCTAAGAGGAGCCCCGCACTCCCCTAGTCAGTGCGAGCTGGGCCATGCATGATAGCGAGGCTGAGTCGTCTTTTCTGACCGTTGCACGGGAGCGGGAGTCTTTTAGCCGTCGTCGGAAAGCGGCGTCTGAGCGTCCGGCGTATATCGCCCGCCGAACTGCTTCACTGGAGAAGGTCCGGAATCCCAACTGCGCGAATCCAGCGTCAGAGACTGAGGAAGAGCGAGCTGGTGCACCCGGGGCATGCGGGCACAGACGCCATGGGGGAGAACGCCGAGGAGCCTGCGTGCAGTGCACGCGCGCAGTATACTATCGGAACAAGGCACAGCCTCGTCATCCAGCCGAGAAAACGACTACACCGACCATCGGGCACTGTTCCTAGCAATAAAGGAGCAATAATAAAGACTGATACCACAGCTCAACGACTGTCGAACTCACTGCCAACAATACGCTTGAAAATGTGATTAACCAAGCTTAACCACAGCATAAACAAAGCATCCGCTCGTATACCCAGGCTTAGCCTCAGTTAAGCCACATCCATTTTATTCACGTCTTTCACTCTGTTGCCTTTAAAATGTGTTACCAAGTCGCCTGTTATTATGCCTTAGCGTTTATCATAGCTACCCTTCAACTTTCCAGGCACATACCTTCGGATAAGTTTGTAACTAAAATTATCAACAAAAGAGGCTTATTTAAAGTCCAGGCATGCAGCTTCTCTCGGCGAAGGTGTTCGCGATACGAGGAAATGCGGTTAAATGAAATCTACTAAACACGCTGTGAAGTTGGGATGAGGCTCGCGTGACAGGAGTTTGTGCTAGCCTCAGTTTAACAAAAGCGCTCGGAACGCCACGAGGACGTTGACAGCGTACAGTTTTTCTCATCTAGGCGTTTCAGTTCGTTTAGCAGTACCGCAACTAGAAGGCTTTCAGAGACAACATTTAATTTTTCTGAAGAACTTCTATTCACACCAGGCCTCGTCTGTGGAGGCTACGTGGCAACATGTGTATGTGCTGCAAATTGTTTAGCGTTTTCAGTGACGCAGCTGGCTGACATGCAGCCGGAACTATGTGACATGCAGCCGGAACAGAAGGTGAGATGCGGGAGGAAATCTTGAAGCAAGTTGAAAAGCTGTTCACTCAGAGATAAATAAACGCTGTGGGTGGTCGTTTCAGTTTATAGTTTTTAGAATTTCGGCGGAAACTTTCCGCTGTTTTTTTCTTAAACCGGTTTTCTTAAACGGATGAATGCCTTTTTTCCCCGTGATATAAGGCGATATTTCTGAGCAGTCAGAAATCGCTTTGAATACAACTTGACCATTTTGTCACCGCGATAAATTGATTCGCCAGGGATTTACTCGAAAATGTCCGTACAGTTATAAAAAAAATTTTGGGAGATGCGGTTTCACACTAAAAAAGATATTTATGCTTTGCCTCGTTAGCCAGTCAGCTGGTATCTCTTCCAGTGGGAGGACCCTCTCGTCTCCTCTTTTGTCTCTGCCTCGAACTGGGGTCCATTTCTGACCTTTCCGAAATAGTTGTTTTTTTGTCGAAGCCGAATTTGTTTTGTTTTTTTCGCCGAACCTGCATGGACGTCTCTCAGTGAATGTCCATACAGCTGTACTTGTAGAAGGGCATGTCGACATTAAAAAAACGATAACAGAATTTAATTGATGAAGTGAAATTTTACTGATAAAACCTGAGCTTTAATGTTATCGCCGGGTTGCCGTTCATGAAGAACGTTAGTTGCAAATTGGGACGTTTCCGGCTTGCATACGAACACGCACTAGAACGGAGGGAAAGAAACAATGAGTCATCCCTGAGTGCGCTGAAATAGGCGAAGGCTATTGCAGAAACGCAGCCGCCGCGGTCGGGTTCGAACCCAGGAACTACTGATCCGGAGTTCATGGGTTCGAACCCGACCGCGGGGGCTGCGTTTCGATGGAGGAAAAACGCTAAGGCGCCAGTGTGCTGTGCGATGTCAGTGCACGTTAAAGATCCCCAGGTGGTCGAAATTATTCCGGAACCCTCCACTACGGCACCTCTTTCTTCCTTTCTTCTTTCACTCCCTCCTTTATCCCTTCCCTAACGGCTCGGTTCAGGATTCCAACGATATACGAGACCGATACTGCGCCATTTCTTTCCCCAAAAACCAATCATTTATTTATTTTCGTAGTTACATGAATATAATTTGAGGACAGCACCTGTGAGTCCAGGAAATAAGCGGTGATTCATGGTTTATGGTTTACGGGGGTTTAACGTCCCAAAGCGACACAGGCTATGAGGGACGCCGTAGTGAAGGGCTCCGGAAATTTCGATCACTTGGGGTTCTTTAACGGGCACTGACATCGCACAGTACACGGGCCTCTAGAATTTCTCCTTCATAGAAATTCCGCCGCCGCGGCCGGGATCGAATCCGCGTCTTTCGGGTCAGCAGCAGAGCGCCGTAAGTACTGAGCCACCGCGGCGGGTCAAAGTAAGCGGTGCATTATCAGTGTTACAGTAGGTTGAAGTGGGACCAACAGTAGAAAATGAACCGCGATTCCTGAAGCCCTTTGCTTCTGTCCTCTAATGCCTAAATTCCACCTTGAATATCACTTTTGGTTCTTTCCAGCGGAAAGTTATGCCTGGCGCATCATATCCAACGGGAAAATTTGCACACAAGTCAGCTTGTAGGCCAACATGAAATTCTTGACAGCACATATGAATTAATGGGAGTGGGCGTCACGATCTCTCTTATGCCATGGCAGACTTATTCAACATTCGTGTGTTTAAGTTCAATGATTACCTGTATTTTATCTCAATAATTGGTTGACGAATAGGTCGAGTGATCTCTCAAGAACTTTCCAACATGGGCGCCGCCATGTTGATGGCTGGATTGCGGTGTGTGCCTGGCGCTACCAATTGGTGAAAGTGGTACTTCCAGGTGCCCACAGCAGCCCAAAGAACAATATGACGATCGCCACGGTCGAAAGGTTACACTATCAAAACTGGCAAGTATGGTGAATCTTGCATCGAGCAGCTTTGGCATTGCAACAACCTTTTAAAGCTAGGTGTGACTTTAGACTTGATAAAATCTGTTCGCAGTAGAGTGAAAACATACGAGCATCAGGACCAAAGACCGCGGCTAATCTGTCGTAGAGGGCAAACCCGAGGAACGACATTTACACAACATGTATCCAAACTCTGGCCTATCAGACACCAATTATTTGGTGTAATCGTGTCTATTCTAGTGCAATTGATCAGGAACACACAAAAAAGATTCCTTACTACTACGCGCGCTTTTATTTCTGGATAAAGGCTGCGTCAGTAAAAATAGATATTTTATTTTTATGTTTTTTATGTCCCAGTTGTTGTTGGGACTTTGTTGTTGCTAACTTTTCACAATGACGAAGGTGTGACGCGAGTCAGGACGCGACGACGCCACGTGTTGAACTAACGGCCAAATAATGAAACGGGGCTGAACACACTTGTGATTCGTTTACAGCTGTTATAAAGGCAACTGTGAACCTACACAAATAATATAGTGAGGTCAAACACGCACAGGATTCGTTTTCTGCCATTGGCAACGCCAGCGGCTTAATCTCTCTGCGCTTTGCGAAACACCAGCAGCTGCGGCAGCATCGCAGCACAAGAGAATGGAAAGAACATTCAGCGAAACTATGCTCACGTATCGTCCAATGCCTCGGGGCTTCAGTGTCGCACTGCGGCGTATCGGCTACATTTCATACACGCGGGCGCCAATCCACAAAAGGATGAGCAATGTGCTTGTTACCGTGCACAAAGCGTCCATGTTGGGCTTCCCACAGTGTTATTTCGTCACTTTTCGCTGAACACATTCTATCTCCACGTAGGTCAGCCGCAGGGCGAGGCAGCGGCGATCTCAGCCTGGTAGGGCACGGACGATGTCCCCGTACTTTTATCGCTGAAGCGCCGTGGCATAGCCGCCGAAAGGCCCGACAATAGCCAAAGCCTTTCTGGATATCAGCACCGTAATAACTCGCTTGCTTTAAGGGTTCGTGAGCAATGTGGAGACAGTTTGTAACCCTGCTGGTTTGTTCGACTGTGTTTACGTGTCAGCTCAGCTAGTTCGACTGCTGACATAATATTAGTATTTCTTTTTTTGAAGGAGGAAGATAACACTCCCGCTTCTAACTGACACCCGAGATGGATTTTACGATTTGTAAGCTCTTTTCAAGGAGAAATACTTCTTGGGATGTTCCATCCCATGAATAGCTGAAAACGTGCAAACCTTTTTGTTTGTCCTAAGAACCGTGTGTATGTCGGATTGCAGGCTTAGAACCACAGGGGGTTGTCTGACATTTTTTTTTCGGTGAAAAAAAAAATGACATGCATTAGTAGCGAAAAATAATTTCGCAAGAGCAAAGCTCGCAAAGAATCTTGTGCATTGACTGGAAACTTACAGAATGAGCGGCAGGTTCCTACAGCGCAACTTTGGTGCGAAGAAAAAAAGTTTTGAGAGTGAGGTAGATCAACTGAAATAAATTGCAAAAGGATAGAAAATTGGGCGGGTTGGTCCGGACAATTTGTTGACGCAGCACAAGGACAAGGCCGGAGACGTAGAAAGACAGCCTTTCTGGTGCCTCAGTAAAAAGAAGTAAAGGTGATACAAAGCGTCTTGAAAGTCTAAACATTTCGACTGGAATGACTGTTTGGTTGAGCTTGATAAATTATGGCAGGCTGTGAGACATCTTCAACCATAAGTTTTTTTTTATATAAAGGCGTTTCGCAGCCGCCTCGGCTTCCCTAGAGGTGAATAAGGACTGTCGGTATGCGTCTTTAATCACATGATGGGGAAAGAAAGCACGGGTATGGAGTTTTGATGAATGCGAGAGGAGGGGGGGGGAGGACGAGAAGGGGGGGCGTCAGCGATGACTTCAGCTTTACGTCTGAGAGTCATAGTGCTGAGCTGCGGGGGGATGGTCAGTGGCGTCTTTTCTTCTTTTTTGTGTGGATTGAAAAACTTTTGGTTGGAGATTTCTTGCAGTTTACTAAAAGAGTCTGCGCAACACAAGCTAAGTAGGCGCTGCTAGTTTCAGGAAATCAGGAGCAAATTGGGTTTTCTTCTTTAAACCGGCTTTGGAGTTCTTTTAAAGATCTTATAGTAACCCTCTTTCAGTAATACGTTGCTTGCTAATTGCGTTGGGGGAGTGTTTTTTGAGCTGTGCATTAAGCCGAATGGTTTTACTAATGCACTCATATAAATGCATAAAAACGAAATAAAAGGACACCGAGGAAAGAAACAAGAAAATTCTGAGATCAAAGCGCTGCCTTTAAGATGCACTAGCGCGCCAGCCTAAAAGAAGAATTTTTTTTTTAGCTCGGAGCAATCGAAATGAGCTTTCATACCCTATATAAGAGGTTCACTGGCTTCCTACCTGGATTTCGTGTCATAAAAGCTCGCCACTTTAACCTGAATTTGTGCTTGAGGTGCAACCGCAACGCTTCGTAATCCTGTCTGTATACTGTGGATTATCCATAGCTTACCCCCCGGGATCGAGTGGGGCATCGAGCAATCTAAAGGAAAGTAAAGCTTTTTACATCAGATTAAATTCTTCGGCGCGTGAGTAGTGAGCAGACGAGTGTATTTTTGCTTTTCGTACGTTATCCGTTATTTGACCGCTATATTTAGGACCTCTCATTGGCTTAATGAGACACGCGGTCATTAAACTAGATTTGTTCTATAGGCATGCAATGATCCTATTGTAACACAGGTGTTTAAGTTGGTATCCTAAATACAGAACTGCATTTTAGTTTGAGCGAGCTGTTAAACTTGCTAAATATTTAAAATTAACATCCCCGCAAAGTTTCCTCGGGCTTTAATAATTCAGGAATTTTTTGAAAAGGGCGAGCAGAAGTATTGCGTAGTTTTTGCTAAAGAAAAAATAACCATGAAAGACTACAATAGAAGACATTTTTCAATTACCCGGTTAGTTACCGAGATAGAAAAAAAAAACAGGATCCGGTTTTTACCCACCTGAACTTCCAGAAGAAAGAAGCCCAAAACGAGACCACATATAAATGATCAGGAATATTCTGAAAAAAATACAGCGCTCGCAGGCAACTAACGAGAGCAAGGAGGAACCAGAAGTGGGCTGACTAACAGTTTTCTTTCGGAACGCAGCCGATCTGCACACTTTACACATATAGAAAACCGGAAGGGGTTATACGCAGGCGCGAAGATCAGCAAAGTGCAAGCACGGAAAGAACCTGCAGATACGCCACACATTGATATCGTCCCCCTCAACCAAAAACGCAGCCCTAACAAGCGAATAAAAGGAGGTGAAAGGAACAAAAAAATCTGCGGAAATACAAAGGCAGAGAGTGTAGTCAAGCAATTCTAAATAGATGTCAGTGACACCAAGAACCAACACGACTAAACGAGTGACAATGAAAGAGGATGAAAAACAACGAACAAGCCTAATTGGTGCGAATAAGGCGACAAGGTAATAGCGCTAAAACCTGGAAAGTTGAAATTGAAGTGCACAGGAAAAACTTTTGAAATCAGTCAAAGAACAGTGCAGCTAAATGATGACGGGATTAAAAGCGCTCAAACAGATTAAGAGAAGAAACCCGGAAAATCCGTTTAGAATGGTAACAAAAAGCGAAGGTGGTCACGCAAGAGAAATTGAATAGACATATCCTAAAAAAAAGCAATGAAGCATGAAAACATGATGGCAATAAAGCGTGCTATGAGATAACAGAGATGCGTTGGCAGAAAATTAAGCGAGCACGATCGTAAAAAGTGGGCGCGAAGAAAACATCACAGATTAAGAAGAAAACGATGCACTGATTTAAGTTGAGGCAGAGAGGAATGAACAGTCTCCCGAACAGGGCATCTGACGGTGTGCTAATTAAGGCACTCATCTTTAGAGCTTGTTAATAGTGGCGGCTTCTATGGTTTCTCGGCTGAGTTGCGTTTTGCTCTTTGCCAGAATTTCTTTTTCCCTGGCGTTCGGGGAGACGTGTCGGCAGGGACAGCAGTCTCGGCTGTGGATGGCCAAATTACGGGAACATTTATTCTTGGTATTAGCTTTATACTCAAGTAAACTTTTATTTATGCATCGACCTGTACATCGGCCGATGTTTGGCCGATGTACTTCCTGCCGTAAAGTAAAGCGATGGAATAAACGACGCCCGATGAGAATGCTACGTACGGATCCAAATTCTTAGTTTTGAATTCTGGAACTCTATCACCACATCTATAGAGACGGTGAGGAGCAGAGAGAATAATGCCTAGCCCTGCCGTGTTTCCAATTCTTTTAAGATTAGGTGACACTTTGTGGACGTAAGGTATTACAGCTATCTTCCTATTAGAAACCTACTCATCTCTTGAGGTTTGGTTCTTTCCTTGCCTTGTTTAAGATTTTCTGAGTCAGTAAGGACAGAAGTAAGGCCGGGTACACGGAATTCCATAGTCTCTGCGCTTGGTTAAAGAAAGCTCTCGATACTGTGCTTTCAGGACTTGTGCAAAGCATTGTTGAAGGTGGCCTGTACTATGTCGACTGTGTCGACTATGTCTTGTTAATCGATGGATGGTAAACAGAGAGCCTTTCATACATTGAAATAAATGCATTTAGATAAATAGATATGTTTCGCGAACGTGGGCGTTTTCACCACAGATGAAATTCAGATGATATGATGCATTGTACTCTATCGTATGATAATGAGCTGGTGCCTTCTGGTAGGTAGGATGAGGTATCGTGGGGTACGGCACGGTGAGGTGTGGAATGGCATGGTATTGTGCGGTATGGTATAGTGTGTTATGGGTGAGTATGGTATTTGAAAATTAATATTTTCAAGGTCAACGTTGGCCATAAATACACGTCTTGGTGGGGGTTAATGATTTATTCCGCCTGCCTGGGGTTCTTTAACGCGTGCTGATATCGCACACCGTGCAGGCGTTTTTGCATTTCCGCTCCATCGAAATACAGACGTCAGCACCGATGGAATTCGGTTCCGCGACCTTCGTCTTGGTCGCTCAACGGAAAAGCCATTCAGTGACCTGGCGGGTAAATTCTAATGCCACTACCCCACCACGACAACTTGATTTAAAGATTTTACGGCTTGCATTGGTAAGTGGTATACACTGAAACTGAAAAAAATTATGTCCCTGGGCATCCCAGCAATGCGAAGAGCAAGGGGACCACTATTCTCTCCGCTAGCGGGGCGTTCATTGCTGGAAAAGCAAACTAACGTTACACGCGATCTTCCTTCTACGTCCCAATTTGTGCTGCAACGATTTGTAATGGGAAGGAATAGATAAAGGTGCCACACAAGGAGCTTCGTAGTGGTGACGCATCTCGAAAGGTAAGTGGCGAGTTCCAGATGCTGGAAGAGTCAGTAAATGAAGAGCGCAGCAACCCACCGAACGGCGTGTGTCGTAATTTACCTTTGTTCGGACATTGAGGCTTACGATAAAGTTCGAAGTTCACTTAGGCGCACATGTGTTTTCCGAGGCCTTTACTTTGAAGATGAATGGCGTCGTCCAATAACGAAGTGAGAAATGATGGAAACTACAAGGTGATTCCCGACTGCTGGTTGCATGTTGCGATAGTATGTGGCTTTGTCATGTTCGGCATTGATATCTTGGACAACGCAACGATAGTGCAATCGTAGCGTCGGCCTGTCCCATATGCTTTTCTCGCAAGCTAATGGCTAAGCGGCTGACACCCGCAAGGAGACGGCTTTCATCCCACAAGGAGACGAGACACACAAACCAGCGCTGAACTAGAAATAAACTGTAGAGGAACTGCAGATTGGGCTAGTTGGTGATGCATAGTGGTGGTTCGACAGCGCCAACCAAGCCGACGTCCTTGTGGATCCAGAGAAAACCGTTTCTATTGCGAATTTCCCGGTGCCGCGTGACATGATAGAAGTTCGCCGCCTTCTCTGCTTATGTGCGTATTACCGCCGGTTTGTCAAAAATTTCTCGAAAATTTGCCGCACCCCTTACTCGCTTGACCAAGGCTGATGTGCCGCCCACCTGGTGAATCTCAAGGGATGGGTAGGTTTCCAATAAAAAGATAGCTGTAATGGAAACACGTGACTTACCTCAGTTTTGCGCACACAGCGCCTATTTCTTAACAGGGGAGGATCTTCACTATATACCACAGTTTATCAAGTTCCTGGAATTATCGTAGTGTTTGATGCCTGGTATCCAAGATGTAAAAAAAAATGTAGCAAAACTAGCGCTTGAACGCTTAATGCGTTTCATTGAGGGTTTCTTAAACCTCTTGTGTTTCGTAGATACAATTTTGAGCTTCGAAAGTGGCGAAACTGTGTGTTACGCTGCGTCTAAAGCTTTCAAACGATTGATTCTGTTGAGCGACAAAGCTCGCAAATTACTTAGTGCGTTAGTGTGTCACTATTCATTATAAATGTAAAGATGCATTTAAGCAGGTAAATTTCCGGCTATTCCTACCCGACAATTTTTGTCCTACTGCCGCCTGCCGACCGCCCTAGGAATCACCAGAGAACAAAATGCACCGGAAAGAATTATTGGAGTTTAAGTTAGGGTTTAAAGCCTAACTCCTTGGGTGGGCAACAGGAAGGAAGTGCCCATGAAACAAGGCGGCTATCGCCTCATGTTTTCGATAGCGTATTTATTACAGCGATATAATGGTCCATCTGTATGAACCGTATACAAACCATTTGGAAAACTGTGGAAAATAAACACGATCCACAATACGACCCTCCTACGCAACCAACCACTACAAAAAATGCAATGAGAGCACTACACTACGAGTGAGTACCACTTCGGTTCGAAGTCAATCTGGGCATACAAATGTATTAGAAAATCATTCTACTGAAGTGGTCGCTTTCAGAAGCTACAGATTCATAAGGTGTTCTATTGTGCGTATTTTCGAGGGGCTGAGTAGCCCAATTAAAAATAATATGTCTAAGGGTTCATCAGCAAACAGCACTGCAGTCAGATATCGTACATATTGTGGTGTCAAATGAAGTGTTTTTTTTTTCTATGTTCAAGGGTAATATCCCTGAAGAGCATTGAATTTTGTAATTGATGAAATAATGCTGAGTTTCCTCTGGAGTATCATAAATGCGGTAATTTATCGTAGACACAAAAATGCCTTCATCTCTAATCATGTTTTAACGGGCAATGTCTTGATATGTAGCTTATAGAGAAATGATTGTACACAGAAAGAGGGGAATTTTACGTACTTTTTTGAGCACGTCCTGTCCAGGTAAACCCAAATACACGAAGCGGCAGTTGAGCGGAGGAAAGAGCATGTAAACTAAGTCCTAGTATAACCGTCTTGCGGCACGCACTGAAAACAGGAACTCTAAGCGGAAACACGCAAGTAGGAAACAAACAGCAAAATACACCACATGCATTAATCCCCACAAAAACGGACGATCAGAAACATTACAAGATTCAATGAGCCTGGGTAAACATGAAGTAAATTGGCTTGCGAGAATGCACGCAATATTGGGTGGGACGTGTGACGGAAAAACATGAAACTATCTGTCGAACATACAGGGGGACAAAACCATGGTCGCCAGCACTTATATGGCTGAAAATGTTATCATGCCTCATAGATAGAAAATATGAATCCCACACAAAACAGCAAAAATCTGTGAAAACGCTGGATATAATGTCTCGTGCAATGAATAATTTGGAGTACATAATAAATTGTACGGTGAGGGAGAGATTACAGGTGGTCGCCCTGTCAAAAAACGGTTTGACTATGGAGGGGAAAAGTCTGAGCATTGCGCTCAAGAGTAGATACGCGGTCTTTCCAGTAATGTAGGCTTCTCTTGTAGGCACTCAAAAAGACGCAAAGGTACTTAGGCGACTGCTGGTACAATGCATACTAGCATATTCATCAGATTTATATCCCCAAATACCAAACAAGAGACCGCAACTCTTAGAACAATTAACCCGCGCTCGCAACACTTAATCGAAGTCTTCCGTTAAACACACAGCCTCATCGATGCTTGACGTATGAGCGCATGAGAAGGCAAGGCCATCTGCAGAAGCTAATACCTACAGTTCGCGGCCCATAATACGCAAACCACTGACTGCTCTGCTGTTTGTAGTGCTTGTGCAGAGCGGCTCCATGTATAGTGCGAAGATGAGTGCGGAAAGTGGGCAACCTTGTTTCAAAGAGGACTGAAAGTAGACAGGTTGTGTGAGAGAGCCATTCGCAATCAAGCGCGTGGAGCAGTTTTTGTGACAAAGGCAAATCCCAGTGGTGAGAACTGCACCAAGATTCACGTGATTTAAAAAGGCAAAAAGGAATGAATGGCACTTTCGATCGAACGCTTTTGCCAGGTCAGTTTGCAGTCGTGCTAATTTTTAATGAACATCGCTGCAATGCTGCTACACCGCACGCGCTACATGTTGATTATACTGTATTTACCGTCCACTCTAGCCACATGTTTGGTGAGATCAAATCAAGGTATATAATACAAGCTGTTGTTGATTTAAGGGAAGTTTCGCGAAAATCTTAGATTAAACATTAGAAAGCCTGATAGGAATGTAGCTATCTATAAATCGTACTTTTTCTTATCATCAGCTTTTGTCATCAAGGCAATGTTACTTTTGGTAGAGTGCTGGAGCATAAATCCAAAATCTATACTGTTCTCAAAACATTGGAGCGAGACAGGGAATAAAACAGATATAAATGACTTGTAAAATTCTCCTCATAAGCGGTCTGGTCCCTGGGCTCTCGAAAGTGACAGTCGATCGGTCACATCTTCCAGTTCACCCAAGGTTATAGACCACTTATTACCGCGCACTCATCCTCAGAATTCGTCGTATTCATAGAGACCCCCCGTTCTACAAAAACATCAGCAGTGCTTGAAGTGGCAGCAGAAGGAGAGCTGTGGTGATTTGGAAACTCGCTAACTATTGTATCTTTATTTTTGACCAGGGCGCCACCACAGTAAAGCTCGGAGACTCACTTGGCAGCCACGTGGCTACTTTCATGAAGCAAGGCTCGATTAGTTGGCTCCTCAGAATGCAAAGCACTATTTCTGTGGAATCGTACACAGACTGCCGGAAAGCGCTTTGCATCTAACTTTAGAATGAAAGGCTTTACGGGTAAAATTTTCTTTGAGTACTAGCCTGGAGCCTCGCATTAAAATTCGTACAAGTTATAAAGGCTGTGAAGCAACCTTTCTTTTCGCCTCATCATGCTTAAGACCTTATAGAGGCGATCTCAATAGCTCCGCCACAAATTTCTTGCTTAAAGATCTGCCAAGTTGCAAACAATGGGCCTCCAATAGTCAACCAAAACTCCAAAGCTGTGCTCACTCGCTGATTAAAGTACGCCTCGTTAAGGTCCCCCAGTGCCCACTGCGTCTGAAACACAGGACGGGCACATTCTTCAATCCGGTTTATGAGCATGGCATGCTCATAAAAAGAAACAGGCTAGAAACTACACGAAATGAGCTTTCTGAGTAGATCTGTGGAAATGTAAATCCGATCCAGACGTTAATGTGAGGCTCCTATGATTTTTGAAGGTAGATTGCAATCCAGCATCAATTAACCTCATGTTTTGAGTGATAGCTTATAAAGTACCAGTGTTGTCTTCGGCGCTTTTACTAGGCCCTGTACAGTCGGCGGGTCGCATACGCAGTTAAAGCTGGCTATGAATACTGAATATAGCCTCGACGAGTTGCAATATCCTGAAGAAAACTTCTCTCTGTACCGAATTATTTGAAGCTTACACGTTAATGAACCGCTAACGATTTGCCATGCAGCCGAAAGTCTCAGCGTGTCAGGTGGCCTTCTGTGTCAACCTGGTACATAAAGTCAGAAACAGAAAAACAACACTTAGAAAAATTAACCCAAGCTCGTAATACTCAAAGTCTTCCGTTAAACACACAGCCTTATCGACGATTGGCGTATCAGCGCATAAGAAGGCAAGGCCATCCACATAGTCTAATACCTTCAGTTCGCGACCGATAATACGAAAACCACGGACGGTTCTGCTGTTTTTAGCACTTTTGCAGAGCGGCTCCAGGTATATTGCTAAGAGGAGTAAGGAGAGTGGGCAACGTTGTTTGACAGAGGACTGAATGTAGACTGGTTGTGAGAGAGAGAGCCATTAGCAATCAAGCGCGTGCAGCAGTTTTTGTGACAAATAGAGAAACTCTGGTGCGCTGTTTCCTCGTGCTCGCGTTCTTGGCGCTGGGAGAAATTGCGCCGTGACCCGCCGCGGTGGCTCAGTGGTTAGGGCGCTCGACTACTGATCCGGAGTTCCCGGGTTCGAACCCGACCGCGGCTGCTGCGTTATTATGGAGGAAAAACGCTAAGGCGCCCGTGTGCTGTGCGATGTCAGTGCACGTTAAAGATCTCCGGGTGGTCGAAATTATTCCGGAGCCCTCCACTACGGCACCTCCTTCTTCCTTTCTTCTTTCACTCCCTCCCTTATCCCTTCCCTCACGGCGCGGTTCAGGTGTCCAACGATATATGAGACAGATACTGCGCCATTTCCTTTCCCCCAAAACCAATTGTTATTCTTTAAACCGGCTTCGGATCTCTGTTATAGATAATATAGTTACACTTTCAGTAATACGTTGCTTCCTAATTGCGTGGGGTTTTTTTTTTGAGCTCTGCGTTGAGCCGAATGGTTTTACTAATGCACTCATATAAATGCAGAAAAACCAAATAAAAAAAGGACACAGAGAAAAAAAAACAAGAAAATTTCGAGATCAAAGCGGTGCCTTAAAGATGCACTAGCGCACCAGCCTAAAAGAAGAAATTTTTTTTTTTAGCTCCGAGCAACCTTAATGAGCTTTGATACGTTATATAAGAGGTTCACTGGCTTCCTACGTGGTTTTCGTGTTATAAAAGCTCGCCGCTTTTATCTGAATTTCTGCTTGAGGTGCAACCGCAACGCTTCGTAATCTTTTCCCTATGCTGTGGATTATCCATAACTTACCCCCATGCAGGGATCGAGTGGGGCATCGAGCAATCTAAAGGAAAGTAAAGCTTTTTACATCAGCTTAAATTCGTCGGCGCGTGACTAGTGAGCAGACGCGTGTATTTTGCTTCTCGCACGTTATCCGTTATTTTGCCACTATATTTAGGACCTCTCATTGACTTAATGAGACACGCGGCAATTAGAACTAGATTCGTTGTTTACGCATGCCATGAGCCGTTTGTAACACAGGTGTTTAACTTGGTATCCTAGATTCAGAACTGCATTTTAGTTTGAGCGAGCTGTTAAACTTGCTAAATATTTAAAACTAACATTCCCGCAAAGTTTCCCCGGGCTTTAATAATTTAGAAATTTTTTTAAAAGGGCGTGCAGAAGTATTGCGTAGTTTTTGCTAAAGAAAAAATAATCTTGAAAGACTACAATAGAAGACATTTTTCAATTACCCGGTTAGTTCCCGAGTTGGAAAAAAAAAACAGGATCCGGTTTTTACCCACCCGAACTTCCAGAAGAAAGAAGCCCAAAACGAGACCACATATAAATGATCAGGAATATTCTGAAAAAAATACAGCGCTCGCAGGCAACTAACGAGAGCAAGGAGGAACCAGAAGTGGGCTGACTAACAGTTTTCTTTCGGAAGGCAGCCAATCCGCACCTTTCATACAGATAGAAAACCGGAGAGGGTTATACGCAGGCGCGAAGATCAGCAAAGTGCAAGCACGGAAAGAACCTGCAGATACGCCACACATTGATATCGTCCCCCTCAGCCAATAACGCAGCCCTAAGAAGCGAATAAAAGAAGGTGAAAGGTACAAAAAATCTGCGGAAATACAAAGGCAGAGAGTGTAATCAAGCAATTCTAAATAGATGTCGGTCACACCAAGGACCAATACGACTAAACGAGTGACAATGAAAGCAGATGAAAAACAACGAACAAACCTAATTGGTGCGAATAAGGCGACAAAGGTAATAGCGCTAAAACCTGGAAAGTTGAAATTGAAGTGCACAGGAAAAACTTTTGAAATCAGTCAAAGAACAGTGCAGCTAAATGATGACGGGATTAAAAGCGCTCAAAGAGATTAAGAGAAGAAACCCGGAAAATCCGTTTAGAATGGTAACAAAAAGCGAAGGTGGTCACGCAAGAGAAAATGAATAGACATATCCTAAAAAAAAGCAATGAAGCATGAAAACATGATGGCAATAAAGCGTGCTATGAGATAACAGAGATGCGTTGGCAGAAAATTAAGCGAGCACGATCGTAAAAAGTGGGCGCGAAGAAAACATCACAGATTAAGAAGAAAACGATGCACTGATTTAAGTTGAGGCAGAGAGGAATGAACAGTCTCCCGAACAGGGCATCTGACGGTGTGCTAATTAAGGCACTCATCTTTAGAGCTTGTTAATAGTGGCGGCTTCTATGGTTTCTCGGCTGAGTTGCGTTTTGCTCTTTGCCAGAATTTCTTTTTCCCTGGCGTTCGGGGAGACGTGTCGGCAGGGACAGCAGTCTCGGCTGTGGATGGCCAAATTACGGGAACATTTATTCTTGGTATTAGCTTTATACTCAAGTAAACTTTTATTTATGCACCGACCTGTACATCGGCCGATGTTTGGCCGATGTACTTCCTGCCGTAAAGTAAAGCGATAGAATAAGCGACGCCCGATGAGAATGCTACGTACGGATCCAAATTCTTAGTTTTGAATTCTTGAACTCTATTACCACATCTATAGAGACGGTGAGGAGCAGAGAGAATAATGCCTAGCCCTGCCGTGTTTCCAATTCTTTTAAGATTAGGTGACACTTTGTGGACGTAAGGTATTACAGCTATCTTCCTATTAGAAACCTACTCATCCCTTGAGGTTTGGTTCTTTCCTTGCCTTGTTTAAGATTTTCTGAGTCACTAAGGACAGAAGTAAGGCCGGGTACACGGAATTCCATAGTCTCTGCGCTTGGTTAAAGAAAGCTCTCGATACTGTGCTTTCAGGACTTGTGCAAAGCATTGTTGAAGGTGGCCTGTATTATGTCGACTGTGTCGACTATGTCTTGTTAATCGATGGATGGTAAACAGAGAGCCTTTCATACATTGAATTATATGCATTTAGATAGATAGATATGTTTCGCGAACGTGGGCGTTTTCACCACAGATGAATTTCAGATGATATGATGCATTGTACTCTATCGTATGATAATGAGCTGGTGCCTTCTGGTAGGTAGGATGAGGTATCGTGGGGTACGACACGTTGAGGTGTGGAATGGCATGGTATCGTGCGGTATGGTATAGTGTGTTACGGGTGAGTATGGTATTTGAAAATTAATATTTTCAAGGTCAACTTTGGCCCATAAATACATGTCTTGGTGGGGGGTTAATGATTTATTCCGCCTGCCTGGGGTTCTTTAACGCGTGCTGATATCGCACACCGTGCAGGCGTTTTTGAAATTCTGGTCCATCGAAATACAGACGTCAGGACCGATGGAATTCGGTTCCGCGACCTTCGTTTCGGTCGCTCAACGGCAAAGCCATTCAGTGACGTGGCGGGTAAATTCTAATGCCACCACCCCACCACGACAACTAGATTTAAAAACTTTGCGGCTTGCATTGGTAAGTGGCATACACTGGAACTGAAAAAATCATGTCGCTGGCCATGCCAGCAATGCGAAGAGCATGGGGACCACTATTCTCTCCGCCAGCGGGGCGTTCATTGCTGGAAAAAGCAAACTAACCTTACACGCGATCTTCCTTGTACGTGCCAATTTGTGCTGCAACGATTTGTAATGGGAAGGAATTGATAAAGGTGCCACACATGGAGCTTCGTATCAGTGACGCATCTCGGAAGGTAAGTGGCGAGTTACAGATGCTGGAAGAGTCAGTAAATGAAGAGCGCAGCAGCGCACCGAACGGCGTGTGTCGTAATTTACATGTGTTTGGACATTGAGGCTTACGATCAGGTTCAAAGTTTACTTAGGTGCACATGTGTTTTCCAAGGCCTTTATTGTGAAGATGAATGGCGTCGTCCAATAAAGAACTGAGAAATGGTGGAAACTCTAAGGTGATTCCAGACTGCTGGTTGCATGTTCTGATAGTTAGTGGCTGTGCCATGTTCGGCATTGATATCTCGAAAAACGCAACGACACCGCAATCCTAGCGTCGGCCTGTCATATATACTTTTCTCGCAAGCTAATGGCTGAGCGGCTGACACCTATGTTTGGTTTATGCAAACTGTAGTTATGGTCAAATGTTTAAGGGAATCCTCGAAGGTGGAGTAGATTTGTAATAATGAAGTAATTAGTCATTGGCATCCTCTCAAGCTCAGCCATACAGGAATAAAGAAAAACTACAAAGGAAGCAGTCGTTATTGCCGCGAACCTCACGTGACTGCAACCACCTTTCCGCAGAAGTTGCCGGCATTGTAAATTATGAGCAGTTCCGTGCAGCACTAGCTAACATTGAATATTCAGATGCTTTTTAACATTCTTGTAACCAACTGTACTTTATTTCTGTTCTTCTGTACATTTACCACTCCCCCTCGGTAATGCCACTGGCCCTGAAGGGTAATGTAAATAAATGTACGTAAATAAATAAAAAGAGAAAATTATATAGCTTTCCTTCTTAGACGTATGGCTGCGCTTGGGTGGATGCCAATGAGTAATTACTCCCTTAAAACTGTAGTTTTCAAAGCGCTCCGAGGTTTCACTAAAAAATGACTGCAGCTTAGCTCAGCTAAACCTTGGTTATGCAAGCAAAAGCGAGAACTGCGAGAACTCACTTCTAGCGGCTTGCCAGTCTCTGCAGCGGCTGCTTCCATGGCTCGTCGCCGTCTTCTTTCGGCATCTTTAGCTAGCCGTTGAGCCAGGCGAAGCTCCCGGTCTTCATGGGTTTAGGCTGCCCATTTAGCGCATTTACGCTCCCTATAGTTTGCAAAATCCCTCGCATGGTTGGCAATCTCGACTGGGTGATCAGACTCGGCCCGGCGTCTGCGAGTGCCCACTGTCGAAGACGTCGGGTCCGGCTGACTTGCTTCGTCCAAAGCGAGACACTGGATAGGCAGCGCGCAGCGGCCGCGGCGACGGTGGAGCGCGCGGCTGCAGCTGCTGCGAGTCACGTGGTACGTCAACCGATTACTTACGAAGCTCGGCTCCTCCTGTTCAAGGTCATTCGTGGAGAAACAGCGAAATCGGCGCCGCCAGGCTAGTAAAGCTTTCGTTTCAATATGCACCATTGGCTACTTGTAAAAGTATTAACCTTAGGATGAACACAAAATATAAACATAATTGCAGTTTATATCTAACAATGAAGTGCTGAAGTTCTCTCCTTAAATGTACACTTCTAAACATACTAATCTCTACATCTGCATCTACTACTTCTACGTATTTTTTTCGACAAACCATGAAGTAGCAATAGCTTCTCTGTCTCTCAACACGAAGATTCGCCACCACTTGTCAGTACTCATATTCTAAACAGTCTCATTTTCAAAGGCATCGCAAAGAGGGCAGCATTTTTAGGAACAGTGAAATTTATATGATCCGTCTAATGCATTCTGTGATTTCATTTTTACCGCGCTTCTTGTCGTAGTCTTCGGCAGCGTCTTTATGTGCTCTCTCGGCTTTGATGCAGGAGAGCTTCTTGGTGAGTGCGCTTTGTAATGATACTGTGGCTGCTTGGTGTGAAAACAAAAGAATTTGAATTTTGCGTAATCAAAATACAGGACGTCAAGAGAGTGCAAAGTAAATGTAGTAAAAACAATGTGCATAGTGTCACGGTGTTGGTGACAAGACAGGGACCCGGCAAGAGAGGGCTCGGCAGCACGTCCTTCGGAGGGAGAGACGGCGAACTTCAACTTCCTTCAATCTGCGCGCCACCATCGTCAACGTCCTTTTGCCTCAGCGCCACCTGGCATTCCTCCCCTCTTAAAAAAACGCGCACACAAGAGCGCGCGAACACAAGCACACACAAGCACACTCAAGCACACATGAAAGACTCGAAGTATCTGGGGGGTTACCTTGCAAAATACCGCTTCATGCGTAAAACATGGACGATCTCTGGACGGGGTAGTTGACGGCTTCTCTGCTGTGAAAGTGCCGCATCAGATAGTACCTCGTAATTAACGTCGCTGACGGGCCGCAAGACTTTATAAGGACCGAAATAGCGGCAAATGAGTTTTTCGGACAAGCCTCGCCGTCAAACAGGTATCCATACCCAAACCTGGTCGCCAGGATTGTAGAAGACTTGCCTGTGCCGGAGGTTGTATCGGTGAGAGTCTTTACCTTGTTGCTGTGCGATGTGAACACGTGCTAGCTGACGAGCCTGCTTGGCTTCATGGGCAAAATTCTCAGCGTCGGCAGAAAGTTGGTCATCGGTTGCGCAAGGAAGCATTGCGTCGAGCTCCGTCTGAGCCACCCCGCCGTAGAGGAGGCGGAACGGTGTGAAACGGGTCGTCTCTTGAACTGCTGTGTTACAGGCGATTGTCACGTACGGTACGATCATGTCCAAAGTACTGTGTTGCACATGGACGTACATCGCCAGCATGTCCGCCATGGTTTTATTAAGCCGCTCTGTCAGCCCATTTGCCTGCGGGTGGTAAGCAGCATTTTTGCGGTGGGTCTTACCGCTTAGATGAAAAATTTTGGCCATCATCTGAGAGTAAAGAAGGTCCCTCCGTCGGTAATGACGTAGGTCGGGGCGCCGTGCCGAAGTACGATCTGATTCATGAATAAATCCGCAACCTCGCACGCTGTGCCACGAGGTAAGGCTTTGGCCTCGGCGTATCGAGTGAGGTAGTCTGTGGCAATGATGATGTACCGGTTGCCACCCGAGGATAAAGGAAAGGGCCGAGAAGGTCCATGTCGACCTGATCAAGCGGGGCACGTGGTGGTGCAATAGGTTGGAGGAGCCCCGGAGGTTTGGCGGCCGGGACCTTACGGCGCTGGCATTGCCGACAGCTGTGCATATAGCATTAACAACAGGGGCAAGTTTGGGCCAGTAGAATAGCTGGCGTATTCTGGAAAGCGTGCGAGAGTATCCCAAATGGCCAGAGGTTGGTTCGTTGCGGCACGCAGAAAGTATTTCCTCTTGAAGTGTTGTCGGCACGACGAGGAAGTAGGCTCGCGAACTGGAACCAGGGTTCTTCTTATAGAGCTCTCCTAGTGTCAGGGAAAATAACGACAGGTGTCGAGAAAAAAACGTTTAGGAACGGTGGCTGACTGACCTTCCAGATAATCGGTGAGAGTTCGTAACACTGATTGGCGCGCTGCTGGGTTGACAAATCAGAATAATGGATAGCCCCAAGGAAACTGATGTCGTCGTCTCTGTCGGGTGTTGCGAGTTCGACAGGCGCACGAGAGAGGGTGTCGGTGTCTTCATGCTTATGTCCGGACTTATAGACAATGGTGATGTCAAACTCTTGCAGGCGAAGGCTCCATCACGCCAGGCGTCCAGACGGGTCACGCAGGTTGGCTAACCAACACAAGGAGTTGTGGTCAGTGACCACTTTGAAAGGGCAGCCATAAAGATATGGGCGAAATTTCGCAGCGGCCTAAATAATGGCGAGGCATTATTTTTCTGTCATGGAATAGTTAATCTCTGCGCGCGACCGAGCGCAGCTTGCATAAGCGATGACTCGTTCAACGTCATCCTGGCGTTGCACGAGAACCGCGCCGAGGCCGATGTTGCTGGCGTCGGTGTGTATTTCAGTGTCAACCCGCTCATCAAAATGGCCAAGAACGGGCGGCGTTAAAAGACGCAAGCGGAGCTCGGCGAGAGCCACGTCTCGCTCGTGGAACCAAACCAAATGTGCAGCGTCGCGAGTGAGGCGAGAGCGGTTCTTCGAGGTGAGCAAAATTTTCAATAAAACGCCGATAGTAACTGCAGAGCCCTAGAAAACGACGAAGAGCTTTCTTCTCACGTGGGGGTGGAAGTTCCGCCACCGCTGCAAGTTTGTCGGGGTCGGGCTTCACGCCCGCGGCGCTGATGACATGGCCGATAAATTTCAGCTCCTGGTATCCGAAGTGGCATTTTTGGGGCTTCAGTGTCAGGTTAGCTGAACGAAGGGTTTTGAGAACCGTCCGTAGGCGTTCAAAATATAGGCTAAACGAGTCGGTGAAAACCACCACGTCGTCGAGATAGACTAGGCAACACTGCTATTTAAGACCGGCAAGGACAGTGTCCATCATCCGCTGAAAGGTGGCAGGTGCAAAACAAAGACCGGAAGGTAGAACTTTAAATTCATAAAGGTCGTCGGGAGTGACAAAGGCTGTCTTCTCACGATCCCGTTCATCGACCTCAATTTGCCAGTAGCCACTTTTTAGGTCGATGGACGAAAAATACCGAGCGCGCCGAAGGCGGTCGAGAGAGTCGTCCACACGTGGCAATGGGTAAACGTCCTTCTTCGTGACGGCCTTTAGCTTCCAGTAATCGACGCAAAACTCAGAGCGCCGTCTCTCTTTTTAAGGAGGACGACTGGCGAGGACCATGGGCTGTGGGAAGGCTGGATAACGCCATCTTTGAGCATCTCCTTAACTTGGGACTTAATGACTTCGCGCTCTGGAGACGATACGCGATAGGGATGTTGACGGATTGGGTGCACGTCATCGTACGTCGCGATGTGGTGCTTGGCTGTGGTAGTTTGACGCACTTTCGACGAGGAGGCGGAACACTCTCGGAATTTGAGCAATAGTGCATACAGCTGTTGCCGCTCGGCAGCACGTCCTTCGGTGGGAGAGACGGCGAACTGCAACGTCCTTCAATCCGCGCGCCACCAGCGTCAACGTCTTTTTGCCTCGACGCCACCTGGCAATAGAACCTCTGATATCAGTATGACACAGTACAGAGCTTATGGTGCTGTCTTTTGGTAGGCTTAATCACAACGCGTGAGCCACGGGCCAAGTCTTGCGATGTCAGGCCTTTAAAATCTTAACAGTCTTAAAATGCCCTAAAAAGTGCAAAATAATAATCTTTTTAAGGCTAAATATAGTCTCCGCACTTTACCTTTATAACAGAAGTTTAAAGCAGGCTTCGCATATTTCTGAATGAGTTGAGTTTAAATAATTTTAAAACAAGTTAAACTGCTTCTGCGCGTGAGACAGACGATTTCTATTTCGCACATGTTAATTCACCTTCTGCATAAATTACTTCGGGTACGTAAAAACGTTGTTACCATTATGATGAATTATACCTCTCTAGGAACATAGCTTAAAAGTTTTAAGAATCTGGTGGCTCAGATTTCACTTCTGTTCACAGACTGAGATTGGAAAGACCCCCGTTATGTTATTTTTATTCATTTGACACCTGGTATGACTGCAAGTATTTATTGGTTGTAGTCAACGCTAAGCATTAAGTTATGAGCCTAAACTTGAGCCAACTATATTTGTCTATAGCCACTGTTGATTGCTAACAGAGACGAAATTCTGCGAAAAATCTGCTGTTTCTGCTGGCAATAGGGCACAAAGGGTGAATATTTTCTTCTGTAATGAAAGACAGCACGGTTCGCCGTGTAGACTATGTAGTTTCACAATGGGAGCAATCAGCTTGAGAATATCCATGAAATTAAAATTTCTAACAGCCTAGCAAGGGAACAACAGTTCACAATTGGCAGCGAGAGCCTAGAAATTGTGCCGGAATACGTCTACTTAGGGCAGGTAGTGACAGCTGATCCGGATCATGAGAGGGAGATAACTAGAAGGATAAGAATGGGGTGGAGCGCATACGGCAAACTCTCGCAGATCATGAGTGGCAGTTTACCAATTTCCCTCAAGAGGAAAGTGTACAACAGCATAATCTTACCGGTACTCACCTACGGGGCAGAAACGTGGAGGCTAACGAAAAGAGTTCAGCTAAGGACAACGCAGCGAGCCATGGACAGAAAAATGATAGGTGTAACGTTAAGAGCTCGGAAGTGGGCAGAGTGGGTGAGGGAACAAACACGGGTTAATGACATCCTAGTCGAAATCAAGAGAAAGAAATGGGCTTGGGTAGGGCATGTAATGCGAAGGCAAGATAACCGCTGGTCCTTAAGGGTAACGGAGTGGATTCCAAGAGAAAGTAAGTGGAGCAGGGGGCGGCAGAAGGTTAAGTGTGCGGATGAGATTAAGAAGTTTGCAGGCAAAGGGTGGATGCAGCTGGCAATGGATAGGGTTAATTGGAGAGACATAGGAGAGGCTTTTGCCCTGCAGTGGGTGTAGTAAGGCTGCTGCTGCTGATGATGATGATGAAGTATAAGTAACATGGCAGGATAAGTAGGAGTGATCAGAGCGAAGCTCAGGAGCGTGAAAAGGTCTCAGATCAATTTGATTCCCTGGTGCGTTACCGTAGAAAGAGGGCAGTGATAGAAAAAAAAAAGCAATTTGAAATCAACTTGGCTGAATTCTTGCTGAGGCCTGCCATTTGATATCAGAATCTAGTTATCGCAGTAGGAGGTAAAGAAAAGCAGTTGGTTGTCAGCAGCTGTTTGCCTGAGGTGTGTCTCTCTTCTGGTCGTCGTGCGGTTGTGCTATATTTTGAGAGATTACATCGCGGGTGATTGTGCGGGAAGTTTTTCAAGATACTTCACTCAACGTCAATAACACGCCCCAGGAATACTATAGGGGAACTAGAAAACTGTCGCCGTCCCGCAGCATATCTGTCTTGAAAGCTAATGTAAGAAGCATTATTAACAAGCATGCATCTTTGCATTCTCTTATTCACACATGTAACGCCGACATCATCGTGCTCACCGAAACATGGCCTCATTATAACATTCACGACAGCGAAGTAATAAGTGATTTATCGCACTTTTTCGTTTTCTGTTGCGACAGCACGCAACGCCAAGGTGGTGTGGTGTTCTCCTCGCTATTTCTAAATCTATTAGGTCATATCCGATCCACATTGATACCAACCTTGAAACAATCTGAGGACGCGTTGAAATCCGGCACCGTAAAATAATTGTTGGTCTATGTTATCGCCCCCCGAACTTCACATCAAACTTCTGCGAACAGTTGCTCGATGTTATTAACAGCGCCTACTTCCGACATCCTAATGCTGATATTTTTTTACTCGGTGACTTCTTCCCGAACATTTCCTGGTCTTCCAATTCGCCTACTCTTAATTCGTTCTCTTCTGTTAGAAACGATTTGTTAGATCCTTGTTAAGTTTTTTTGTTCTCTCTTAGATAGTCACACAACCTACTAGGTTAACAGAAGCTACCGCTAACATCTCGTCCCGCATCTAACCTACATTCCCGGGTTTAGGAACCATTTAGCTATTCATTTTGGAATATGTCTCCCACCCCTTGAAACTATCAGAATAAAAAAAAGTGATCAGGGACTACAAAAAAGCTGTCTCAATTCCTTGGCATCTTCCTGGATAGTTTCGAAAAGCAGTCAGTAGAAAATAATTGGAGCATCTTCAGTACCAAAGTCCAACAACTAATCGATAAGCACATTCTCCTACGAACCATGCCTTGCAACTGAAATGCACCTTTGTTTAACCTTCACCACATAAGATTATCGAACAAGAAAAAACGCCTGTTTTGTAACGCTTCACGTTCTCCTTCGGACGTCCGGTGGAGCGCCTATACTGCAGCTAATAACGCATATGTAACCGTACTCAAGAAAGCCAAAAGTAATTTCCTCAACAACGCCTTACCCTCCATGCTTACTAATGATCCCTGAAAATTCTGGCGCACAGTTAACCCAAGAAAAGTCGCCTCAATTTACTTAACAGATCCTGACGGACTCTCTATACCGAATACTGAGTGTCCAACGTTTAAAAAAAATACTTTCAGTAATAACATGGTTCTTTTTCCTATCAGAGCATTACCACCCTCTCAGTCATATGCGCACTCGATAATAGACCCCGTCTGCAGTGATTCTAGCGGCATAATGAAATTAATTAATAACCTTAAAACATCATCTAGCCCCGGTACTGACCTAATGACCTAATTAACAGCAAATTCTTGAAAAGCACCCGAACGTACTCATCACTTATGCTTTGCAAGATTTTTCAGCAGTCCATCGACTCCTGCACAATTCCTGCTGACTGAAAAGTCGGGAAGGTGGTTCCGGCCCACAAATCAGGTAGCAAAAGTTCTCTCAACTACCACCCAATTTAATTAGCCAGTATTCCCTGCAAATTACTAGAGCGCATCATGCACTCCCATATCGCTAACTTTCTGGAAGCCAACTCGTTGTTGAACAGCACCCAGCACGGTTTCCGAAAATTTCTTTTATTTGAAACGCAGTGAGCATCATTCACTCCCAATCTTCATATTATCATTGATAAAGGCTCAATAGCTGAATGCATATTTCTTGATTTCCAGAAGTTTTTGAAGAAATTTGTCATCGAGTCCTCCTCTTCAAACTAGCCAAACTAAACCTTGAAGGTATCATCCTATTTTGGCTTGAACAATTTCATTTAAATCATTCCAGTTTTGTATCATCTAACCATCGCAAGTCCTCATTATGTTCCGTTGGCTCTGGCGTGCCCCAGGGCTCTGTGTCAGGTCATTTGTTTTTAATATACATTAATGACCTACCTGACTTTGTAACCTGTAACATAAATTTATATTTGCTGATGATAGTGTTGTCATTCGGGAAATTTACCATTCTGACGATACTAATGCCTTGCAACATGATATGGATGCTATTATTAATTGGTGTGACTTGTGGCAAATATACCTTAATACATCTAAATGTAAAGCCTTACGTGTCTCTAGAAATTTTTGCAGTACTAGCGTCTATTACTTAAATAACAGTGCGCTCGAATCCGTCACTTCCTATCGTTATCTCGGCATATAATTCTCTTCTGATCTTACTATGATCCTCTATATTAACACTGTAATTAACATTGCTAATCGCATGCTTGGTTATCATCACCGTATTTTTTCTTCTGCCCCCAGCTCACTTAAATGCCTCCTGTACAAGACACTAATCCGTAGCAAACTAAAATACGCTGCATCCATTTGGAACCCTAGTTGTGCTAACCTAATCTACGCCCTGGAACTCATCAAGAACACCTTCGTTCGGTTCATTCTGCATAACTACCATCGCACTTCTGGCATATCCTCAATGAAACGCATGTTAAACCTACCATCATTAGCTTCTCGTCGGAAATTTTCTCGAATTTGAATATTCTTTAAAATTTTTCATATTTCTTCCAAGATTCGCAGCGCACTCATCCCCAAACCTTCGTACATCTCATCTCGTCTGGACCACGCACACAAGGTTGGAATTGCACCACGCAGGACGAAAACATGCAGCAAATCCTTCATTCCGCGAACATCCAAACACTGGAACCACCTTCCCGGATCGATTGCGAGCCTTGCAGACATTACTCATTTTAGAACCGCATTAGCCAGCATTGGACATGTCGATCATTAATTTGCTTGCTTCGTGTTTTCTTTTCTGTATTGTATTTATCTCATTTATCCACTCCCCTTTGTAATGCCCAAGGCCTTAATAATCCTCTGGTCCTAAACATTGAATGACAGAACGATATGCATTTCGCAGACGCTCTCGTTGGAAGGGTTACAGGGCTTTCACTGTCAACTGCAGAGAAGCATTTGACGAATTTTAACACCGGGAGGCGTTTACTTGCTTACTGTGACCCAGAAGTGTGTCGCCCAAATGAACAAACAAAAAAACAGCAATGGTCATCTGTGTGCTGTTAAAAGCTTTCTCCGTCGATGCTTATTTTCCGTGGAATGACGCTAAAGGTATGGAAACGGTGTAGAGTGCATACTGTGAATCTTCAAAGCAGCAGTAGTCCAGCTCGTTAAGGTATGTGAGATAGCGATTTTAGGAATCACAAATGCTCGCGAAAGGTCGCTGGTTTAGGTAACGATAATTTATTATGCTAATAGGGTGGCGTTATCTGCCAGCAGTGTAACGCAAGGCGATTCCGACCTGGAGCTAGCTGCAACCTCAACCTGAACCTGAAATTCAAGCCCAGTTATCTCCTCGTAGGATGTAATGCAGTATGTCGTGCCGTGACAATGCACGGCTGACCGCTTCGTAGTTTGATGTGGTTGTTCTAGGTGCAGGTTCTCCGTAGTATTTACGCGCGCAGAATGGTACAATGCGGTTAAAGAGGACAAGCCGCGGGATGTCTTTTCAAAGCACCACCTTCGTTTCATGGTCTTCCGCCGGCAGTGAGACAATACAGGTACTTGGCCCTATCCCCAAAAGAAAAAAAAAAAGCCTCAACAACGCCAATCATCACAAACGAGCCTTGGCTACCCTCAGCGACAAGAAATAGGCATGATTTTTTCATTATCTGTAATGATAAAAATAAACTTACCACGGGCTATTAGCTGCAAACAAGCTGAGAAGCTGTGAAGCCTAAAGCGACTATGGGCTCCGTGCGCTCCTGTTTGGCGCGCGCGAGTGGCGCCACCTGGTTAACAGCGGTGGCGAAAGGCGGACGCAGCCAACGCAGCTCTCTGGTTCAGTTTGCAGTGAGCGAGGCAAGCGGTGAGGTGTTTCGTCCGAAGGTGAAAACAAAATTGGATAATTATGCGTGCTCTACATACTGCTGTGTTTACTCATAGTCATAGCAGCTATAAAAACACTGCAGTCCAAGTACCGAATATATTTAAACGCTTTTCTTGGACATCGTGCATGCTCGCTCATGCACAGAGGATATGCTGGAAATAAGTGCACTGTGGAATTAAATTCAAGAGATTGAACTGGGAGAGGGTTTACATTGACTAGGGTGTTTCGTACGTGACATCATTGGTAGGAGCTGCTTTATGTCTTTATGTAGAGCGAAGGAATGCGTTCAGTCAGTCACAGGAAATGGTCTACGGTGAAGTTCTTGGAGCTAGCATCTGTAGTTTAAGTCTTCGTTTGTTATGCTCATCTGTGGTTCAGCGTGTCAATTTTGTTTCTAGTTTTTTTTTCGTGCGTGTGTGTATGGAGTGGCAGCGACGTCGTACTTCTGAGAGTGCTTATTTCGTTTTTCACATTGTTTCACCTAAGATTTTGTGTATTTATTTGCATAATTTTATTTCCTTCAGCGGTTTAAAATTTTGTATCTTTATTTGTTGCATTTATAAGATCTCAAATCCTGTTCTCGACGAATAAAAAGAAAACTATAGAGTGGTTCAAATTTCTCTCTCTCTCTCCCTCTTCTCTCTCTCTCTCTCTATATATATATATATATATATATATATATATATATATATATATATATATATATATATATATATATATATTTTTCTTGGATTTCACAACATCCCTAAACCCTTAATTTCGGGAATTAATCTTTTGATTTTAATTAGGTTTATCGTCCCAATGCAACGAAGACTATAAGGGGCGCCATAGTAGGAGGTTCCAGATAATTTACCACTTGGAGTTCTTTAACGAGCACTGACATCGCGCAGTACGCGGGCCTCTAGAATTATGCCTTCATCGAAATGCGACCGCCGCAACCAGGATCGAACCCGAGTCAATTAGGTCAGCAGCTGAGCACCATAACCGCTGAGCCACCGCGGCGGCCTTTCTAGAGTCAAGTATTTATTAAAAGATAAATACGACCAAAACAATTCGTGTAATTGGTGTCTTCATGAAATTCCTGAAATGAAAGTCGTGTGGAAGATACTTAGCAAGAAACCCATCGTCTTTTTGTATGCTTAGAGCTATGCTTCTCTGAGAGGAATACACAAAGTAATGCAGTGTCGACCCTGCAGCATGTAGAGCACTATCATCTGATATATGTATAGTAAGTTTGCGTTTTTCGCATTTATAGCCGACCATCCACATAGTCGATGTCACAGTGGATGTAAATTACATAGCTGATTTCATTATTTGGTTGCGAGCCTTGTTTCTCAAACTGTAAAGGTACTTAATTAATCTCAATAAGCTCAACTGCGCTGCCAGATATTGCAGTGCCGTCGGGACTGCAACACAGTCATGGTTGCTCGGAATCGGTGATCAGCCCAAGCTGAAAGCAATTGAAATGAAATGCAGCAGTGGTGGCGTCAAGGCTTTCAATGCGTTGAAATCCGCAGAGAAGAAGGCGTTGACTTAGATTGGCATCGCGGTCAGTGCGCGTCTGCTATATGCGGCGCAGGGCCACCACGGCCAGTCTCGAGAGGGGCGCGCGCGCTCTCCCTTCGAGAGACCGACGGTGACTGAGCGTCCGGTTAACGCGGCGAGTGCCACGAGGCGGCGCTGGCGATGTGGTCGCTGCTGGCGCCACCATACCAGCGCACGGAGCCCATAGGTAATTTTTTTTATAGGTATGGGGGCTCTTTCCGTGCAGGAGGCAGAGGTAAAGGCAAAATGCCTGACACAGCCTCTGCTCCTCTATAGTACAAGGTAGCATAATATTCATGAAAGGCACAAAATTTATCAACAATGAAAGAAATTATTTGAAAGCACATCTCTAAAACATTACTAATGATTCCACGTGATGAGTAATAAATATAATGCGCTCTAGCAAAACAACGAAATACACAACCAGCAAATATGATAATAAATTTGGTGTGCGTCATAACAGATTAGGAAAAAGTACACAGAATTCGCAGGTTAGAACATAAACTGGATATGTGTTTGGTCGAACTCTATATAAGCGTATTTTAGAGCTAACAACAATGATATCCATATACGTAACATTGACGTATAATGAAATAATGACAGTACCAAATATAGTACTCAATTGCTGGGAGACATTCAAACCATCTGATAGATTGCAAGTTGTAATACAAGGAAGGAATAGAAGTTATACAAATGAAATGTCACTGCAGATACATAAGAAAATTCTCATTCTTCTTTAAAGCTTGAAAATTCAATATTAGCCTTCACTTATTAGTTGTTGCGGCTGGCATTTCGTGGAGTTTTTTACGCATTGATTACAAATTGCAGCTGTCGACAGGTGTGGTGCGCAGCCTGTTTTTATAAAACAATTGCGGCTGTTTGAAGTAACAGACTTGATCGGCTTTAAGCATGTTATATTAAATGAAGAACGGTTTGTTGAAGCGCTCATTTATCACCAACGTGGTTTTCACTCATTCTCAATACTTTATTTTGAACAACTATTAGCTTTTTAGAGTGTGAAGCTGTCGTGGTCGCCCATACTGAAATGCTCTGAATAAGTTGAATAGAAGAGTGAGTAGTATAAGGTGTCTTTTAACGAGGTGGGTAGTACATTTGTATAATATATATGCAGGTGGTAACTCAAGATAAGTCGCTTTTCAATCGGTCAGCATGAGTATTCCATGTCGGGTATTCTGTAAACCACACGCCAAAACCTTTTTCTGTGTTACTTGTTCCAATAATGAGCTCCCAAATTTCAGCTGAACAGAGTGGGGATATTTTTATTTGCTGGATTAAAAATTATATCTTCGGTTTTACTTTTGTGTAAAGTGAACTGATTACTTTTAAGTCAGCTGATATTGTTTAAAAGGTAGCTGTATGCTGATTTTTCAAGTCCTCTTTCGTGACTCAAGCGAAGTGGATGTTAGTGTAGCCGGGACACATCATTATTTCATGAGAGCCGGGTATTGCTGCTATGTCAATTATGTACGAAAGAAATAAGATGGATCCTAAGATAGATCCTTGAGTCATGCCGTAATTTTTTTTTCAGTTTTTGAGCTGCCAGATTATCGGCATGGACATGCTGATACTGATTTGAAAGTAATGATGTAATTAAATTCTGCGCTACACCTCGAAAACCATGGTAGCAAGTTCTTAAATGGAGAAATGATTTTTTGAGAATTCGAGATTATTCAATAATTTCAATCTATGAAGCTTCCAGATAAAGCATGCGAAGTAGCTTAGCCTTAGCATTTAAAATGGTGACGTGATCGCCGATTAAAACCGCAACAATGTTCAGGCTTCTCCTCACAGCGTTGAAGCAGTGCACTGAAACTCTTGGTCAGGTAATTGTTGCCTAAATATCAGATGACCGCTGCCTGCTGATGATGGCGCCGTGCATCATCAGACGCCGCCACACAATGTTTATAGCGAGCTTCACCTTCAACGGCGCTCGTTTCTTTCCTTGAAACAACCGTTTCTTCGCTGGAAACTTACCGCTGCCGTACGTGACGTCATCATTGCTGCCACTGCCTATCGCAAAGCACTGCAGAAAAGCCTGGACGCCTACACCGCTTTATTCGGCGATTACGTCATCATTTGAAATGCTAGCGCAAAAATATTTTGCATACTTTACGTGCAAGTTTCACACATTAGGCCCCTTTAAACTCATCGAATTTTAAAACCTCTTTAGTTGCCATGGAAGGATGATATCATTGCAGCGGCGAACGCATTTTCCAGATCCAAGAATATCCGCGGAGTGAGCATTTTGTTTTAGAAATTTTCTGTTGTTTAGTCCTGAATTTATGTCAGAGCTTGTTCTGTGGACCTGTTTTTCTGAAAAAACATATTGGGATTTCGTATTTACATTATGCTTTTGTAAGAAGGATGTAAATGTCATTATTAACGCATTCAATTATCTTAGAAAACACCGTTATGAGGAAGCCGCTACAGAGAATAGATGAGGACAGCCATTCGGTGGCATTTTTTTTTATCGTGTAGGCGAAATTGGCTGCAACTGCCGTTACATTCGTCTTTCTATTTCTGTATTTAGGACAGGTGGCGAAGCAGTAGAATGGGAAATACTGCTCTTACAATATCTGCACAAAGTTCTGTCCTAACGCACCAAAAGAAGTTCATCCGGATCCAGGAACAGATTTTCTGCCGCGTGTGTTTTAAACTTTGTTCCCTCGCCGCGAAAATGACCTTTCGCACGGCTGCTGCAACATGCCGGGTATGCTAGAAGCACAATAGGGGCGCAGAACCGTTAGCTCCAGGAAAGTTGCAATGGCAGTTTCCAGGGCTTCCAGGCAGTGGCCTAGTTCAAACTCTTGCTTAATGGCCACCCAGCTGTTGCAAGCTATTGCATGTGAGAGGAGGTTTAGAGGCGAAAAGACTTCAAAAAGATAAGGCCATAAAAAGAAGGAAGCTAAAGACAGCCGCATTCTGAAGTTTCAAGCAGGAAAGCCTGTCTGAAGCGGCAGTGGTGTCAAGGTTGAAAATGGCGCTGTTGCCCCTGCTTCAAGCAATGTGGCAGCACTTTCCAAAGCGACCTTGACTGAAACGATATTGAAAAGTACTCTGTGAGCTATGCAAGCCTCGCCTTGCGTCCACAACGCATTTGTGCGCCCGGGGGAGGATTTTTGCTAACGTCACCCTATGAATTCGTGTCGCCAGAAGGGCTTCTTTTCTAGCGCTGTTTCGTTAGCTTCCCAAATGTAGTTGCATACAACATCTTCGCAAATGGCGCAACTCCTTAGCACTCACTACGATTGTTCCCGGTGTAGGTGTATCAACGCGTTGGCTGGCAGAGCGTGGTGCAACGTGGCGCATTCGGGAAGTTTTACAGATCGCGCACCGAAGCACCGCCGGCGTCTTGTAGTCATACATCTGCAGTGGAGACATCAGAGCGCTTTATTGGAACGCCTGCTGATGGACCGAAACTCTTTGATCATAGAAATAAAAATGGGGTTTATAGAAAAGGAAAGGCGCAGTAATTCTCACATCTCGCTGGACACCCGAACCACGCCGCAAGGGAAGAAGGGAAGGTACGATTGAAAGAATAAAGAGAGAAACAGGTGCCGTAGTGCAGGGCTCCTGAATAACTTCGATTGCCTGGGAATCTTTAACGTGCGCTGACATCGCACAGCACACGGGAGCCTTTTTTCATTACGCATAAATCAAAACGCGGCTGCCGCGGCCGGGTTCGAACTCGGGGACTGCGGCTCGGTAACCTAGCGCCCTAGCCACTAAACCACCGCGGCGGGTGTTCGATCATGCTACTACTGAATCCGCGAGGCGTTTTTGCGCTCTAACGGGAAGCTCACCTCATCTAAAATCTACAACGCGATAAGACGCTTTCAAACTCATGACACAAAACTTTTTTCCATGGCATTGTGCGGTTTACGGTCGCATTCCTTAATTTCCTCCGATATTCAGCTGATTTAACTCTTTTTTTTAGGGAGAAGAAAATAGATAACAAAAAGTGCTTGTATTCATTACCGTAGCTTGTATTGCTCTTTTCTGGTTATCATACTTGGCTTAATGTTCTTAAGGATCACATTTGTTATGCCCCTTATTAGCGCGAGATAACTGATGCGCATAGTAATTTTTGCCCACTACAACTTTTACACAATGAAGCCGATTTCTTTCTTTGGTTCCACACGGCAATGCAGAATTTCGTACGTATTTCGTAGAAAAGGAAATGTGAGGCAATCAAGTAGAGTATGTTTAAAGATGGCGTCACGTCTTGCTGCTTCGCTCCGAGTGAATAGCGCTTTGGTGGGTTATTTTCCCGAAGCTGACTTACTGTACCAGGCTTTTAGTGCCCGCTATAGGCCACTAGGAGCTCACAAAAAAAAAATTATTTTCCCTAGTCGGTACAAAGAGTGCCTGAACACTGTTTTTTTTTCATTGTCAAACTTTAATGAAATGCTAGAACACCTAGAAAGTACATAATTGGCTGCTGTCCAAAAATACGACTGCATTTAGTACCGGAGAATTATCAGTGACTATTATGCTTCGTGCTGGCAAACTCACCTCACACGAATAATGTCCTGGTGTTCCATTTAGAAGATGAATTTGAACATTAGAAAGTGTGTTCATGTATGTTTTACCAAAAAACTACTGAGTTTCAGTATATTGCCAATAATGATTTAATAGGCAGATCAGCTGGGTGTAAGTATTTAGGTGTAATGTTGTCGCCTGATCTCTCCTGAAATGCTCATGTTAATCGCCTGTTAACCGCACTAGTAGGACACTAAATGTAATTCAAAGAATTCTAAACTATTTGCATGAAAATTAAAAAATCTATTAATCTTAGCTGTGACGGTCCAATTTATGGAATAAGGATGCGCTGGCTGGGACCTTCGAATAAGGCGCTTTGTGATAATCGCGTAGCCAGTCTCTGCCCAAGACGCTACAGAAGGGCTATTAGCGTATCGCCGTGAAAGGGGAACTCAACTGGGAGCTGCTTGCCTCCCGGCGACGAAAATTGAGGCTCAGACTCTGATGTGCTATATTCCTTGAAAAACTGGTGTAATAGGAGGCACTTATCTTAAACAATGTTTTCAGTTATATCGATCATAGTCCTATATTTCATGAATATCATGCCAGGACTGGCACTTACGCAAATTCCTCCTCTGTGAGATCGATTTCGGAATGAAACTGGTTGAGTGAAATGTAAGTGCGCTGTTTTTGTGAAGGTGCATTTTTTTTCTGCGATGTAGTGTCTCTGTTCTAATGCCTTCAGACACCTCCGGGTAATCTCTGAATGAAGGAATAAATAAAGAAAAGGAAGAACGAAAGTGGGAAAGGCTGTTCTGATCGCGTAAAGTTCTGTACTGTATTCTTTTTAATTAATGAAACCCTTATTTTCACATGCAATGACTGGCGTCATAGAATGAGGAGGAGGAGGATGGACTTTAATGGAATGAGTATGCTATGACGTTCGTAATTCCTTCTAGTTTGATCAGGAAGGCAGATTAGATATCTACATTGACCGGCTGCAAATACATCGTTGTACATTTTTCAGTGAGCTTCGCCATTTAAGCCGTTTATTCTGGATTAAAATTAACGGAGAAGTCTTCAGAAGGGGAAAGGAAGTAGTACGGCCATGCCAGTTGGACGTATAATGTTTTGTGACAAAGATGAATACCTTGAGAGCCAGTACTCCCAAATTGAAAGCTTAGAATGTAATGAAGATTGTAGTTCTCAAATAACCGCTGTTTATCATTTTTTAGTTTTCATTTATGAAGTTTCATCGATGTAGATGAAATTTAAATATGGTTAGGAGAAGTGTTTGTGCGTTTTTTTGAGTCAGCCACATTATGCGGGTAATTACACAAAATGGATGGCACATTCTGGCCTTCATGCCCATTAAAGGGCTGATAAATGGGCCAGTTCAAAAAGAAAGTTTGATCACAATAATTTATACAAGAACACTGAGGGTGGTGCTCTAATTTTGATCAATATCTTTACTTGTCTTATGATGTCATTAAACTTAAAAGTGCTCCCGTGCTTTTAACATTCCTGAAATTCGACGACTCTGAGTGACCCGTTTAGTAAAATTCTTGAGCTCGTAGCGTAGGGCGAGTGCGATGTACCGAGAACCTTGCTGCGGCTCCAAAGAATATCGACGTTTCAGTTCCTATGACTATTTCTCATAGATGACCGTCCTTTTATTTTTGGCCTCCTTAATTACGACGGCCTGCGTCGCCGGCCGCATTCTCCCTGATTTCGCAAGGCCGAGCCTGGCAAATCATCCACTAACGTTCGATGTAAAATGACTGTCATGTGTGCCAGAAATGTTCTTCTTCGTAATTTTGGTTCTGTATTTTCTTTATTGCTTTTAAATAATCGGCAGTAGCGGTCAGCAACCATGCTTTTTCATTCTTTCTTCACTAAATGCTTTTGTCTGCCAGTAACGATAGTTATTGGCTTACTTTACGCGTAAATAGGGTTCTTGGTATCAACAAAGTACAGGTATGCGTTACTCTTTCCTTGCTTCAACTACCATAAAAGTTGGAATTAAAAGAGTGGAAAAAGTATAGAGAATGAGGCCCTATAGCGGGATGCCGTAGCGGCATCACCCTTTCAATCTTTTAAAAGCAATTGTTTTCATTTTTTTGCGATATTGTGATCACAGATGCTCGTTAGAATATTACTTGAATCCCGTGCATAATCAAGCCGATTTGTGCTTAATATATTTAGGCTTTGAAAACAAGCAGCAACTTGGTAGCCTCATTTCTGGAGCATCAATGAGGGCGAGAGACAGATAAAGAAGACGTCCTATACTGAGCTATTTGTTCCATATAGGCTATTCAACGTAACGTTTGTAAAGCCTTTGTTATAGTAGCAGGAAGAAGTTATATTTTGTCTTTATAGAGCAAATGCCTTTTTTTCCTTCGCGATTTCCTTTGCAAAGAAAGCATCAAAGCAGCATGTGCAAGGTGGTCCACCTTTATTTGATGTCCCAGTAGCCGTGGCTGGTGAGCCGGCGGAGCGGGCTGTCGACGTTGCTCGGCAGGCCGGTTGCCGAAAGCGTTTTTTACTGCCCGAGCCAAGTCGTTCTCCCAACCTTATCTTCGTCATCAGCGCCGCTACAGTTGCTCCCTCCACTCCTAGCGCGGTGCGCGATAAGGAAAAAAAAAACGAATACAGTTATGTACAAGGCCCGTGGAGGACCTGGGAATTTGGTTGAGCACACAATGTTCAGAGAGAAGCTAAAGTCGGTGATTGGAGCTCACGTAGAAAATGGGGCGCTGAGAAGTGATGCAGAAAGAATCGCAGCTGAAAACCGAAGTGTCTGGGTGGCAGGGAATGTTGGGAGACGGGCAGTAGACCCTGTTGGTGCGCGAAAGTTTCAGGTGGAAGGGGTGGCACTCAGCTGGACTGAGGCGGCACAGAGCGCGGGCCATGGGAAGCACAGCGGGGAAGTGGAAACGGTTGGGCTTTCAGGAGGCCAGAGTGCGGAACTGCGCGACTGCTTCCGCTGAGGTGTCAAATCGCAGGGAAAGCGGATGTGGGGCCGAGGGCAAAAGCGGGCTGTGTTTCGAGTTCACAAGGGGCCTGTGCCGGAGCGTGTGTACCGCAATTCATAACACAGGTGGTTGGGAGAGCTGTGGTTTACGCAGCACTCCTGGCATTGGCAGGGCGCCGGTGCCCGCCTGTGGCATGATAGGCGCCCAGGTGTTCGGACGTGTCGGATGAAACTGTAGAGTCGGAGACTACGAGGTTGTGCACTGGGCGTGGGGCGTCCATGGATGCATTGGGAGAGCAGACCCTGGATGGTGCCGATGAAGCAAACTGGGTAGAAACGGCGGTCCAGGAGGAGGCAGCCGGCTAGCGGCCCCTCTTTCGATTAGAACACCGCGCCGCTTCGTTGCTGCCGCGGATTTCGGCTCCGTCGCCGCCGCGCCGTAGAGGAGGCCAGCTGTGAGAATGTAGCCTAAGACTGTCGGCAAAGGATCGACGCTTGCACGTGTTGCCTCTGCCGTACCATGCATTGGGGCTCATTTGATGGTACAGACGGCGGAGAGACCGGTGTGGGGAGGGGCTCCGACGTAGGGGTGGGCGGAAGGAAAGCCGAAGCACCTCGGTGAGGGAATGTAGCCAGGGATGGTGAGCCGAGTGGCGCCGCAGCTTCTGAGTCCAGAACAGGAGCGCAGGAATGGGGCGGGAGCTCCAAGCCAAAGTACACCATCAGGCCCTTCTTGAAGTCAGCGTAAATTTCTGGGCCAGGAGGCGGCAACCGCTGCTTTGCCAGTAGACAGGGTGAGAGTTCGCGGCTGGCGTGCTGATAGCGCAGCAGCGGGCTGGTCACATTGTTGACATGAAAGGGCGAGTCCAGCAGCGCTAGCCACAAAACGGGGTCCCTGGCATAAAAAGCGGGCCGGCCAGACAGCCGAGGAAGGAAGGAGCGCGGAATGCGGCTGGAGGAGCTCCCCGGATGTGATGGTAGTTGCGTACGTGGCGGCGAAAAGCTGCTGAAAGCCGGGCGCGAACAGCGGGCGCGTACAGCGGCAAGGCCAAGTGGAGTGATAGGACGGGCAGGAGCGCAGAGCCGGTCGGGGCGGCGTTGCGGGTGTCGAAACTGTCGTCCGGAGTCACTCGATGAGGAGAGTGGCCCACATCTATTGGATGTCCCGGTAGCCACGGCTGGTGAGCCGGCGGAGCGGGCTGTCGCGTTGTTGGCCAGGCTGGTTGTTGTTGGTGTTAGCCTATCAAAAGATGGCACATTCCCACACTGGGGGATCGGCCAAGAATCGGGTGGCTATTCACCTCTACTCAGCTGGTTGGTTGGTTGGTTGGCCTCAAACAATGCTGGCACATACCCAATGCGGGGGAGTGGCCAAGACGCAGGCGGTTCATTGCTGGATACAGGAACGTTTTGACGTGAAAGGGAGCAGTAATAGTATGTAGGCTGACAGATTGGAAGACGCAAGGACAAGGGTCCTGTTAACTTGGAGGCCGAAGACGGGACAACGGCTTAATGTGCAGAAGAATATACTATGCCTGTAAGGTTTCAATTTCGTACTGAATGCCAGCGGGAAAAAAATTATAATGGGAGTCGTTGAGTGTCTTGAAGGAAGTTTTGCACAGCAGAGCGCACACTTCTGTCGCTTCGTCCAAGCAAAGAAGCGCCAATGGAACGAACAACCGTAGAGGACACAGGCAAACCCAGTTGATGAAACGGAATTTGCAAAAGACGCTTCCTCAAGTGACAGAAGCGGCGGCAGAACAGCAGGAAGTGATCTATTGTCTCAGGTTCGGCACAAAAAGGGCACAATGGGGAAACCGCCAGCCCAGATCTGTGAAGGTAGAAATTTAGAAGGGGAACCCACCAACGTAAACGCCTGAAAGAAACCTCTAGTCTGCGCGAGCGCCAGACTTTGCTAATCCAAGGATGCAGAAGATGCTGATATTCGGGAAATGATGTAAGAACCGAGGCAGCAAATCCCTGAAATATCGTGTAGCTGCTAAACCTCAGCGCAGTCGTAGATGCACAGGTTGGCAGGATAGCAATAATTGGGCCGCAGATAGAGGCCCTTGCTAAGCAATATGGAACCTCATTTAAGTGAAAGCCCATGTGCCCCGGTACCCAAAGCGACCATGCAGAATTTAGATGGAGTGGGATCAGGAACTTAAAGGGGCGTAATGCCCGAGACTCTGTGGGTGAGGATAATGAACAGCAAATGGACAGAGTCCGTCATAACCACGACATTGGAAACGGTAGTTTATAATTTTCGTAAGGCTAAGACTACTGCTAATAATTCAGCCAATTAAATTGGAGTGAAGTCAGGAAGACGGAGAAAAAAAAAGACCAACACAGTGACGGTGAAAAAATTCCCACCCCTGCCTTTCGTGATCTTGCGAGACATTGGTAGCAGTAAGAGTATGAGAGGGAATGAACGTTAGGTGGTACTGCAATAAACCCTGAAGAAGAGAAAAGGGCTGCAGCTTTGTATTCAATGGGAAAATGTCATCGAACTCAGTCTTGGCAGAAGACGAGTTGTTATACATTTGGCGGACATCTGTGAAATGAATGTTTAAGGAATCAATGAGGGACTGCACGAAACATCTCTGCAGAGTATGCAAATGAGAACAGGCTGACTAAAAAAGATTGCAGGTTCACTAAGAAATATTTTACTGTAGGCATGAAGGGGTGAGTCGCACAATTTCAGATATTGTTTAAAACGTTAAAAGGCGAAACCTAGCTGATAAAGATGGGATTCGCGCCTCAAGGTGCAGAACAGCATTGGCGACATATTTTGGAAGCCCCAGACAGAGGCGCAACGCCTCACGCTCCAAGATCACAAGAGGGCGAAGTTTATAAGCAGGAGCTCCTGAGAATAAAACACAGCCGAACTCCCAAATTGGGCAGGCGCACATTTTATAAATCATCAGGAGCGTATGCCTTCTCATGCCTGACCGAGCACTACAAAGCCTGAGCCGGATGCCAATGGCCCGAACTCGTTTGCAAAAACTTGCTGAGTGTGTGGCTGCCACGATAGAGTAGTGTCCTATATTACTCCTACATACCTCACTATCTGAAACTGAGGAACTATGTTATTTCTATAGACCAGGCAGATATTTTCAGGAACAGAAACGGGAAATACTAACAATGTGCATTTTTTCACATTGAGGGAAAATGAATTCTTCCTAACCAGCTGTTGAGAACATTGATGTAATTTTGCATGGTTTGATAAAGAGTGTGAATATCACCTGCTGATGCAAAAAATGCAATATCGCCGGCGTACGCATATGTTTTCACATTTTGTATGCACGGAATTGAGCTTAGAAAAATGTTAAAAAGAACAGGTGAGAGAACTCATCCTTACGGTACACCTCTTGTCTTTTGAAATCTCGTAAAGGAAACACCATTGTGGCAGCAATTAAATTCTCTATTTTCCAAAAAAAGCACAAATCCAGGCTACAAAACAGTTTGGGAAGTTGAGTATCTGTAATCTGAGTAACAGAGTCGAGTGCTCAAAGCGGTCGTATGCTTTACTTACATCCAAAGTGACAAGCGCAGCAAACTGTTTTCTGTTGCGAGCTAATTTAATACGACTCTCTAGGTGAGCATGAGCACACAAAATTGAGCAGCCCACCTGAAACGAATTTGACATGGATTCTGGAGAGCATTTTCAGAAATGAAAGACATGACACGGCTGAGAAGGACCCTTTCCACCAATTTCACTAGGTTCGGTGTTAATGAAATAGGGCGTATGTTGTCCAAAGTAAAACCCTCCCCTTGATTTTTAAGAAATGGAACTATTTCAGCAAGACGCCACTCATGCGGTATCCGTACACCTTTAATAGAATGGTTAATTAGAGCCAATAGGTCTGCCGGAGATTCATTGAACAAAATTTTGATCATAGATGTAGAGACCATACCGGGGCCAGGAGCCGCTGGGGATAAGCGCAGAAGAATTTCCGACAGCTAAGGCACAGAGACCTCAGTGAAATCCCTTGTGGTGCATGTAAATATAGCCGGAGAAAATAGAGCACATGTAAAGCGGAGTTCTAGGCCAGACGCAATGTCCTCTAAGGCCTTGGCGATGTCAGCAGGGGACTGAACAAGGGATTCAATGTTGGCAGCCGGTGGAATAACTTTTTTTGCGCCTCATGAAATTAAACGAGGCTCGTTTATCTCCTGATTGCGAAAGGAAATCATAATGATTTGTATTATACTCCTCCTTTGCGAGGGAGACAGTGCGCTTAACTGTTGCTGCAGGCCGGTTACCGAAAGAGTTATGTACTTCGCGAGCTAGGCCGCGCTCCCAACTTTATCTTCGTCATCAGCACAACTGGCGATACCAGCGCAGCTACAAGCGCACTTACGATTTCATGTTCGTTTATACTTCGAAGAATGATGGCTGGAATATAAAAAATCTAGAAGAAAAACTGTGAATAAAGAAGCACGGGATCGATTTTGGATGCAGACGCTGTCCGCTCTCCCGTGGTCACTGCTTGGGTATTCTGGCGCAGCTGCAAGACAAAGTATACGATAAGAAACACGAAAGGACAGTGTAATATAGAAAGCAGTGACGTGAAATCATGGGAGGAGAAAAAGTTCTCTCGCGAAATGAGTGCAGACGTACCGAGCAGCAGCTGAAGCAGCAGCAGCTACTGTCTGAAGCCGTCAGCGGGGTGTGTCGTTAAGCCAGGAGCTAGATTCTCGGACTTGCTCCGAAGTGAAGGCTGTGCGGGCTGGGACGACAGGTGGATGGTAACATTGGTTCGCTTCTCTTTACCTACCGGTCATCTTTCCGGCCCCGCTTCCTGGATTACGGGATGACACCGCTACGTAATACGTCTGGCTGCTCCTGCTGCCTCCCGGCGCAGTCGGAGGAGGTTGGCGTCTGCCTCGCGGAGCAGTCGAGAAGCCGTTTCTACTGCGTAGCTGTGGTCGGAGGAGTTCGAAGGTTTCGACGGCTGCCGTGGTATAGGCAGCGCCACATGCAAGGCCGTTTTTTTTGTCTCGCGCTGGTTGAAGCCGGCTCATTGATGTTCACAAATTGAAGCGCGTTCTCTAGACGGTGTTTTGCGATGACAGAGCGAAGGCGTATGTTATTTAAATGAGTCAATATGCTGCACGTTAATCCCGAGCTTCTCCGTTTTGGGTTCTCTTTTTAAGGGCTTGCGGTGTTTCTTGCAAAAGATGCCAATGCACTAGCCGCTACCATCTCTTCCCATAGACGGGTGCCGTTTTTTCAGCTGTGCAACTAACGAAGAACTAATTATTCATGCTGCAAATATTATTTTGTCAACAATGCATAATATGGTGACTGCATCATTTGAGTGAGTGCTCACATCGTGTAGGACTTAGAGCCATTTTACTGTGAAAGAAGCACCTGGCTCGCACTTCAAAAAAGCCAGCGGCTGTCTAACCGTAGCCACGTAGAGTGAATCCTTCAGCCTCCAGTATTATCACCAATCAGCCACCTCCAATTCCACCTTCTTAGCTACTGGGCTGCTCGCCCGTCCAGCGCCTCTAGATGCCCTTTCCCGCGCAACCTCAGTGCACCCTCACCTTATAGAAGTTCAGTTTACACCACTAACCATCCAAATCTACTCTCCGGAGCTCCACCTTCCACCAAGCCAACTACATCCACTTTCCAGAAGGCCTTTACCAACTATAAGTCTGCGCAGCAGGGGAACGAAAAAGCAGCGGCCAAATTGAATTCAAAGACGCAGTGAGTTCATGGGAAAACTAGCTGCCCTTTTTAAGTACAACCCAACAGTCCCTTCCCCACCTGACTACCCTAGCTCTGGTGCTGCCTACGAAACCACCGCCACACTTGACCCGCCTTCATCCGCCCGAAAAATTCTTTCATGTTTGCAAAGCCTCGACTTAGAGTAAAAGCACACATTACAGGAAAGTCATCAAAGCAATCATGGAGGATAAATTGAAGTGGTTTGTGTGTGGTCGTCTTCCGCAGTTCTTTTATTTCACTTTAAAACAGAACAGCGCGCACTCTGACAGGGACTACGAGGAAGACACGACACAGACGAGCGCTCGTCTGTGTCATGTCTTCCTCATAGTCCCTGTCAATGTGCGCGCTCTTCTGTTTTAAAATGACTTACCAATTCGCGCAAGCATCCGTTTTATTTCACTCCTTTTTCTTTATGCTGAATTCTTGACAGTGACATGTCTACGCTGTACTTTTTGCTCTGGATACTCTTGAAAGCCCACCACTGTAATTATTTCTTCGATAGTGCCCTACTATAATAGGAGAGTGAATAAAATTGTGCACCGTCACGGGGGGTAGCGGGAGCGTGGTGTCCGACTTAGAGGTAGATAAAATAAGAATTACACCAAGGGTTCTTTTCACCACTTGTATTATATTTGCCCGGCTATCATACATTACAACGTTTTCAACCTAGTGCTACATTGCTTTTCTTTGCATAATCTCAGGGTTTTTTGGTTGGCACAGTACCGCAGTCGTACGACGTGAATGATGTTGTTAGCTGAAATATAGGCAAATAGTTGTAGTGCCCTACGAGCTAGGAGCATTTTCAGAATATCTCTATATATATTATGAATTTATTACACCAAGCAGATCACGGCCACCACTATTTACTAATCTGTGTTCGAAAATCCACACTGCGGTTTCTGATACCATAGAAATTGACGTCTTCTACAGCGGAAGTGAACCTCACTGCCTGCATTGTTTTCTCAGTCATGCAGTGTCCGGCAGTGAAATACAACAGGGCTTCCCACAACTCAGACGGCTAGTTCCCGTGGCGGGACAAACTGCTAAGGATCTAGAAGCCCTAGACTGAGGACCTCCCCTCCCAGTTCTGGGGTACGAAGCTCTTTATTGTATGAAATGTTTATCACCACCATCATCACCAATGAAAGACGAGTCTAGCACGGGGCCATTTTGCCTTGAATTATGTAATTTAGTCCAGTAAATCTATATTGGACAAGTCAATATAAAAACTCCCTCTTTAGATAACCCGCAATGCTCGCAGAAGTGCTCGCTCGCTCCTTTCCTTCCTCTCTTCCTTCCTTCCTTCCTTCCTTCCTTCCTTCCTTCCTTCCTTCCTTCCTTCCTTCCTTCCTTCCTTCCTTCCTTCCTTCCTTCCTTCCTTCCTTCCTTCCTTCCTTCCTTCCTTCCTTCCTTCCTTCCTTCCTTCCTTCCTTCCTTCCTTCCTTCCTTCCTTCCTTCCTTCCTCCCCCTCTCTCCTTCCCCCCTCTCTCTCTCTCACATGCTCGCTAATTCGGTAACTCCCTCATCACTGACTGACTCACCCATCTAAGCTACGACGGAGATGTTTGCAATATATTGCGGTTCCTCTCAGAGTATCTGCGCATAAAATATTATGCACTAAATGACAGATACGATTACGAAGACTTAAGAAATATGTCTGAAAGGGAAGAAGTTCAGAGAGGGAGAGCTGTAGCCAAACTCATGCGGAGCAATTAAAACAGCATTCTAGGATAGTTAGCCAAAGTTCTCTAAAAAATCTTTCTGTGGAGGAGTGTGGGCAATTCTTTAATTTATGCCAGCGATGTCAGTATTTGCGTAAGTAAAAGGAGGTTCAATAACAGGTGCGCCGAGAGAATCCATGTAAGGTGTGTAAAGTTGGCAAAAACCGAGCAGGAGCTTCTGCGCTCTGAGTTACGCCGTCTCTCGGACGCATTTGAGGAACGAGTGGAAATATTGGCACTGAGATTTCAGTATAGAAAAAAAAGCACACCAAGTGAATGGCCTTGATTGTCTGTCAAATCAGCTAGCAGAACATACGAGCCTCTTTCCATAGAACAAAATAACTCTTACTTTGCTCGAGCGGATGCTTTCCAAATGTAATCTAAAACCGAGCGGCCTCTTTTTATGCATCATGCATTCAAAGTTCAAGATCCTTAATAGGAGCAACCCGTCCACATTTGTGCAGCTGGTATTCTACTGCGCAGTTATTTTAGCGTAGGTGCCAGCCTGAGCATCGCGGTGTTATATATTCAAGGAATAATGCATTTTGCAACATTTTTGTATACACCTCTAGGGTCGAAAGGGGCACTTATGCAATTGGGTCTTGCGTTCTTACTTCAAAAATTGGTGAAAATAGAGGGACTGAAACTATCCTTACCAAAAAAGCGAGCTACTTATCTACAACTTTTAATCTCACTGTGTCTTTTTAGGCGACTTTTAATAATATTACTATTGTTTTTTTACTATGGGAGATCATTTTCTCTGCTAGTAAGTACCTGAGTGCGACGTTCACAGCTTGGTACAATAAGGAGCAACAGTATATTGTTGGTAACGCAAAGGGCGGTATATGAGCATTTTGGAGTTCTCCTTCAGGATGACTTAGCAATGGAAATGCCTACTCCAGTTTGAAACTCGAATAGGACTTGCAAACCTTTGAAAAATTCGCTGAAGTAGGAACGTTTTTAATTACAGTGCTCAGGGAGACCGAGAAACTGGGACAGATCTTGCAACGGAGCGTCAGGCACAGCCAGCAGCAAGGAAGGAAGCGACGTCCTCGTCTTCGGGCGCAGTGTAGCCTCGGCGCATGCCGGTAGCGGAAATGGTGACAGTTGACAATCTACAGAACCCCTCGGTGAGAAAAGGAGTCATCCCGGGGACGCATGGAGACGAAAGAACCGAGTGACCGTAGCAGTGTTTTAAACGGCTTGCGTGGACGGTTTCACTGCCACGGCGACTTAATTCCGCAGAGGGTGCAGTCGGCTCAACCAGGTAATTCGCAGGAGACGTTTGCTGAAGGACTCGGTTGGGACCATGACACCGAGCAAGTAGGTCGCGGGTAGGACCGGGAGTCGTGGGAGGCACTCAGAGCCACACAGGTGAGTCTGGAAGGTAGGATGAAGAGGCCTCGCAGGTGTCGCGGTGATGTTTTTAATGCCACTGGCTCCGTGTCGTAAATGAGCGAGCGATCAGACGGCATCGTTTGGTGTACTATCAGCAAGAAATGAAACGCGAACAAGACAACTGAGTCACCAAACGCAAAATAAGCATATCTTAGCCAGGGAAAGCTCACTTCTAGCTCAGGTTCTTTTAACTTCGAAGACGCAAAGACTTTTCTCCAGAAGTGTTAATCAGATTCGCTTGTATTTCCTCTCCAGCAGTGATACCTTGTTTTGTTTTTTGTTGCCACCGTAGTTGTCTTGTTCGCGTTTCATTCGCTGCTGATAGTACGTGGAGAGTTTAGAGAGTGGAGTGGACTTGGAAACGTCGAGGCGATAGGAAACAATAGCATCCATCGCGCTGGTTAGTTAGCAAACGCATACAAGAAAAAAAAAGGGGGAGAACTCATTGGTCGTTAGAGTCGTGGTGTTATTTGCGTTGGTGACGAAGAAAGGAACCTGCACTCTAAACGCGAATACACCTACATGGGAGTAAAGAGGGAGTAAGTAGTACTCTAGCGCACACCGCTCTATAAAAGGGAGTGCCCTAGAGGACAGTTTACTCCCTTTTACTCCTTTCTGTTTAGAGTGTGGTCCCAGTTAGAGTTGTCGGCGTTCACGTGCATGGCTCACGTGTGACTGAGGGTTGGGTTAAAACTGTCTGTCAGGTCATTGGTTGAAGGGTGGGAAGACGTAGCGGTACGGTGGATAATGCGGCATTTCTTGAAGCATCAAGAGCATCAAAGAGGAATACACGCATCCACGGTCACTGAGCAGTTCTTTGCAAGCACCGTGGCGCATGATTAGGTACTTGAGAATAACGGAAGCAACGCCACGTACGGGAGAAGTCGGCAATAGAGATATTTGGGTACAACAGGTGAGATGATCCACTGCCACTATAATCTGTGATCAGCCGGAATGCTATATGGAGGAGGCCGTAGAGGTCTATGCCAACGTGGTCAAACGGTGGGCAGGTACAGGGTAACTGCTGCATTGAAGCAGGCGATGTGTGATTAGGTATTTTACTGTGTTGGCAAGGCAGGGAAGAGAGCACAAAGTGGCTAACAATAAATAAAGTCGTATATTTCACTCCAATAAATCCCGCAGACTCAGGTGCATGTATGTTTTACACGCCGCCGTGAGCAAATGGGGGGTCCGCGGGGAAGGCATCGCAGATATTGGTGCCTAGATGGCGGGGGATGACCATAAACCATTTGGGATCGTCGAGCAGATAATTCCGGTGATGGAGCAGGCTGTCCCAAATGAACAAGTTACGGGTTTGGCGGATGAGTTTTCCGGAATATGTATTTGTAGCGGGACGAGAAAGAAAGTACAGAAAAGTGGCGAAGCAAGGGTCGCGCCGCTCTCGATGGACATGTCGGTAGTGGCAAGCAGGAACAAATCTTAAGCACAGACCAATTCAGACGGTAAAGCACAATGTAGCGTCGAGTGGGGAAAAGCGTCCGAATCAGTATGCTTAAGGCAGAAGGGATAAATGACATGAATAGCATACTGCTGTACGCGCAGAGCCCGGCATGCGAGGTGGGTTGACCTGTCTTTCAGAGCGGACAGCCAGCACAGAGGATGGTGATAGGTAACTACGTTGAACGGTCGGCCGCAGACGTAGGGGTGAAATTTTGCGATGGCCCAAATAATGGATAAACTTTCTTGTTTCGTAACAAAATAGTTGGACTGAATCCTGGTCAGAGTTAGTCTGGCGTACCCAACCACATATTCACTGAAACCTTGCTTTCAAAGGAACTGCATCAAAGTGCATTGCGCTGTTTTTGTCTAAGACGAGCCCTGCTTCCATTGGGCGAGAACGGAAGCGAGGCCTTGTACCACCGGCATCAGTATGAATGTCAGTGGGAGCAGTGGGCTCAGAGTGGCGCTGGATGGAAGGCGGCACCCAGAGGCGGAGCAATGTGTGAAGGGCGTCATCGCCAGCGGGCGTACAGACGAATGGGTGCGAGCTGCCGGCGAGTAGCTGAGTCAAATGAGCGGCGATAGATGTGAAATTCACGATGAAATGGCGAAAGTAGGAGTAGAGGCCGACAATGCAGCGGGGCTAATTCAGTGAGGTTGGCCTGAGAAATTCGGCAACTGCATGAAACTTGGTAGGGTCGGAGAAAATGTCATTGTTATAAACGGCGTGGCCTTGAATGGTAAGTGTGCGGGCGGCACAGTGTAAGTTTTTAAAGTTAACCTGAAGCCCAGCGTCAGTGAGTCAAGTGAGGACGTACTTCACTTTGAGGAGATGAGAAGGAAAGTCCGTAAAAAAGACAATATGATCGACATAGAGAAGGCATATTTGCCACTCCAGGCCACAGAGGATTTTTTCTGTCATTCCTACGAATGTTGCGGGGACGTTGCGAAGGCGAAAGGGCATGAAATTGAACTGATTTGACTCGTCAGGTGTAGCAATGAAAGTTTTTTAGTGATCAGCATCCGCCACAGGCAGCTGCCAGCGATGAGAGCGCAAATCTATCGTGGCCAAATTCCTCGCTCCCTGCAAGCAGTGAAGGGCGTCATTGATGCGTGGCAGAGGATAGACGGTAGTTGCGAATAACAGGTTCCATCATACTCGTATTAGAGACGTTACAGTAACCGGCCTGAATTTGATGCCCGTTCTCGTATTTACAAGCAGATATTATTCGGAGATTACTTCAGTTCTTCGATATTCCTTTTTTATAAGACTTGCCAACCGCACTAACTTTAAGCACGTTGACAACGGGAACTACGGCAACGTATTCTGTTCTTTTTTTTCTTGACGCTCATTTTTGCTATTGCAAACTTGCCTCTTCGATTTCGCAACTGGAGACATTGCTTTGCCGTGGAAACAAAGCTTGACTCATTCTTTGATTTCTTCATACGAAAACCTCAATCGGAAAAAGAGATAACGCCCGGGTTCGAACCCGACCGCGGTGGCTGCGTTTTTATGGAGGATAAACGCTAAGGCGCCCGTGTGCTGTGCAATGTCAGTGCACGTTAAAGATCCCCAAGTGGTCGAAATTATTCCGGAGCCCTCCACTACGGCACCTCTTCTTTCTTTCTTCTTTCACTCCCTCCTTTATCACGATATATGAGACAAATACTGCGCCATTTCCTTTCCCCCAAAAACCAATTATTATTATTATTATAAAAGAGATAACGAAATCGAGCCCTCTCGACATATCAATGTCCCGTCTTCGATCTCTCTGCTAACAGGACCCCTATGGTTGCATGTGCCAATCTGTTAGCCTATATCCTATTGCTACTATTTTTCCCCTTCTAAACACTCCTGTTTCCAGCGATTCGCCGCCTGTGTCTTGGCAAATACTCTGTAGTGGGTACGAGCCATGTTTATTTGAGGTCAACCTACCAACCATACATCAGTGCGTAGTGCGAGAGTGAATAACAGGCCCAAACAAAAAGCTGCGACTCGACTTGTGAGTTGCGAACGCTCCATTATATTGGGCCCGTACACTGGTCCAGCTGGTGGTCACTGTACTTGGAAGGCAAAACAAGTCAATTCATTAATTCGAAAGGCAGGCAAGGAAACAAAAATGCATTTAACTCCCCCATGAGTAAAAATATAGTAGGATACTAATAAAAAAATAAACAATAATTGTTAGCTATGGGCGATGGTCCCCGGCGTCTGGTATTACTCCACTAGCCAATCACAACAATAAAAGAAATCGGCCTTTTAATTCGACTGTATTTAACGAGCCAGTTATAAAAAATATAGAGCTAATACTTTTTTTCTTGTCATCGGCTTTTTTTTTAGGTAAGAAGAAAAGTTTCAACAGCGCACTTCTTTTTGCCACGAAGGAATTCTGTGCGGCGGCTTTGGATGTGGACAGAGATTCCCTGTAGACTTAAGTTGTATCCGATTACAGTGCCTTGGAAAACACTGACAGATAGTTGGTATCCCCTTTGGAAGCTGCAGACTTTCGCGGTAAGACCTTGACTTCTTTCCTTAGCCGATTTTCAAGAACCTTGCGTTGACAGCCAGGTACGGGCGAATGTTCCACCACGAGCACCGTTCCGCAATGAGGAGGGCTCTTGGTTCTCAAGGCTACTCGACCGAGCGCCGCTCCACGCAGAGAGCGCAGCCCCTGGTCGGTCCTAGTTCTGATCAGCGTGCTTGTTAACCAGGCAGAGATGACTTTGGTCACTCAATTAGCCTAGGCGGCAAGAGGTTGCAAAATTCCTAGAAGCAGCAGACTACAGTCGATTAGCAAGTGCTCAGGAAGACCGCAGGCTATGCTGAAATACCGCCGACAAAAGCCTCCACTCAGGGAAGGGCGCCTTCGCAACTTTTGAGGAGAAGTTCTGGGCAAGAACACCTGACGAAATGTGTACCTTAGGAGAAAAAGAGATTTAAAAGGTAGATTATGGTGTGTTGGGTAATCTCTCGTGGCACTGAGTGCGCCTGAGGAGTAGCAAATAATATAGTGCGCTTGCGATGGCCTTCCTCCTGGAAAGTATAAAGAATAACCATCAAAACTCATGAAGCGGTGGGAACTAAAACCAAGTTAGGAGATTTCACCGGAGGGTTACAGCTCTGACACAACCTGAGATCCAAGAGAACGCAAGATGAAAACGCGTCAAGGGTTGCGTAGCCTAGAAAGACTCCGCAGTGCTACTTCGGCTTTTAGGCTTATTCTGAGCGCATGCCCAGAAACTCCAGCTATTTGATGGGGCAAGACAGGATTCAGCGTGTACACATTTTCTCGGTAATTTCGTTCAGTGCTTTCGCACGTAATGAAAAAGAAACGTGGCTGCTCTTCTGTCCACAAGTCTAAGAGAGCAAAAAAATTGTCTCGCCGGCCGCCTGGGTTTTCCTTAGCACCTCGAAAGTACTTCCCTCTTCCACATCCGTCATTCGTTCGAGTATTCTCGTTTTTTTTCCTTGCCGCGTCTGGACGGCAAACTCTTCCACGTGTGCTGTCTGCGGAGAATATGAAAAAAAAAGCGTTAGTTACATTTCCTTCCATACGCACGTGGAGATTATGAAATAACGTAACAAGATGGCCTCACCAAGTTATAGAGGGCACATGGTACAGTACTCTTTCACAAAAAGCAAGCTATTGTGTTCTCCCTTTTATTTCTCGCGGTAGAGGGTCCCAAAGGACCGTAAATGAAAGCAGTTTCTTATTTCTCAGGAGTGGGCATAGAACCGTTGCGAAAGGAGTCCTGCGTTTGGACGGGCCTTGCCTTTCCGCGGCCCCTTCGCCTTCGTTGACAAAATTCCCCAAAGGACGTTAGGCAGGTAGGAATGTAGTGGATTTTGCTTTTTCTTTCTTATAACTACAACTTCGCTCGTACTGCCTGTCTGTTGGCTCACCGCCGCACAAATCTCTATCCGTCATATTTGGGTGTTTTCCAAAAGAGCGCAGAAACACGCTTGCTAACGTGCAGGGTACCTTTATACAAAAGCGAAATATGTGTGTTATTGAGTGACAATAGGAATCTGGCTGTTGATTCCTTTCGTGTACGTGTTACTTTTGCGGATAGCACATGCCGCCACATGTGCGTCCACTCTTATATAGCGTCCGCTGGCAAAGTAAATCGGAACTGCTTATTAACAAGGACAGAAAGAACTATCGATAAAAATGAGCGAGAAACAGACAAAGCGCAACGTTGGAGACACATGACGATTAACAAGCGCTCGTTTCTTGTCCTTTGTCTCTGTTTTTGCGCTGATTTCTCTATATTATGCATTATTAAATAGCCCAACAGCAAACTCTTCTGGGAAAAGAGAATGTGCTGTGAAAAAATCCTCACAGCCTCATTAAGAAACCGCTCTATAGACCAAATCTCACCGCCTGCATTGCCAGCCTGTGTATAACAGATGTTATCGTAACGAGTATGAAGGATCTTATAGGGATCCATCTCCTTTTCCTTTAAAAAAGCAAATTTTACTCTTTCGCCAGCTGTCCGGAGTTTGCTTATTTGTTATGATTTTTTCTAATGCTTTCAGCAACGTTTCTTTGCTTCTTAAACCAATTAATTAATCATTTTGATTGCCATTTCGTTGGTTCATACAGATGCGTATTTAGGAATACTGGCTTCCTAGTTTTTTCATTTAAGATTCGTCAGTTCTAAGCGGCTTTCTATGACTTCGTCTTGCGCTGCTGCCGCATTTAGTCAGATTACCCTATCGTCGCTCCTAAGTGACTCAGCTATAACTTATGCAATGTAGTTCACGGCGTCGTCTCCCTGCAAACATTTTCCTTCGGTATCTTGAGACCGTTCCTGTTTTCTTCATTTCGTTTTACCCAGCTAGCTTGTGTGGTTCCAGAACTTTCGTGGCTCAGCTCATCCATCCAGCGATAAGTGGACTGCTTCATTTTACTTTGTATGAAGACCTGTACTTCCACTTTCTTTTCTCGTTGAGATTCCCATTTTGGGTCGATTTCTTCTTGTGATAACAGCGCCTTCTTTGCCTCATTGTTTTCCCTTGTGGCCAGCCGTCGTTGTTGGATGGCCACCTTAAATTCATTTTTCCACCAGCGGTGTGCAACATTTAATTGTTTCATTTTCGTGCTGATTACTAGTGCTAACTGTTTATAATCCCACTTTTTCATGTGGCGTTTCTATATTGTTTCCTCATTGCTTGCTCCTATTAGCGCTCTTTGTTAGTCCTTTATTTGGCGTACTCTTTTTGTCTTTTCTGCATTTCTCTTTTGACCAGGGCTCTCATCAGCAGACTGATACGTTTATACTAGAGTTCTGGTTTGGGCTTGTTGGTCTTACTGCATGGCTGGAGGGAGCAGCGCGAAAAGACGAGGACGAACGCAAATCGCCGAACGGACGTTTTTGGCCACTTCCCAGACTGTACTGCCCCTCTTCGTCCATTTCCACTATTGCGAGCTTGCTGTGGCTTCCCTGAGACATTAGGCAGTATTCAGGGGCTGTCTGCCCGCTCGGGAATTCCCACGTGATTTGTCCCTCACAGTTAGTTTCTCTAAATGCAATAGCAAGTTTTGCGTCGCTCACAGAAGTCTAGCATTACTTCCCTTTAGAATCTGTGCATCCATCCAGAACTCCGATGTGTACAGTCATGTCCCACAATAGAATAATATCGGCAACGTCTCCAAGCTCTTTTATGTAGTCATAGAGACACTTCTTGCTTTCCTGCCTGTATTAACGCGATAGTGTTAAAGGCCCAGTTACGCATAAATCGACGTAATTAGCTAAAAATCACGTGCACGCTCTGGCAGGTGGGCCATCGGGGTCACGTGACCTTGCGGCGTCCTCACGACGGGCCCACTACATTGTGAGCAAACTGCCCACCATGGCCGGTGGCAGTTAAATTATTGATTGATCGCTCGGGAAGACCTACCTGGGCTAGGTAGATGAAGCGCACAAAAACACAGCACACAGGAAAAGAAAGACACGAGACAGGCGCTTTCTTTCTTTTCCTGTGTGCTGTGTTTTTGTGCGCTGCATCTACAGGAACTATGAACCAACTTGCCCAAGAACGTGTTCTACTGACCTACCTGGGCCGCAGAAGGCCCACCGCTGGGAGCACCTGTTATGGAAGGGCAGTGGCGCATCGCTTGACCGCTGTAGCACTGACCAGGACGGCTATGAGGACTCCAAGCGATCCATGAAGATAAATTTGAGAGTGATGTTGTGCATATCTGGGGAGTTAATCAATTGCGCTATCACATCGTACCCTTAAAGTGGAGCCGAAGTGTTTCAATCAATTTTTTTGTCTCCTCTCTCTAAATAGACTACCCTAGCCATGTCCTTTCACTGGCCATTGTTCCTGATTCCCGAACATGTTCTTTGCAAGTTGATTTTATTCCTTCCCTGTTTGTTCCTCGATATATCAGCATACCTCGTTGTTCTGTTGAACCCTTCCCAGACCAAGCCATCAATAAGCGATGTTTGTTCTAGGTCCCCGAGATACGTCTAGCACAGAGTGCACACGCCTATTATCATCTTCATTCATCTGCTGCTCTATTTATAACCATTTTGCTCTCTTTCTATCCCTTTGCATGTTAAGGCGTATATAACTGATCCCGGTGCTCAATTCAAATAAATAAATAAATAAATAAATAAATAAATAAATAAATAAATAAATAAATAAATAAATAAATAAAAAAAAACAGAAATTGTTGTCTTTTCGCGCTCCTTTCCCAACAGTGATAAGGGTTGGCGAGCGACGGGTGCGCTCGGTTTTGAATTTTTTTGATGCGGCCGGAGTTACGCCATCCTGATGCATGGTGAAGCATGCTCGTCGGTGTCCAGATGTCCCGGCATGCATCTCCGGGCGTCTGGCTTTTAAGCTATTAGCGTCGCTGGGCCGGACAGCAGCAGCTACATGCGCCGAAAATGGGGAAGGACCAAGATTTTTTTCTCTCACGAGAAGCATATGGCGGGCATCCGGGAACACTTCGAAACTGCTTAACCAGCTCAAATTGGATGATGCAACTGGTCAGGCAGTGAAGATGAGACACCCCCCCCTCACTCAGATGACAAAAATTCCAGGGGCTGCATGCTCTCGATTGCAAGTTGCGCATGAGCGGCTCCACTGCACCGGAGTGCTTAAAGGCCAGAAAACGGGTGAAAAAGAACTCTCTAATATTAAACTTCCCAGGATTGCGTTACGGGGTCAGATAACTGGCGTGAAGGTCCAGGCTGAAAGCGCACCACGAACGCGCACTCAATACTAGAACAAAGCAACGGCTACAGGCCATATTGCAAGCTATCCCGTATGGAGGATTATGAAACGGGAGAGCTAGGTTTCTTACCTGTCCATTTTAATCTCCACTGCAAACAGCTGTCGCCCTGGGACCTAAGCTTTATACAGCGAACTCTGCTACGCTTCAGCTGAGGCCTGAATGTACATTTTATGCAGCGGTAATTAAGCTAATGCCAGTTTCCATTCACGGTCAGCGTATTTTATCTAAAATTTTGTGGAGACTACTGGCGTACGGAACGGGCGGTTGGCGATTTACAGGTACTCCACTTGTTAGCGGTACCAATTTTTACAATCCCTGGCTTAGCCGGCGGGCTTCGACGGCTCCCAGCTACGCGACTGGTGCTCCACGAATGCATGCCGGAAAGTGGCCGCAAATGGCAGCCGCGTGAATTCCGGTTTCTGAACCGCTGTATTACCTCATGCGCACTTCGGTATTTGTCCATTAATCCCGTCCATAACGGCCGCATTTTGATGCAAGTGAAACGCAAGAACACACCTGTGCTTTGCGATTGCAGTGCTCAGTAATGAACTCCAGATGGTCAATATTAACCCCAACAGAACGAAACCAAACCAAACCATACGTAATAAGACAGATAGCAAACAAGACCGTATCTCTTCAAATATTTCCTCAAATCTGCAGGTTTTATGAAATCGGAAGGATGAACGTAATTTCGCCCACATGGCTTTCTTATAGGGATGTTTTTGGCTCGCATGGAGTCAATGCTCAAAGAATATCGCTTTTTTGTGTTTTTATCGATTAATCATTTCCTGTATGTAGATACGTAACATCCTTTTTTTTCTGTCGTTGGGCAATTCTCTTTTAATGCACAAGGAGATGGAAAATGTTATTCTCAGGCCGTTCGCGTATCATCTTCCATTGTGCACATGGCGCTCATCGCGACTGGCTTGACCTCCCTGTGGGGCGAGCCCGGGCCCTGAACACATTAAATATAGATGCGCCGGATGAGATCGTTCAAGAGGTGATGTGATCTGTGCTCGGCACTTTTAATATGCAAGGTGAAACATTTTTGGATTTTACTCTAAAGAGACTTCGTAAAATTTTCCCGACGGATTTATTTACACGCCGTGAAGCTTTTCTCGTGTTGATGAACGAATTTTAACAGCATACCGCAAAATCGGTAGGTAAAGGTGAGAAAAAACTTGCATAAACTGGCCGTAAACTTGAAGGAGGTGAAATTCAAAAAAAAAAAAAACGCCCGTCGGCTGTGCGACATCAGCACTCGTTGAAGACGTTCATGCCGTCAAAATTAACCGGAGCTCTTCACTACGGCCGCTCTCGTAGTCCATGGGTAAGTTCGGGACGTTTGACACCTTATACCATGCCAAAGCTTTTATAAGCTCTTGAACAATTCTGGGAATAGATAAAACGCAGCAAGCATCAGTAACACGAAATTGATGTCTTCCTCATAACCCACTGCCGCCTTGGGGCGAAGGATGAACACTGCCGCATTGGTCGGCTATTTTTTAACAGCACGGAGCCCCCTTATTATTAAAAAAAGGTGACAAAAGGTGAAAAGTTGGGCAGTGCAGATGAGTCAGCTCGCCTCCCCCACCCCTCTCCATTCCCCAGTGACAGAAAGTTCAGGGTATTCATACGCTCCATAGACAAGTTGCGCTTGAGCGGCCTCCACTGCATCGGGGCGCTTGGGGTCAAGAACTTTCCCGCACTATCCATCGCTGCGTTGGTCACCTCTATATTGGACAACATGTTCGCAAATATAACGAAGGGGGTTTGTAGAGTGGGCTTCATCCACTGTCTATTTTTTTGTTTATTTAGAGGTTAAAGCCCCGACTCGACATTCCCAGAAAGAAGCACAAACTCAACTACAAACTCAGAGACGGCAGAAAATTTCAACATCGTTAGCTCGGACTTCCATTTCAAGACGCCAAGCCATGTGCTAGTGCGTTCCTTATGAGGCGCGGCGAAATTTTGTGGCCGGTGCTTCCTGCATCGATGCGTTCTGCTTTTGGCAGAGGATTCAATGTTTCAAGCGTAGTCACAGAGTGCGCCGCCGGAAGGGGCGGTGTGGTACTTCGTCTTGCTGTCAATTACACGTGAGGGCCGCTACAGCATAAATCTCAACATGTCTACACTGCGCCCAGATCGGGAGCACGTGCTCTATGGAAACATTTCGCGCTTTTGCGGGTGCGACATAATAATAGCTTTTGCTCGCTTAAACGATGAAAATTCTCAATATCATGAAATAATAGAGATCTTAACCGCCTGTGAGTACCATAAAAATGAACAAAGGGGATCGTAAATTTGGATTTTAGGGGCGACGCACACAGCATCATAAAAACAGCTTGGACTACGACTGCCTCAAGAGAAAGCCTTCAACGGCAAGCAAGAACGGTCTCTGGCTCCGTCGTGCAACGTCGTTTACGGCGAGCGAACTACTTCGCTTGGAGATGTGGGCGAAATTACGAAATTGCGTCCTGGATTTAGATTTCTTCGCCTGGTTGACGAGAGTATCAGTTAAACTCGGTTTACAGTCTGATAAAACCTTTCCCTCGTATAAGGCTGTTGAGGTGAAATCTAAGCAAGAATCTCGCCCGCTGTAAAGTTTCTGTCGTTCTTTTTACCGTGGAATAGTTTCAGTTCGAATTATAGGCAAATAAAGGCGAAAACCGTCCTAAACTACGGCGAACCTGCCGGCGAACACAAAGCTGAGCTTTCGGAAAGATCCGATATATTCGCGTCCGATGGCAGTTAGGATAAAAAGGTTTTTCATTGCAGCGCATGGTGGGATTAGAAGCAACGCCAGCGCAATCGAGCAGATTCATTTCCCGAGGCTGCAGATTACATGGCAGTCGCTATATCCCTTTGCGATTTGTTGCTGCTGTCTTGCTCTTGGTGTTCGAATTCATAGCTTCTGGCAAGACGTGATTAAATTGTCCTCTCTGTCATACATTCGTTCGGTAATTCTACGCTTCCAAACGTTACATAAAAGTAAAGCGTGCGTGTAAAGAAGTAGAAAGAAACGGCTATTTGGGAAACGGCGCCAGTATGTCTATAGCCGCACACAAAACTGCAAAGGCGGCCTAGGTTGCCTAATGCATCTCTTATGTTGGAGAGGAGCTGTCAAGCACTACAGTGCACCAAGCAGTGAAAGCAGTGAGGAGAGCTGAGTGTGCTGCTAAAGGCGGAAGCAGAAACATTTAAGGCAGGCGTCCCGAGTAGGCATATGCGCAGAACGCTAATGAGGAAATAGCGTAAGCGTACGCCCGAAACTTTCAGGACAAACTTTAAGAAATACTCGCACAAACTGTTCATGACCGATCCAAAGCTTGTTGCTAGCAGTATCTGCTAACCGTAATAGACTGCTACGCTGGTGCTGCAAAGCTTTTAATGCTCTAACCTACTGCCCCGGACGAGACAGCGTGCAATCGTTTTTTACTGCTGGAGCTGTTACCGCCACATATAAGGAACGGGTGGCGGAGGAACCGTTCGGTTAAAAAAAAAAACGAAAAATCGAATGCAAAGTCTTTCTAGAATCAGCGATTCACCGAATTCCTTCTGGCATGGGACTTGCAGATTTTGAATTTAGCCACGGATTTTCTTTTGCATGCGCCATGCACCTCTTAGGCCTATTATGGGCTTTGCGAGCCGGTATACATTCTGCTCATCGTCGAAAAGATGAGAGGCGTTGTTGTTCCACACCAATTTACATGTGTGCGTGTGTATGTGTGATCGTGCGATTTCGGGCATATAGTCGTGCTTTTATATAAATGCCTGTTGCAGTGTGTGCATGTGCGAATGAAGAAATAGAGCATTAATGTAAACGTGGTGAGGCTGGTTGAAAACGCCGCGTGCAAGCCAAGCGTATGAGGAGAGAGGTTGTCAAAGAGAAGCCGCAAAAAATGCCGCCAATATTTTTACGCAAGTAATTCCTGAGACGCCCAAGCAAGGTGATGTAGACGCCATGATCTCGAAATTCCAATCGTGCAAAACGCGTTCTTTATGAGCGGCTCATGAATACTTTACTCATGGGAAATTTACTGAATTCATACCATGCGTCGCACGAACGGCTGTGGCCGGTACAAGGGTGCCTCCAACTTGATTAACAGATGTAAGCTGCATGCAGCAAATAGAAATCGTATGAAGCCCACGGAACGCTGTATAACAAAAAGTAGCGTCACAATTTAGGTACGAATGCCGGGAAAACTGGCACCACATCGAGGTTGGCCAGTGGCAAGGATATATAGAAGAATGAGATGTATAGGATTGTCTTAAGTGGCGGTGCTCGGCTTCTTGTGTGCGTCACAGGGCTGCGTAATGAGCATAACACACACACACACACACACACACACACACACACACACACACACACACACACACGCACACACACACACACACGCACACACACACACACACACACACACACACACACACACACACACACACACACACACACACACACACACACACACACACACACAGGCTACCGGCTTTTCTCATAGGGGTACTAGCAATGCGTTCGCATTAAAAAAAAACCAGAAATATGGATAGAGTATCGCTTCGAAACACTGCAACATTTTATCTGGCCGCAAAGGTGGTCGCATGCCTGAGAGCAATGCAAATAACATGCTGAAACTCTTCCGCATTCAAATGGCCGCGACAAGCAAGTAGAAATTTTTTTAAGAAAGTGAATAAAATGTAGATATATAACTTGCGCAGAATGACGAATATTCAGTAACGCGGCATGAGACAGCTATGAGAAGTAAAGCACCGTTATAAAGAAAATAAATTTTTACTCATATCAGAGAAAGAAAAAAAAGGAGCAATGACATCAACTTTGTCACCGTCATAATTTACAGCAACATCCATAAAAAACAGTTGTTTTTGAGTGCTCGCTTTGCACATGCAACCGAACAAAATCATAATTGCTGCTCAGATAACTTATTGAATAAAAATGGTTCATAAAGATTTGCGCACCTTTTTCATTTTTCGTGAACATTTTGGCAATATGTAAAATTTTTTTAGGTTAAATTTACTTTTAGTCTAAACAGTTTTAAACGCATGATTGAAATACTGTTTTGTATATATGACGTAATCACCTAACTGCTCTATGGGTAAAACGACTACAAGCTTGGCTATGTTGTTTTTATCGATGCCATCCGCTGAAGCACCGTCTTCCATATTTTTAATACTTTTGTAAATGATTAGGTTTATATAATTGTTCAAGCTGCCCGAACGAAATCCGTTCAAGTTGACTCTATCACGTAATACATTTTCGCGAAGTGATTTAAACACTAACTTTCTTAACTCTAAAGTTGTGCAGCTTCTGATGTAGTACAGCTGTGCTCACATGGTCCTTAGCTTCGGACATACAGACTCGGTCTGCTTATTCCAAAATGGGACATCACCAAACTCAATACCTAAATATTTTGCACAGGTGTCGTACTGAAGAAGGATGCACATGCAGTTTTTACATGTCTTAGTTTTCACAATTATAGGTCATGGATCACCCGATTTCCTGTGGTGATTGTGGAAACTCAATAGCTTCGTTTTTGATTCGCTAACAAATGTGAAGTTTTTCTGAAACCTGCTCATAATTTTGTGAATATCAGACTGCAAATAATTACGTGCAGCATCAATCTCTGGATGAGGCAAGACCAACGTAGTGTCATCTGCAATGTGATAGGTCACAGATTCAAATTTAGCATATCGAAGTCATTCATGCATATAATTAATTACAGATGCCCCAGCGAAGTACCTTGTGGAACTTCGTATTTTGTTAACCTTAGGTCGCTATATTTCCCCCCAAATTTGACTATTTGCTTACGATTCTCAAGGTAGTTTTCCAAAACAGACACAAAAATAGCCCCCGAAATCTCCAATTTTCTAGCTTATCCAATACCAGATATCTGTCAATTGTATCAAATGCTTTTGTCAAATCCAAAAACAAGCACGGTACAATTTGATTGTCATCAAATTTTGAGTGCCCAAATTCTGAAAAGTTTTCAAGCAGTGTTATAGTGCTTTGACCAGTCCTAACACGTACTGAGTAGAAGAAAAAAGCATGCCATTATTTTTGCTAAATATTTGTGCATAGTATGCGCCAATATTGGCAGTATTGCTATCGGCCTATAATTCTGTACATCAGACTATTTTTCCTGTTTTATATAGTGGTCGTGCTAGTGACATTTTAAGAGCATTTGGCATAACACCTGTCATTAGTGATCCTTTAATAGCTGCTAAGATGACGGTTTTAAGTTCTTTAATGTGTCGAATTACATCTGCTGCTCTTACACCGTCAATACCAGGGGGCTTAGAATTCTGCATCTTGCTTATAAAATACAGCAGAGATCATTCTCTTTCATCGGCGGTAAATATGCGGACTTCAAAGATGTGTCTACATCAGCCTTTTTCCTAGTTTTGCATCATTTCTTCTGAGTTCATCAGTGCAATTTATAAAGTAGTCATTAAAATCAGTAGCTTAATATGAATATCAAGCAGTTGCCTGAAATTCGCCTGAATTGCGTCATCAGTGCCATGATCCTTTTTCCTGGACATGAGGTCACCAAGAAGCTCCCACGTTGTTCTCACGTTCTGTGCACTGTCTTTGAACCTTTTAGAAAAAGAAGCGCTTTGTGGCCAACCATAGTTTTGCTGTTACAAAATTACTCGGTTTTTAGAACCAGGTTTTTTGGGTGTTCTATACACCGCTTCCGAATTGAACCTTTTTCACTGTAAATCTCCATTATTTACTTATTTATCCAAAGACAATTTGTGTTCCTTCGTTTCATTACCTGTTCCTTAGGTGCCTTAGAATATATGTGAGGAAATATGTTCACGAGCTTCTCATGTATTTAAATACGTTTTTGCTGCATGAGACCGTTCCAGTTTTATTGCTTTATTAATATGTTGACTAATGCAATGGTTATCCGCGTTGTTTTAATCTCTTCATTTATGTTTGAAACAAAGTGTTATTTCAAAGAAGCTACGCAGACAAAATAACGATCACCTACTTTCGGCTTTATTACACTAGAAACAGTTTTTTTACTGTTGGTGTCGCGATATGGTCTATGCAGTGTTGTGTGAATTGTTCCCCGCGCCACAATTCTCTTGTAAAATCTTCGATTACATTACATTGTCCATATGTTGCTAAAAGGTCTAAGTAATTAAGAATGTGGGCCTATAAGTATTCGGTAAATCAATATTAGAATACCTACTGTGCATTCCCGAAAGTACACCGTTTAGTTCTATCAAAAACTGCTCTACATTGGTACTTGTAGGCGTATAGTTTGCACAGATGACATAGCTCTCAATCTTAGTGGTAAGTGATATCACTACCAATTCAGCAGTTTCGAAAGCATAATCAATCACTTCTGAACAGTGTTCCAAATTGACAAAAAATGAAATTCCGTCTCCTGTGTGTTAAACCATGCAAAAAGTTATATTGTTTATAACCGTCGAGGTTATAAAGACAACATTTTATGCTTTGCAAATTTGTTTCATATAGCACTATTACATCCAGGAGAATTGCTGCATTGAATGTATACAATTTCAGTTGATCCCAGTGTTTTTTGCACTTCTCCCATTAATCTGTCTAACAGTGAATTCAAATTAACATTTTAATAGGTCTTTTCAAGGTCCCCCTCGTCCCTCTCCTAAATCACGGAGGTCCCGGCAGCCTTCCTGACCAAGATTTTGCCACTGCTCTTCAAATTTTGAAATCTTTCGCCTTTGCCGCAGATTTTGCCATTCAGATAAGCTTCTTAATCTGCGGTGAAAAGTTCTCATTTATGTAAATGTCATCTGAACTCAGCTCTTCACTCATTTCTATCCAGTTTTCTCTTGCCATTCTGTGCGTAAACCTGACCAAAAGTGGTAAAATCTTTCCTTCTCGCGCTTTCGGCATGTGCGCAGCTTCTATTTCTGTTTTTTCAGGTACAGGGATGCACAGTGTTTCAGTCACTTTCTAGATCTTCTGATTAAGGTCCTCATAATTTAGTTTAGGAACACTATGTATTTCAATTTTTGTTTCTTCTAGGATACTGCTCGGTGCTGTCAACGGCAGAAGTCCCTTAATATCGTTTGCTTTCTCATTCAGCAGCAATTCCAAGGAGCCTACCCTTTTTTGCACTTCCTCTGCAGTTTTATATTGTCCATCAACGTTTTCCAAAAGTTACACATTTGCCTGCAAGAAGAGCCATATATGTTTTTATCTCATTGGTGGTCTTAATGCAACCGTCAAGCTTTCTTTCTATTGTCTCAGTCCGTATAGTTTGCATGCTCACGCTTTATTCTATCGGTTCAGCTTTAGCTCTCAGTTCAGTGATTGCTTCCAACAACTTCTTTAAGTTATTTAGAACTTCAGAATCACTTTCGCCATGCTTTGTTGGCTCAGCACGTTTCTCTTGGTTGGACGTGACCTTTGAAGTTTTGTCTCTTTTTTTTGTTAACACTACAAGTAGCACATTCCCATTTTGCAAAATAGTACGCTTGCATAACCTTCGCAGAAATTTTTGTAAGCCCAGAGCCTTTGCCAAAGTGGATTCATTATTACATTCAGCACATTTGAGTTTCCCTTGCACATGCAAAATTTGGTTCATGCATGCGAAGCACTCTGAGGACATCTTTGGTTGGCAGTCCAGCGGAAAGTAAGCAATAGAAACGATCCTTCAAAGAATTCCAATTATATTACCTATAGCAGAAGAACAGAAAAGTGTCCGTCACATCTGTCGTGCACCGCTGGACTGCTTAATTAAAAATTAGTTAGTTCTCATGATGATTGAACGATTTTCTGGCGTCTGCCAACACTGTGTGAAACTGTGCCGAAAAAGCCAAATTTTTGTCCCAAAGAGCCTATTTCTGAAAACTTCTGAAATTCTTCCCTGAAACACCTGGTATCTCCGCGTGGGAGGCGGAGCACACATATAGATTCCCTCAGAGGCAGAAGCTTCGAGCGTGCTTAATCATCTGTGTACCTACGTCTACACCATGAACCTAAAGAAAAAATGCTACAAGCGCACTGGCAATAAGACCCGGTTGGCTGCCTAAAAATATCTGCCCGCTTCCGTCGAAACAGCACTATACGAGAAAGCGCTGAGTAAATAACGGTCAGGCGAAATTACAGGAATATGCCAGTGGTGGTACCACGTTTACTCTACTTTACGTGACATTACGCAATTTTTTATTTACAATTCCTCTGTTATCGGTGACAGCGACATATTTGGTTTCATGCGACGCTAGCTTACCGAAATAGCTCGTCTTAGTTTCCCTTTAGTCTATCTTGTTAGGACTCCATTTTCGTCTATGTAAAACTTTTCTCAACAGTATTTACGGCTGAATTGAGTTATGCTTTGGGCATACCGGCTCTTGCATTCCATTTGTCATAAAACTAGTTGGCCTCTTCGATCTCTGATCCCGAACGGCTCCCACTTTGTTTAATTAGTGATTTTTGAGGGAAGGAGATGACACAGTAACTGTCTCACTTCTCCGCGGACACCTAAAGCACGCTTTAACAAAAATTCGTGGGACAGCCCTTTCCTTACGGCGCGTTTGAGGTGTCCAACGATATATGAGACAGATACTTCGCCATTTCCTTCCCCATTATTATTATTATTATTATTATTATTATTATTATTATTATTATTATTATTATTATTATTATTATTATTATTATTATTATTATTATTATTATTATTATTATTATTATTATTATTATTATTATTATTATTATTATTATTAAGTAAAGATGGTATGAGACGATTGCGCTAATCGGTCCCTTTAGCGGCCTGCGGTCCTCTTTCCATATCACTTCGCTGACAAAGACACAGTACTTTTGGACACAGATTCCACACGGAGAAGTCTAACGATGCGCACTTTATACTGACCGCTCACGGTCTTTTAGGGGCTGCGGCGTTCATCAGTTCACAGCGACCTTCCGGTGGCTGCCCATGTAGGCGCCACTGTACTATGTCAAGCAAAGAGGTATGAAACGCCAGCAAGTATTTTGCTACTCGCTTAATTAATTCTACCATAATTAGAACCTCTTTAATCACTTTCATGCTAATTATCACAAAGCCGTAAGGCACGGCTTTAGGCGAAAGACCACGAGACATACATACAAACCCTGCATGCACACAAGCCGTTCAATGCGTGCCTGTGTGGTCTTTTTCGGGTCAGCAGTAATGAATTATTTGTGTGTATGTTCAAGTAAAGAGGCGAGATAGAAAACTGTCCTCATGTCACTGGCAAACCATGTCCGACATTCTCAGACAAAATTTTGCACATTAGAAAACTGTTAGAAATTGTTATAGCAATAGTGAAGGTAAAGATTGTGATGTGCAGCACAATCTTTCTTTTCAAGTGTTTCCATTGATCGCATCGAACAGTTAAGACTGCCACAGAAAACCAATGGGGAACGCTTTTCACGATAACAAAAATATTAATAGAAAAAATGCAAGACTAATGTCGGATGATCTGCTGACTCATTTATTTGTGCAGTGAAATTTTATATTATATGAAAAAATTGCGTTCATATCCAGTTTCATGCTCAAAAATGCTTTTGTCCAGAATTCTTCGGTATGCTCCTCCGCAGGGAGCAGAGAATTGTACTAATGGCAGGTTGAAATTGTGTTTGTAAAATTTATTTATTTTATTTACAGAATACCGCAGACCGAATCGGTCCAAGCAGGAGAGGGTACATACATTTCTTAGTAAGCACTATGCCTTGGAATAAGCAACTATGGTGAAGTTACAATTTGCAACAAGAAAAATAATAACATACATAAACAAGGTTATAAAGCAAATACACTTTGTGAAAGTACATGCCCCGAACACAGGCACATAGACAAAGAAGTACACTATGCACTGTTAATAAATAATCGTCATTTTTATCCGTACTGTCAGATGTATAGGCTCTCAAAAGGTAGAAAAAAGGAGAGGTGAGTCATGAGGCAGGGAATTCCAGTCAGATATTTTTTTCGGGAAAAATGAATATTTGTAGAAGTTCGTGCGGGCAAATATTGGCTTGATACTGTGACTATGTTTTTGTCGTGAAGGTCTGGTTGTGTCCCTTTCGAAGTAGTCCTGTCGCTGAATACCTAGTTTTTGAAAATACAGAGAGTGAAAAAAACGCAGCCGGGCAGCCCTTCTTCTTCCATCCAGTGGCTCAAGGGCTGCCTGATGTAACACGGCGGACGGAGAGTCCCTTCGCTTATATCGGTTATACATGAACCTTACTGCAAATCTCTGGATTTTTTTCTAATTTTTCAATGTTGATTGTGGTGTGTGGGTCCGATACTATGCTGGCGTATTCAAGAGTTGGTCTAACAATTGTTTTGTACGCTTGAAGTCTAAGTGCGCTTGAAGAATTGCCGAATTTATGTTTTAAGAAGCCTAGCTTTTTCCTTGCAGAGGAGCAGATGTTGAAAATATGGGATGACCATTAAGATCAGGTGTTAAAGTCAAGCCCAGGTATCTGTATTCTTCCACTTAACTAATTATGTTGTCCCCAATGCCATACGTAAATTTCATTTTGTTGATCTTGTTCGTAGCACATAAATAAACAGTTTTGCCACTTTCAAATACAGCTTTTTCCTAAGGGCACTTAGAGATTGGAATGAACTACCAGATTCAGTTGCCATATCATCATCTCTCAGTGCATTTACAGCTGGGTTAGAGGGTCTCATCTTCTCTGACAAAATTGCGTTATGTAGATTCTGTTTCCGGTGCGTGTAATACGTGCGTCTTTTTTCCCTCACTTGTTCACTGTGTGCCACTTTTTTCATTTACTACCTCTGCTTTGCATTGTCGTTGTCTTTTTGTTGTTGACTTGGAGCGGGACTTTCCTTTTCTTTGTTTTATATTTTTTCTCCACTCCTGTAAGAGCCCTTCTTATGCTGACAGTATCAATAAACAAACAAACAAACAATTAATTGTCATATCCCACTTTTTACACCAGTCTGCAAGAAGCTGCAAGTTCTAATTTAGAACAAGTTGATCGGATACAGAATGAATACTTTTGAAAATAATGCAGTCATCAGAGAGTAACCTGACCGACGTGTTTAGTTCTAGAACGCCTAACAGGTCGTTAATGTAAATATTATGTGGAACAGGCCTCAAGACTTAACCCTGAGGAACACCTGAATGAACATCTAGGAAGCGGGAGCAGTTGCCATCAATTTCCACATATTGTTTTCTATTTTGTAAATATGGCATAACCCAAGCAATAATATGGGAGGGGATACCTATTTCTTTCATTTTAAATATTAATTTAGAGTGAGGGACCCTATCAAACGCTTTGGAGAAATTCATAAAAATTATATCGACCTGACCGCCACTATCGAGAGTTTTTGTTAGATTACGTACGGTATCAATTAGTTGCGTAGTAGTGGAAAAACGTTGCCGGAAGCCATGTTGCCTGTTGCTAATTATTTCATTCGTGTCTAAAAAACTGTTATGGTATTTGAGTATAATATGCTCGATTAATTTGCTAGGAATAGAAGTGACAGATATTGGGCGGTAATCATTTATTTCGGATGAATTTCCTTTCTTTAATACGGGTACAACACGCGCAACACGCTAGTCATGGGGTACGACGCCTGACTCTACAGATTTTTGAAAAAATACGACGAGAAACCTTGCCAAAATTTCCGCATACCTTTTTAAAGGGACACTGAGGAGAACTCTATCATTATTTTTTTGTTAGCAAAATCTGATAGTTCGGCATTTCATGGCTTTGCTGCCGCTTGTCCGGGCGCGAAAGATGCATTTATTTCAAAGAAATTTGGATTCGAAGATGAAAAAGTTTTTCCCGCCGCTCTGATTCAAACTCAGGGAACTCTTATGACGCCACGGCAACTCTTATGACGTCTCAGAACGGAGTGACGTGATACGTGACGTAAACGCAGACTCCGTGATTTCTGACGGCTAGCGGTGCGGTGCGCAACCTTCCTTTGCCAGCCTCAAAGACTCGTAAGTTCCATGAAGTAAGAAACATTCCTCCAAGGTGGCGCCTCTTGTCCTAGGAAGTCATCACGCTTGTACTTGCGAGATTGGCCTGTGGCGGCGACACCTGTATTTTGGTTCTTGCTATTTTCTACATTACAAGAGCTTTGTTTTCAGTAAGAGAGGCGTTTTTGTGATCAGGAGCTGCTATTCTATCGATACAAGCCAACTTAAATTTCTCCTCAGTGTCCCTTTAAGAATGCTGCGGGAATATTATCAGGGCCGGCTGACCTTTTTGGGTCCAATCACAATAGAAGTTCGGTAACACCTTCCAAAAAGATAGTAATGTTGCTTGTGCCATCGCTGACTGACGTGTTATCAATCCTCGCATCAGGTCTGGATAATAGGCTATAAAATTGGAGCTTGAAACTTTCTGCCATTTCCTTTTTGTCCGTGACAACTTCTCCGTCAACCGTTACTTGCTCTAGCTCTTTATTGTCCTCATTCGACAGGTACTGCCAAAATTTTCGGGGATTCTTTGTTGCAAACGACCAAGTGTCTCAGAAAAGTACCTGTCTCTTGCTTTTTGCAACCCATGCCTAGGAGAGGCGCTTAATTCTTTAATTAGTGGCGCATTTTAATTCTTTTTCTTTCTGCGGCGCTTGATTTTTCGTTTCAATTGAATTAGTTCACGGGTTAACCAAGGGTTTGTTCTACCTAGTTTCTTTATTTTTTCCGGTACAAAGTTTCGTACGCAGTAATCGCAGAGGTATTTAAACCTCGTCCACAATGCATTTACATCGTCCTCACAAAACGATGACAGCGCATCTTCCAGAAAATGCATAATACGTGGGTTGTCTGCGGCGTCAAAATGCTTCACAGTTCGTAATTTTGGCATGCACGTTCCCAGTTGGCGTGGGAGCATGCAGGTAAAATAGACTAGTCTGTGATCAGAAGTACCCTCGTAAACTTAATTAAGGCAATTTTTTATGCCCGCGTAATATAAAACGATGTCTAGAATTGAAGAAGCTGAACTAGTTACGCGTGTAGGAGAGTGTACAGGCTGGACTATATTATACGCCAACAATATATCAAGTAATACTTCTGAACAACGCGCATCGGGGGGACTAAACTTCATGGTGCCCCAATCAATGTGGGGAAGATTAAAGCCACCTGCAATTATTATATTCTGATTTGAAAACTTTTCTATGTAATCATATAATTCCAGTAGATATTCTGGTCCCGCCCTGAGAGTCCTATAGATTCCAAAATAGCTATTTGGTTGCCTGTGAACATCAGCCTACACGAAACGCTTTCATGATAAGTGGAAACATCGATTGATGATAAGTCGAAAATAACGATTGATTAGTGTATCACTTACGCCGTAATCCGATGTCTGCCACCCTCGCTGACTTAGTTTGTGAACAGAACCTTGTTGACCTTTGCCGAATAAAAAGCGATGATATACATTTCACGGATTTCCAATCCTCTCTGAATGATAGACTTGACCGGATATATTTTTGCTGGCATATAACTGTTTGCGAATTCCTAGTGGCGTTTGCTCATCTAAGAAGGTACACTTGGCGTCTACTCTTACTGCAGTGGGAGCTATTGAAGCTGAATAATTCGCTACTCCTAGATGAGAATTTCAGCGAGCTGCTTGCTTAAAGATACGTAAGCGCGTGTAAATCTCTCAGTCTTTCAAAGATGCCATATAAAGTCAAATCACTGATCTCTTTCTTGAAGCGTCTTCACATTAGTGACTTGGGGTGCACCCAGAATGATCTGCATAAACCGGAAAAAAATTGTCCTGGGATCGTAGCTTGATGACGTCAACAACAGCAAGCGACAGTTCTGGTTTTTTCGAACGGCATACACTCCCTCCCCTCCCGATAGCTGTGTTTAAACAGACGATTAAACGCCCATTTGCGGTAATGTTTGCGTCCACTAGTCATAGCTGTTCGGAGGCTTTCTGAGGTTTTTCTAAGGAATTTGATGACACCTTTCATTTTATCGCTGTACGTTTTGCCTTAGAGCACTTGCACAGATCAGAAAACAGATGACAAAAGTTCGTATTGCGACGTTATTTCCTACAGCCTTATCTCGCCTGTCTGGACAGCACTATAATGAAAAGGGTTCGAGGAATGTGTGTTTAATGGACCGTAAGGTATTTCTTTTTTAAAATTCACACGTTGACCTTACCTGTCAACACCTATCTGCATGCTAAGGGGTCGTTTGTGCCATGGTCGCTGAAGCGTCGCCTATGTGTTGGCAGCCAGAGACTATTGATCACTGCCGCGCACACATAACGAACGACCACATTTCAAAAGCGAAGCAAGACGGGAAAGTGGGCGAGTTGGTAAGTATTCATCATTTTACTCACAGCGCCACAAGAACGGGTCACGAGACGAAAGACTAACACGAAAAAGCGCTGACTATCAACTGGGCTTTTATTGAAGAACAAAAGGCGGATATATGCAGACACTGAAATACTTAACAAGACAACAAAAGTTATCTGGAAGGCACGTGGAAGGTCACATAACTCAATTCCCTCTCGGATAATGCAATGGAAGGGCTGCCGATACACATCGTACCATTGTGGTGTGTATAAAAGGCCTCCATTACCTTGCGTGTTAGCTTATCGCTGTGTCGGAACAGGATGTGCATGTTCTTGTAATCAGGAATGCATTTGCACTGCTTGCATCGAAAAGTCGACTGGGCAAGAGGGTAACCCTTTGCTCTCCTTTCTGCGTAATCTTTCTCATGCTTGCATTGGCATTTCCTGCAGTGGGCGCCTGTGTGGGAAAAGGGGGTAATTTTTTCTTGTGTTCTCATGCTCCATTAGACGCTTGCTGACACACCTGCCAGCGAAAAACAGAATGACCCCCTCTTTCACACAGGCGTCCACTGCAAGAAATGCCAATGCAAGCATGAGAAGGATTACGCAGAAAGAAGAGCAAAAGGGGACCCCTTGCCAAGACGACTTTTCGATGCAAGGAGTGCAAATGCATTCCTGATTACAAGAACATGCACATCCTGTTCCGACACAGCGATAAGCTAACACGCAAGGTAATGGAGGCCTTTTTACACACCACATCGGTACGATGTGTATCGGCAGCCCTTCCATTGCATTATCTGAGAGGGAATTGAGTTATGTGACCTTCCACGTGCCTTCCACATAACTTTTGTTGTCTTGTTAAATATTTCAGTGTCTGCATATTTGCGCCTTTTGTTCATCAATAAAATACCAGATGATAGTAAGCGCTTGTTCGTGTTAGTCTTTCGTCTCATGTCCCGTTCCTGTTGCGCTGTGAGCAAAATGATGGATCCAAGCGCGAAGTCTTGCTTCTGACTGTCTCTGTAATTGATACCACAATTATGGCTCGCGTGTATGGTACGGCAAAAGTGCTTAGCTATCCAGGAAGAACCAGGAAGGGCAATATAATGATCTCTTTCCAATCCGTCTTTATTCTTATTTTTCGTGCGATTCAGTTCTCGTATGCCGTCAGTGTCGCTGGAATGAGTGCGACAAACAGGTGCAGGACAGGAATAGAATAAAAGCTTACGAAAGGAATTGTATGATAGCAGCCTCAAATTTCTTGCATGCCTGCCATTTATTGCCTACGAAGAAATTATGAGCATAAATAGCGGTTAATTGCTCTGAGAAGACAGTGCGCGGAAAAATATGTCGTGATTGCTTTCGCTTTCTATCACTACACAAGATTATAAATCAGTATTAATATTCATGTAAATCTATACCGGACAGAAGGAAAAAATGGGTGTATATAATGGTATTTTTACTGACAACTCCCTGTTCAAATGCTTTTCGAAATAACACTGCGTAAAACTCATCCATTCCTGCAGTGAGGCCTTTACGTAGCACGTAACAGATCGCAAAATTTTCAATACTCATTTTCCCCCGTTCAATAAATGAATGGAATGAGCTCTCCTGTAAACTATTAAGCGGAGCCAAGTCTATAGAAAGGATTATTTATTGAGTAATAATAGGCTATTGCTTTTGTTTCATGCCTAAATGCCTCTACTCCTACATTTATTGTCTTCTATACTGTTGGCAATGCTTTTAAGCGGTAACTGTAAATAAACTAAATAAGTGAAATATAGACACAAGCAGTATAATCGAATGCAGTCTTGAAAGATTTGTGTTCCGGAATCATTGATTTGGCACTTGAGGAGCAAGACCTGAACAATGACATGCGTACATGGCCTGTAAAACCAAACACGAATCATTTGTTGTCTTATTCCTCACATAAGTGATGTTTTCGTCTTTTGTAAGTGTTCTGGGTTTCCTTCCGAAGAAACGCTTCGTAAAGAAGGTGCTGTCGAAGCATTTCTGTCAAATCCGGATCAAGTTCAGGCAGGAATTAGCAATGAAGGCAAGATCAATCTATAGTTAAGAAAATAATTGAGAGGTTTTCACAGCTGCCATCTGGAAAGCGTGCTACATATAATCGACTACAAAGTGTGATTACTAGTATTTAGCAACCATTATTTATTTTGACAAAAAAGCGGATAATTTATACTCCAACGTGTCACCAGCTATTTGGAATAGCCGTCGATGTCTTTTTGTGCAATACATCACAATTATTCGGGGCCTACTTCTTACATTGCGGCATGGCGGAGCACGCGAGTCGATTAGTCAACAGTCACTGCTGCTGGCTACAGATTCTAAGACGTAGGCTCTGCTCTGGTCCTAATGGCACTCGTGGAGTACTATGTACCGCTCGAAGTGAATCGATGAGTGCAGGCACGTATACAAACATATTGTGTTTTGTTGTGCTCTTTATCTTCTTTCAACTAGAGTCTATTTGAATTTCTCTCTCTGCACTTTTATGCATGAGCATTAAAATGTATGATTTGGAAAGCAGCAAAGTGAAGTGCCCTGCTCTTCTTCACTGCTACACGGAGCACGTTCATGGCTGCTTTTTCCGCTGTTGTCTCGACAGGGGCGGACTACATCCGACAAACAAATCTTAGACTGATGGCTATCCAGATATCGGACGGAATTTGCGACAAGGTATAATTTATTCCACCAAGTTATGCAGGAACAAGGCTGTCCCTCGTGAAAGGCATTCGTTTTCTTTTTTGTCAGCCATAAAACACCACCGGTGCTCATATGAAAGCTTTTCTGCAGTTGTTTGCAGAGCCCAAGAGCTAGAGCACGCAGTATCTAAGATTAATGACTAGCGAGATTATCAAGCAACCTTGGAGGCTGTATATCTGGCTACACTTATTTTACTAGGCTTTAGTGTGGCCTGTCCAATGTTTGTCATGCCCCCTTCCCCCACCTCCGCCTTTCCTGCCGATCATGAGGTATTGTATGCGGTTGACTTTTAGACGGTGTTGTCCCCGGTGCTTACGTGCGTCCTACTCGATTTTTCATTGTTAATACCCTACCATTCTTTCCTTACTTCTATCCAATGGCAGCGCAACGATCCACCACAATAAAATAATCGCCTTGAGAGGAGAAAACGGCAAGCAACCAGTATGTAAATAGGCAGAGGCAAGATGACGGTATTCCAGCTTTAATTTAAAAAAAATGCACAGGACATTATACGATGCGAAGAAAAAATGTCATTAGCGATATGCGTTGTGCATTTTACTTTTTCAGCGGTTACCTGTCTATTGTGTCCTTGAAGTAGGTTTTGCTGTCACTTGTGTGGCGACGCAGCTTTCGAGAGAGTGTCTGGGGGCGAAACGTGGAGTTGTGCGTGTAGGAGGTGGGTAACACACACACACTCACACACACACACACACACACGCACACGCACCCGCACCCGCGCGCGCGCACGCACGCACGCACGCACGCACGCACGCACGCACGCACGCACGCACACACACACACACACACACACACACACACACACACACACACACACACACACACACACACACACACACACACACACACACACACACACACACACACACACACACACACACACACACACACACACACACACACACACACACACACACACACACACACACACACACACACACACACACACACACACACACACACACACACGCACGCACGCACGCACGCACACACGCACACACGCACACGCACACACACACCGATTTTTTTGGGGAAAGACTACTACACTGCTGACGCAGTAAAACGAGACATCAGCTCTGCTCTCTGTTAAATCCTACTGATGGAGAAATCCAGAATGGCGACATCTTGCTTGAGATTGATGTATGTGCTGAGAAGCGCAGCTCTTTGCATTGATACTGTGTGGAGATGCACTACTTTTGTTAACCGCACCAAAGCCCTCAAAGGCACTCCGAAATGAGATATTAGGTCAAGCTACAGTGATAGGCTACCGCCACATGGTAGGAAAGCTTTCTTCGGTATACTTTAAAACGAGCGCTAAGAAGCCTGAAAACTGGTAGAGAGAGAGAAATACGTTTTATGCATGAAATAGCAGTGTGGGCCCTCATTCCAGGAGCACATTGGGATTTGCCGCCACTCTTGCCCCTTTGGCGAGCGAAAACTTGTCTTCCGAATGTGAGCTGGACAGCACTGCCTCCCAGTCCTCAGTTGTTTGGTGATTGATTCTTGGTATAGGTGGGTTTTTCTGGCACACCCACACAATATGGCACAAGTCAGCCACTTCACCGCTGAAGGCGCAGTGCGGATCGTACGAATTTGGAAACAGATAGCTGAATTTCATGAGATTTATATAAGTATTCTATTGCAATTTCTTTCAAAAGATCCCTTGCTCCCTGTTTACATTTTTGTGCTGTTCGGCGTTTACTTTCCTCGTTAATCTGAAATGTTGGAGTAAATACTTGTAGCTTAGTAGTGGTTCAGAACAATTATGTTCCTACGAATGCTAGGGGACCCGGGGTTACAGCGGCGGGCAGAGTCGTGAGCGCCTTCGTTTCCAACATCCGCAAAGTGGCCTGGAGTCCATATGTCTGGGGATTTAAAGTCTGTATCTTCTTTAGTTTTGAGTATTCTGAGTAGACTTGGCACAGCATTTCTCGATTCCTGCAACTACTTCTGGTCACGATAGGCCTTTGATTGGTTGATATGATTGGGTGATTGGTTGATATCATTCTCGTACAGGTATGATTAGTTGACATCATTCTCGTACAGCGCTAGTTCGATGGCAGTGGGCAAGTACCTTCGGAGAATCGATCGTGTCTTACTGATGGTGCGCTTGCAGATTTTTTTTAAAATGCGTGATGCGGGAGGTTTGTATGGAGATCAGCAAGCACACGATAAGGTGCTGCCTCTCGTAGAATTCCGACACGTGAACTGTGTCCCATGGAAACAGTGCTCTGCCTAAGTGAATTCTGGCACTGTGAATAAGACAAAATAGGGGTGGACCGCATCTTGTTCTGTCAGATCATGAATGACAGTTTACCACTACCTCTGAAGAGAAAAATATGAAACTGCTGTATATTGCCGACTCTCTCCTTTGGGGCTGAAACGTGGAGGCCAACGAAAAGGGTTCAACTTAAATCTGACCACTGAGCGAGCCACGGAAAAAAAATGATAGGTGCAACGTTGAGAGACCGGAAGCGGGCAGAGTGGATGAGGGAAGAAACGCGGGTTAATGACATCCTAGTCGAAATCAAGGGGAATAAATGGGCTTGGGCAGGGCTTGTAACATGAAGGCAGAATAACCGATGGTAGTTAAGGGTAACGGACTGGGTACGTACAAAGGCAAGGAAAGCGTAGCAGGGGCGGCAGAAAGAAAGATAGGAGGGCGGATGAGATAAAGAAGGTTGCTGGGATAAGGTGGCCGCAGCTGGCACAGGACAGAGTTAATTTGACAGGTATGTGAGAAGGCTTTTTCCTGCAGTGGTTGTAGTCAGGCTGATGAAGATACTGATTACGGAAAAGTCGTCTTTTTTTCTTCGAAGGAACCCGTTAGCCTGAAGCAGTGGCATCGGGGTGACGGCTCACGACAAAAAATTTCTACGCTGACTCAAAAGCAGGGGCTACATTTTACAGCCAATCTGTTTTAATAGGCAGCACCAATCCGTATGAAGGAAGAATATTTTCGTTACTGAGCACCACTTGCTCTCCATGAAGTACATTATCGGCACGCAATAAACACAAATGAATATACGTCAAGCGTAGTGCAAGAAGCGGCGAAATTTGTTTTCCTTTGTAACTCCAGGAGAACGAAATGTTCTGCAAATAGGCTACGTACTTCTCGCCCTCGACAAGCGCGCAAGCCCGACCTACGCTTCTTGTACCTCGTTCTTTGGTTATAAATAATCTAAGGTTGTTTGCAAAATGAGAAGCACATCAGCAATCCGCCTTTTTCATGTTCCTGTGCTGCCACCTCGCGTACAGCGCTGGAAGCTCATTAGAAGCGTACTGTGCGCCCAACCCGGCCGCACTGAGTGCCGCTGCGGAGCACGTTTTGTAGGAATCTGTCAACGATGGCGTGTGCTGGGCAGCACCTGGTACCTGGAGGATTTCTAGGATTGACTGGTGGCTGTGTGCGATGTCCGAGGCAGGCTGCTGAGCCCACCGAAGAGCAAATTCTTCAGTATCTCCGATCATGCGGCATGCGATGCGATCGCCAGCTGAGCAAGGGCCGCCGCTTCAGAGATGAAGGCGACATTCGGAACATAATGTTCAATGAAATATACCCGATCAGTGAGAATGGCGTTTTCCGCTGTATATGCCTGCCATCCATGAAAGGTGGATACTACATCGTGCACGCCGTAGCCCAGAAAACGACTGGGGACAACAGTTTTCACAATCCTGCCGAGGTGGCTGAGTGTTTATGGCGCTCGGCTGCTGGCCCGAAAGACGCGGGTTCGATCCCTGACGCGGCGGCAGAATTTCGATGGAGGCGAAATTCTAGAGGCCCGTGTACTGTGCGATGTCAGTGCACGTTAAAGAACCCCAGGTGGTCGAAATTTCCGGAGCCCTTCACTACGACGTCCCTCATAGCCTGAGTCGCTTTGGGACGTTAAACCCCACTAAACCAAACCAAGTTTTCACGAGCAATCGTTGTGCTCAAGCGCTTCCGTATAGCTACACGAGCTATAAAAGCACAAGCGTAATCACAACATGACAGCTCTGCTAGCATTTTACTTTATTTTTCCACAGCACACCGCTGCATAGGTTAAACAAGCATGCGCGTCCATAAAGACGTGCGCGAGAAGCGCACATTGAGCCATTCCGACGAAACCACGCAGAGCTTTTCATCATGGATATGATGCGAACAGACGTATAACGCACCTTCTGCTTCTTCTGCCTCTTAATACATGGCACATACCCACATGGGGGTATTGGCCAAGATGTAGTGGCATAAACAAGGAAATTTCTTTAGGAGATTACGACAAAATTGTAGCACCATGCGTGAATGCTCTCGTAGCTTCTTTTTCGTTGTCCGCTCCATCGCGCGTTGAAAGCGGCTCACAGCACTTGCCCACTTGGCCTTCTTGCTTGAGAAAGCAAAAAGCGCCGGAACGAAGTCTGGTGCCGCGGTGACATTCGAGGCCTTCCTGCCCATGAATAAAACATTTCGTGATGGACTGCACACGCATTTAACTACAGTACCTCGTCCGCACCTGTCACAAAGTGATTTCCGCACAGTCTTGACGGTGTCCAAGGGCGGCCACGATCGTGGAGCCGGCGAACGGCATTTATCCACGCTTCGTGTCGAAGGCGGTCCCGGGAAGCGTTCGGAAAGCGAAAAAATTCGAGTTTGCTTCCCTTTACATATTGGGCACTGCAGCCGTATGCAGCACATGTCGTAGGCATCGCCAAATGCGTCGCGCTGAACGCCCGACGGCTGCAGCCACGCACCCCGCGTAGGAAGCCGGTTTGTTTACGCTTCCACGGCCGGTATCGAGTGGCGCGCAATCCTTCCAATATGTTTCGCGACACCGCCGCCAGGGGATGGGCGCATGCGCAGTCGCGTCGTGAAAAAGGCGGATTACATTAGGACGGGCTATATACATAGCAGCCGCCCTGTCTAGCAGAGCCCTGGACTAGGAGCGAAAACTGATGGGATGGGCCATCCAGATAACTGCAGCAAATGGGGCCCTGGACTAAGGCTTCCAACTTCTGGGGTCCTCCCTTCTTATCTTTGCTCACAATGAACGTTTTCTTTTCTCTCACACTCTAACAGCATTCACAACCTCGGGATTTGTCTGGATGCGCTTAATGGACGCGCATGACTGATCCTTCGGTTTGGTTGTTGCTTTCTGCCCTCATTTTTTGGCGTAATGCTGTGCATAATCCGTGTTTTCTTATTAAACCTTCAGTTTCCAGGCAGCACTTACGGCATCCGTTGTTTGTTTCGTTGTGTGACTGTATGGGCTGTTATTTTCACCGTATTTGAAAAGTGTTGTTTAAGTGAGCTTTTTTGAAAGAATGAGGAAATTTACTCAAGGAATGAACGGGCAGTTTTAATTTGAAGAAAGGATTCGGTTAAGGCTCAATGACTCGTCTATTTCATAATTCAGCAGGAGGGCCTTGAGAGCCATCACATACAATGAGGACCCCGAGCTGCACATTTATAATGCATTTTTTGGTAACAATAGTTTGTGAGTACAGCCAGAAAATTTATGTTTATAGATAGAAGTCATATAACTTAACTTACTTGCTACCCCTGGATGCAGACGAGAATAATTTCTACAATAAAATCAATTAATTGTTGACTCAGTGCTAGTTGCACGACAGTGTCTCTAGTTAAAATGCGCAAACTACTGTGTTATAGCCTCGCCGGAAGGTACGTCTGATTAGAAAGCCTGATGGTTCTACAAACTTTTTCGTCATCAGCTGGTCACCAAATACTAATAAATACGTTTTGGGTTTTATGGGGTTTGACGTCCTAAAGCTACTTAGGGTATGAGGCATGACGTACTGGAGGGGTCCAAAAATTTCGACCACCTGGGGTTCTTTAACTTGCACTGACACCGCACAGTACACAAGCCTCGAGCATTTTACCGCCACCGAAATTCGATCGCCGCGGGCGGGATCTAACCGGTATCTTTCGAGTCAGCAGCCGGTCACCATAGCCACTGAGCCGCTAATGCATAAGGCGAGATATACACCAGGTGAGTTTTCCGGTCAGTTGACAGCGAACACGATAACTTCGACTTCTTTTACACCTAGTGGACGAAAGCAGTAAAGTAAACGTGGCGTTGGACAAAAATATAAGTTCAAAAGTGATACCACTTTTGTATACGGCTGGCAGGAGCCTGTTAACAAGTGTGCGTGCAAAGCAAAACGTTGAGAATGATTGCTGGTTTGGTTAACCACATCAACATGTCCTTCGTAAGTGCCACAATTTTCAGTTAGAAAGGAATGAGCTTCGTGAGGAAGCTGCATTTCGGAAACTTGATTTTAAATGCAAGTCAACAAAACGCACGAACTAATAACGGCGAAAAGTAAGTTAGTATTAGAGAGAATAAGACAGAAGTTTGGGTTGGAATTTCTACTCCTGTATCAAGGCAATTCGGGGTATTCTATGAATCCTTTGAAGTACATTAGGCAAGGCCCATACCATTACGAACACTGGTCTTTTATTCACACTCTGAAGTACTCATTGTTTTCTGCCAGTGCTAGTACAACATATGATGCTTTTACTGCAAGGCGCAGGAATGACTATTTCTTCGCCACAAATAAGGCCAGACTTCCAATGAAATAAGAGACGAGATTTCAGGCAGCGTTCTCTGTTCCTCGTTACGAGATAGAGGAGAGTTATTTGGCCTCCTACTGGGAATTTTCGCGAGGTTGGACGCGCATGCCAAGTGCTCAACGTTCACTGCCACTGTTTGCGGGTTCACAAACACAATTTCTACTCCTGCATCAAAGTAATGTTGGGCATTCTATGAATCCTGTTATGTACAACAGGGAATACCCATACCATTATGAACACAACACTGCTCTTTTATTCACAGTCTGCAGTACTCATTGTTTTCGATTCATGTTTCCGTTCTGCTCGGCGGCTTCGGAGAGGAACAAAATGCAGCGCTCTACGCTTCGGCACAAATGCACGAAGAACCTTCGCGGCTGTTTTCCACGCTGTTTTTGACGACGGCTGTTTATCCAGGACAACTGAGCGCCCGATTTATGGCCCTGTAGATAAAAATGCAAAGACCTCGCAAGAGGTAATTTCTTCCACCGCCCACTAAATGAGCACAGGGCTGTTTCCTAGAAAAAGCTCTCCGACTAAGGGGAAGGGTAGGGGAGGAGGAAGACAGTCTTAAAACTGCACCAATGCTTCCATGGAAGCATTCACTGTTTTTTTACTGAGTGGAAACGCGTCACCATACAGTCTATGAGATTTATGACCTGTAGCATTACAGTCTTGGAGGCAATCTTCTTGGCTACTCTTCTTGACTCTCTTTATTCACAGCCTCTGCAGGGTTTATTATGGGGCAGAGGTTGTGAAACACGCGCGTCTGAGTCAAAGATATATCTGAGTGTTGATTTGGCGGCCGCCTATGGACATTCGCGTATTCATGGCGTGATTTCGATGGCGGTGCACTAGGGTTGCAACATCGGTTGTGATCTTGAGGAAGTGGTTTGGCGTGTGCATCGAGCGCGTACAAGTTTGTTAATTTATTGTTTATTCAAAAATGCCGCGGAAAACTATGTGTTTGACTAGGCTAATTTCTTACGTAATCTGATTTGTATTTTGTTCAAGCTTACGTTTTTTCATTCCTTGCTGTATTACATTACATTTTCCAATTACTTTTTGTTTTCATTTTGCTGCATTGTTTTTACTTTTTTATCCACTCCCTTCTGTAACGCCCCACTGGGGCCCTGAAAGTATTGTAATAAATAAATAAATAAATAAATAAATAAATAAATAAATAAATAAATAAATAAATAAATAAATAAATATACTTCTATTACGATCGAGAGGCTTGGGAGTGGAGATATTAACTTGAATTAAACTATAAATCTTTCCGCCTTTTCGACAGTGCTCGGCAGTTTTAGAGGCCTGTCCTAAGACTAGATGAAGGTGGCGGTGTAGCCCCAGGATGGGCATCCTGCTATAACTCAGTGACAAATCGTGATCACGAGGCTTTTATTATGTTCCAGCAGTTCTATGTCGTAACCGACAAGCGGCGTGCACTCACATAAGCACTCTTCGAATGTGAAACATTTGCCAGGGTTATCGCATCACGTGCGGATGAGACTAAAGAAACAGAGCTGACACTTTCAGGTTACGTTAGCATCTGTCAACGTAGGCACCACGACAGACGAGGAACAGAGATTGCTGACATAATATATAGGAGAAAGCTTCATGTTATCTGTATGCGCGATACAAGATGGGAAGGAGAAAAATCAACAGAATTTGAAAAGAGAAGAAGATCTACTACATCAGGGTTAACCAGGAAGGAAGGAATGAACAGAGAATCAGTCTGTCCGGAGGAATGAAGGGAAAACTTTTTGAAGTGTACGAAATCACTGACATGATAATTACGTTGAAGCTGGTTGTCAGAGAAGCTGTGCCTGTGGTGAGCTCCTATGGCCCACGGAGTGCAACAAGCAACAGCAAAACAAAAGCTTGTTTAACACAATGGGGGAAGAACTAAGGCGGCTGGGTTGCGAGGACTGAACTGTTACCGCGGGTGACCTCACTGGGTACATCGGAGGCAACAAAGAAGGCATAGTAAGAGTGCATGGAGGATATGGTTTCACGGAGGACAGGAAGAACGGCGAGAGGATAATATACTTCCCTGTTGACTTTGACTTGGCCATCGTAAACTCATACTTCAGCTTAGAGCAACTCACAACTGAAAAGAGTACCGGGCGATGCGCACCAATTGTCTATAGCTACTGTGCCACGTGAAGGAATTTCAGAAGTGAAGAATAATATAGTGAACCCAAATGAATGCGCGAGAGCACAGCACGGACCATGGCTTATAAACATTCAAACCAGGAAGACTAGAGCGACAGCTAATGGAAGGAATAAAATAAATATTAAGGTAAAAAAGAAGACTAAGTTGTTCAAGCTGCAGCGCTTGGGAATGAAGAACAAATTTCAACAAGCACTACTGCTCATAGAATCGCACCATCATGAAGCGCTCAGGAATGGTGGCAGAGAAATGCAGTATCTATCAGCAGTGCTTGTAGGGAACTTTCCGGAGAAACCAGAGGGAAGCAATGGGTAGGCAAGGAAAGTTGGTGGGATTATAGGGTTCGAGCAGCAGTGAAGGCAATGAAACTGGCGACGAATGGGCCGGATGACACACAGAATGCAGGCGACTCGTCAATCTACACGAAAGAGAAGAAGAAAAGAATCAAGAGAAGAGTGCAGGGAGGAATCAAGGCGTATCAGACTATGTAAGAATGTAAGAATAAAAACTACTGAGAAAAAAAAAATTAACACCGCATTTACTCCATTACACTAAATAGGTCGTAGTTGTGTTAGAACAATATGTATCGGCTCTCTGCATAGGTTACTAATGACGGCTTTACTGACCAACTAAGCGGCAGCTGGCGCGAAGCGGTTTCTGCCTTTCCACCTGACTGCAGCTTCCTCGAAACCGGTTTGCCTTTTTTTTACTAGGCTGCAGCACGCGGACTATCCTCCTCTCCCCCGAAAGCTTGAATAGGCAATGCTACACGCTTTCAGAGTGAGCAGCCCAAAGTGTGCGTTAAAGACTCAGCGCACGCTTTAGCGGCATTCTGGATGACCTCTTGTTTAAACCGGCACCAGTTTATATCTGCGTTTTAATTCAGTAGCGGTTTAAGAGCCGCTACTGAGAGGGCTGTCCCGGAGAGCTCATGATTTGATCATCAGGACCACAGCCGGCTGCACCATAACGGCTGGTGTAGTCGTGTTATGGAAGTGCCGACGGCAACCCAACACCCGTCTAACCCAGAGTGAGCACCACCAGTGCTGAGCTACGCGTGTGTCAGTGAAGTGGCCCCGTATTAATGGCGCCGCGTATGGTAATTCCAAGGGCTCTACACAATGCACGGCAACTATTGCATCGCGATGGTGACGTCCTATGAGAACTCGAATCCTTCGCGAAGGAGGCGCTGAGCTGACTCTGCAGTTTTCAATCTGAGACTTCCAAAGTAAGTTAATCCTAAACCTACACCTCCCTTACCCTTGTTATGACTGAAGTGAAAATTTGTTGATATATTCATATATATCTCTCTCTCTTCGAGTGAAATGCGGAGCTTTGCTAATTTATCGCCCCGGGCACCTTATAACCAACTCAGTTTAAGCCTAGATTGTGTTCAAATCGCTCTTCTTATTAAGTAACCAGTATGTAAAGGCTGTTAAAGGTACCGTTGACTTAGAGGTAGAGCATACATATAGTAGCAGGTATCGTATACCTATCTTAGAGCGGCCTTTTCCTTTGTAGTGACGTGACGACTGGAAACGGAAACACGCACGCAATTTGTGCGACATCAGAAATGACGTCGAACAGCTCCTTCTATTGTCAAAAGCCCCCCTCCACCCCCTAAACAAGTTTACAACCCCGTCTTGTCGGCATAGTTGAGTCTCGGGCTACTCCAGGTTAACTGCGCGCAGCTTAAATTCAATGCGGTATTTTAAATAGCGGCTGGAAGTTTTGGTTTTTGTTACCGAAGAGCACGTGCAATTGCGGGCAGGTTGCCTCAGAAATACTGGGAATGCGGATGGTAAGGCATTATCAGGCCGGAATTATATGGGAACACCACCTAAGAGGAGATAGTATTTCAATTTTTTAATTTCAGCTTTATTATACTAATAGTGGGATAGATATGTTTGTGTGCAGCAAAATATACATTCGGGAACAGGTCGCGAAGGAATGCCTCACTTCTCAGTAGAAGAACACCGCATACGTGTGTTCCCGTTCTATTCGATCCTCTAGTACCCCGTGAGAGAACAGTACGGTATGTTGACATATGGTAGGCTACAGTACTGCATGGTGTAGTATGTCGCGGTTTGGTATAGTATATAGAGTTTAACGTCCGAAATATGCACGTCAGCAAAGAGAGACACTGTAGTGAAATGCTCTGGATAAGTTTCTTGATGTTCTGAACTTCAACCCGCATCGCTGATTGCGAATATAAACGTGCATGCGCCGCACAAAACAAGTGCTCATTTTTTTTCTTCTTCTCACAGGCGGGGATATCTCGAAATACTCGACTTCGCAGCGATGTAATGAAACACCCGATCTCTAATTTTAAACCCATAGATACAAACGAGAAAGGTCATATTCATATTTTAACTGCGAAATTCATAAGATGTTTGGTTTGGTTTTATGGGGGTTTAACGTCCCATAGCAACTCAGGCTATGAGGGACGTCGTAATGGATGGCTGCCGAAATCTCGACCACTTTGGGTGTCCTTCGAAGTGTACTGACATCGCACAGTACGCGAGCCTCTAGCATTTCGCTTCCATTCAAATGCGACGCTCGCGGCCGGGATCGAACCCGGGTCTTTCGGGTCAGCAGCCGTGTACTGTAACGACTGAGCCATCGCGGCGGCTATTGGTGAGGAGTGAAAATTAAGCACATCTTAGACGCCATTCCTTTACTTGCAAAAAATGCTATTGCAGTTACTTTTCCTGCTTATATGACGCCATTTCGGTAGAACTGTAGCGAACCATGACGGCCTCGCCTGATGTCGCATAGGCAGATCATTGACCAAGCGCCGATGAAGACGAGGCGCCGGTGAAAGACGAAGTTTCGCCGCGCTGCACGAGATCGCTTGGTTCTTTTGGACTGCCATCTTTTGATAGGCTAACAACAACAACAACAACAACAACGACTGGCCGTCGGCGCTGCTCGCTGTCCTGCTCGTCGTATTGTGTCGCCCGCCGTGAACTCTTTCCCCTGACTTATTTGTGTACAAACCCTCTTTCAGAACTTTTTAGTAATCCTCGATTGTATTTTTGACGTGAACGCAAACATAATACTAGTAAAAATATTGGTGCTCACCAGCCGAATTTTTCTTGAGCGCTTCGTTTGTGGTCTCGACAAAATTTCTCCCATTCTTTCCAGCGCTTGGAACACCATCATTCATCCTCATTTCACCAATGGCGTGCCGAAAATGCCTCGACGTTCTCGTAAGAGCCAAAAAGACTAGCCAGCTGGTGTCACCGATGTCCCCGACCAGCACTGGTGACACACGAGTTGACGCTTGGAAGGAGAGTTATTTAGTTTTAAGTTATTCTTACCCACGTGCATGGTCACGTTCTCGTGCATCGACGGGCCAGCTACGGACAAGTACCGCAAAAATGTGGTCCCACATGTTTCCTTGCAAGGAACTTCCGCAGATTAAGTTCTTGAGCTTTCCAGTGCACCTTCCCTCGCCTGTCTCGCCGTACAATCACTTTACTTCTTTTCGGCAACGCGAGCGCTGTAAATTAGGAAGAAAGGCTTCCCTCCAGTCCGCGGCGAGAGAGCCGTGGCTAAGTGAAGTGCTGGCTTTACTTACTCCTTCCCTATTTTCTTGGTTGTACTTCGATGTTCGGCGTCTCTCGCTCGGCGCCTAATGCAAAAGAAATACCGACGCTGGCGACGCGGCGGGGAGGAAGTGAGTTTGGCCATTAACTATACTTTGGACTTACAGGGTTGGTTAACAGTTACCCGGCAACAGGGTCTGCTTTCAAGAGGCATAATATTGCACCTACAGCACCTATGAGGTCGCCAAGGACTCAGCAGTGAAGATAAGTCTTGTTCTCACTATTCAGAGATTTTGAGCTTCGGGCAAAATGAATTATTGGCTTGGTAGATGTTAATGCATTCACTGTTAATGTGGCTAAACGTGTAAATATTAGGTTTTCGTTCCATAACCATGCCATGCATATATCCGATCAGATTTACTACAAATCGAAGAAATGGAAATAATAAAGTCATTCAAATAATTACGTGCAGTCTTTTAGAGCACTTGAAGTGAGACGAATATGCAAGTAATGTAATATGAAAATCATTAAGAGCTCTCGGACTTATTTGTGACCAAAACAACATATTTTCATAAATAATAAATTTAGTGTTGTAGCCGGCACGTTTCTAGTCAGTTTGAATTTGTGTGCTCTGCTATGAGCAACGACAACAAAGAAAAACCATAAAAATTATGAGTGCTCAAAAGTACGGTGCTGCGAATATTCTATGATGTGCCTGAGGGCCATACAACCAAGCATTTATTTAAAACATTAAGTATTGTAAAGGTACTGAATTATTACGTTAATTAATTACTATAGCACTGAAGAAAAGCCGCATTTAAGACAGTATAACGCTTTGTCTGACTCCAGAAATTCCAGAGTGCATACCAAAAACGCCGCAAGTCATGATGGATAATCACCATTGAGCGGACGAATTAAGGCCACCAAATGTTTTATTATCGACTCCCATTTCTTACACAGGCTCATTTATTGAAACGTCGATGGTCTTCGTGTTACAATATTGACCATTCAAAGATTCGTTATTGAAAGCGGTATATCATAGGAATCTTAAAATATTAGAAATAGTCGAAAAGCGAAGTGATCATCCACCCATTCCATTCGTCGATGGAATCAAATAGTGGTTGCTCTAAATTTTTTGAAACTATTCCAATATGTTCTCCGGACTGTAGAATTGTTTTAGAACAACGGGAATGAATTTTCCATAAGATCTGTCATATTTTCTTTAGCGACTGTTCTGGAAACAGGCCCACATGGACGCCACGCAGCACGATAGGTCTTTTTGGGATGGAGGGTTGAGCGCTGCGACATTTTCTTCGTGCGGCGGCATTAATACAAGATCCATATACAGCCTTCAAAATCAGGCGACGCGGCAGGGTTTAGGCAGATTCAGGAGTCCCTGCCTCGGTTGATGTAGGAGGATATGGCTGATGTCTAGCTCTCGCCCCTCTCATCTAGTGAGATGCTCCTCTAGCTCTCTTGGCGTGCAACATGACGTTGATTCAGTCGTTTATGGTGTTCCCCAGTGAAGCTTCCTTGGACGCTTTCTATTTTTAATCTATATGATCGACCGTGTTAAAGAAGTTTCGCATCCCGTTCAAACGCGGCTGTTTGATACTGTGTCTAGTTTAATGGAATCACTTTTCAGGATCACTGAGTCTTACTCGTTTCTTGCCTAATGAATATTCTCCACTGGTGCAATCAATGGGATTGAAATTTAGAGCCCAGAAAACTTTATGAAATTGAACAATAGAAGGAACTCTCTATTGGACTCTTAAACACTTGCAACATTTTACTTCTTTAGGTAACTGATAATTGTCTTAGCGCAGCGACAGCTAAAAACATAAATTTGGTTGAGCATATTAGTAACGTCTGCGCAACATCAGGTTGCAATAAGCTTTGAGTCCTCAGGAAGAAACTGAAGAGTGCTTCTGCGGACTTGGGTTTTTATCCTGTTCAGCACTATTAATATTCCTTCTCCAACATAAGAGCTTGCCAAAGTGCCCAGATCTGCATTTCGAGCTTTTTTCCGCGAAACGGTCAGCGAGACTTCTTTACTTTGATTCAGTAATTCCAATCCCCGCCGCGGCTAACGTATTTAAATATTCCTTCTTCTCTGGAACCATAATTGAGTGCCGCACTTTTACTTAAGACAGCGCCAGGTGACATTGACTCGACTGATAAAAAATATCGACGCCTTTTAGCCTCTGTTTTAATCCTTTCAGTGCTTTTTTGAGTTACATTGCATCGCTCAGTCTGCGAGGGCCCAGAAAGCACTGCAGCATTTTGTAAATAAATACATGTGAATATACATATATACAGAGTAAACATTTTGTCGCCTACTCCTGGTGGAGAAAGTGTCGCGTTTTTTTACAGCTACAGTTACAACTCAATAAATCGTAGCGCTGTTGCACAGCGCCGTTGCTTACGCTTCTATTTTCGGCAGGATTATTCATTGTGTACAAATATTCGCAACTTGTGCGAATGTTTGTGAAATATTCTGTTCGTATTGTATTCGGTTCGGTTAGTCATCATTCGATTCGTTTAGGATGCCGTTTTTAGCAGCAATATTTGTTTTCGATCGGTGACAAAGTTTCATTTTTGCGTATTAGATTCGGTATTAAAAATTTACTCTTTGCAGACCCCTATAAATGATTTTACCCACTCTTGATTGTGAACATTACCACCGCCACTTGTGTATGCAGTTTTATATTGTGTAGTGTTCTCTGTTGTGTCTCTCTTTTGCTAGTTTTCGCTACAAATGTGTAACGTGTTACAAACCGCAATATATTCAATGTTGCTTTGTTTTGTTGCTTTGTTTTCTGTTGCTTTGTAGGTGATGAGATCTTAGCCAAGCAACTCCGCTTTTCTTTCGCCGCCTTCATTGTGCTACAACAATATGATGAGAATAAATGATATGAATATTAATAATAAGCCTTAGAACAGTCGAATTCATGAACTCATCAGAGTGTAGTATTGCTGGAAAATTTTGTAATGTGCTCATCAACTAAATTCACGATCATTAAATTCGACTGGACACTTATGCTCCGCCTTAAAGCTATAGGACGATAGCGTTCATGGTTGCTGATAACAACTATGGCGCGTATTCTGCTAAATGGGACCATTGCTGCTATTGCGTTAAAACCAGTTATTTAGGCGGCTCAGAGTTTTTGCTGCGCGCCTCAGTTGGCTTTGTGTCTACTGATTTTTCATTGAATTCTCAAACCACTACCACCACTCCTCTATGATTATGAAATATGAATACGCGGACACATTTGCATTTTACTCGAACTGAACTACGGATGCCGTGACAGGATTCGAAACGTCGACCTCATGTCGAACAGTCGAAGGCCATAGCAAGAAGCTTGCCTATACGGAATAAACAGAGACTATATGGAGGAGGAGCTGCAAAACTACTACTCGCTCTTAAATCAAGCAGCATGTACACTTTTATGAAGTCGGATGAGAATATTGTGTGTACAATCGGAGACAACATTAAGCGACCCATCCTGGAACTTCCGAGCAGTGCCGAACTGCATACGGGCGCTACCTGAAAATATACTCCTGTTGTGGAGTTCTCGACATAGGTCTTGAGCATCGGGGCTCGCCATGAATTCGATTTTTACTTTATGCTTTCCGTGTGACCTTTGCCGCTTTGCTTTCGTACCGGTGCACTGATAGCACTGCGAGTGTGCTTCGTCAATACTGGCGCTTTGCTCTTTGTCGTAACAGCACATTCTGCGAACACATTCCGGAATCTCAAAGGGCGATTGCGCCTCGTGCAGTATAGACAATAAAGAATTTATGAGCGGCTACAATGTTTATCGGCTTGATGAAGTAACCCACAGATCTGCAGCTGTCGTTCTTTTCTAGTCTTTAGCCTTTATTAATACCTCTCGTCAGATTTGTGGGCACGCTTAATAGAACGGGGTGCTGCTTTGCAACTGCCGACAGAACACTGCATAAGCCTAGATAATGGCCTCCGCGAAATGCGCTTACGACCGCATTATGTCTCGAAATTCATTTTTTCCGACCTTGTCTCCGCATGAAAATAATAGTCGGGACTTCGATCAAAATAATCAGACCATGCATCAAGAGGCGCAGCCGCAAACTGCTCGCAATATCGCAAAGGCGTGTCATTAATAATACCGACTCGCGCCATAATGCGTGCACAGATAAATACGAAGCAATATTTAAAAGGAGACAAAATGGCATATATTAGTATGGCATCTTGTCTACGTTAAACTGGACTAGGGAGAAGAAAGAAGCGGACGAAAGTGCAGAGAATAGAATTTCTGCGAATGCATATCCGCGCCACTTGGCCTGAGGTCAGAGGTCGCTTGTTATTATCATCGTAAAAACACATTGGCATCTGATAGATAAAACAATTAGGGTGCAAATAACGAATAATGACGGCGTTTTAACATATGCTGTTGGATCACGATAAAAATGATGATGCTGTAACACATTACGGCGTTATTACGACATCTACCATCTTCTCGGAACGTAATGAAAAGAAACGAAATGAGATTTTTAATGCGAATCTCTGTCCATACATTTTCTTTTTTTTTCAGCACATCATTATTCATTGTTATTGCTCTGCTGTCACATATGGCTAAAAAGGAAAACAATATTTGCTTGACACCTGTTAACAGTGCGCATAAAATGGGAGGTGTTGTGACTGAGTCGCATTACGTGAATAAGGGACGCGGGATTCGAATAGATATTGGTTATTTTATTTTCGTGGAAGCTCTCGAAGGTTGAGATTAATTACTTTTCACTAACCGTGTTTAAGCGGGGTCGTTCGTTAGTTGTTTCAGCATAGAAATGCAATGATTCTCTTACATCAATTTACCAGCTTCGAGGATATATTAGTGTAATAACAATTGTCAGAATTTTGTATATCTTTGGAAGCTGACCGGCTGCAACCCGTTTCGGGATACGTGGCATTACTACTTGTTTTATGGCAGCTTTGTCCGGAACCTACGCTGCCACATACAGTTCTTATGAAGAGTGAAAGCGGTGTAATTTTTCTGAAAATACGGCAATTATTTCTCATTGCAAAGAACAAGGTGAATATCGGAAGCTTTGCAGTTTGCCATAAATGAACCTATTATATTTTGTTTTCAAAAAATCAAGTACCGAAAGCTCGTTTTGGTGTTACATTCTCTTTTATAATGAGAGGTACACGATGGCAAAGCTCGATGTATTGCGTCTAATGTACTTCTTTAGGAATATATAAATTAGTTACCATAATTAAAAGATACAATGGCGAGAAAAAGTACAGTTGTGCCTGTTATGATTTAGCGCACACTTCAGTCTCAATGCATGTACAGTAGGAGGACATATCTTTTGTAAAAAAAAAAAAAACATTTACACACTGCCGCACAATAAGCAGGAACATGAAAATAGATCACACTTGAAGCTGTTTTATGTGAAGAAACTTCGCAGGCTGCTAAAGGTAATGACAGGGAGCGTCGAGGATAAGGGGGTTCTGAATGTGAAGAAAGGAAAAAGAGTATCGTTTCAGCCATAGGCCTCTACCTTATGGCCGACGATAGACACCTGTCAAAGCTCTGTTTTCTGTTCGTCGAAGCCGACAATCTCTCCGAGACAGCCAGCACAACTAAACGGATTGCATAAACCTCCTCAAAACATCATTCTTTGATTTGGGACCAGTACAGCCTTGCTTTCAATTTTTTCTCGGGAGTTTTCCTGACAGAAAATAAGAAAAGAATGTGTAGTGTATATTTCCTCTCGGATGGTAACGTCACGTGTCGTGCACACAGTCTTCCTAACAGAGAAGGAGAAAAAGTAGAAAAAGTAGAATATACAGTATTTAATACGAAAAAGAAGTATTGGAGAAGATCCGTCCCTGCTAGTCGTACGCGACTTCATAATTAATTTTCAGAGAAAATATTACCATTATAGAACTAAGAGCATGCTGTCGCGATGCCGTGCCCATTATTCTCATAGCTGTTGTTATGCGCCCATGGGGGTGATGCAGTAAAATAAAACCCTATTGTTACGTGAATATAAGACCTATAGCTTTTATTTACAGAAACCTCAAAGCTTCGAGGTCAAAGTACAAGTACTGGTCCCAGAAACACGCACATATGGGTTCTAATGTCTTTAGGTGTTTTCAAAGCTTGGTGGTTGCGCGCACGAACCGCAGGAGAGCCGCCGATACGCCTCCACGTCATGCGGCTGGCCTTCGTCCTAGCTGAAACGGCTCTTCGGCGCGCCGACGCGGTGCTTGCTCAACGCACGGACCGGCTCTACCTGCTGAGTTAATCTGCTATTGTAGTACCTTAGTGATGAAATCTCGGCTCGTGCGCACAATGTAGCACCAACAGAAGCTCCCACGAGGATCGTATAAGCTCAGCCGGGATTAGCAGCGTAGGAGATACAGGTG